>NC_137030.1:25588415-25960915 GCF_032717465.1 Coenobita brevimanus | reverse complement strand
ATTCCCTATTTCTCGTCTTCTATTCATATTATCATTATCAGCTCCATTTGTCTTCTTTTTTCTATGATAACACATTTAACCATTTTCTTTTTCGCACTCTTTCATAAGTCATCTATTACATCTCAGGTTTCTACGTTATTTCATGTTTTATCTCTTACATCATCTTCTCTACCCATTTTCTCCTTTATTTGTACTCAGGTCTCTCTCTCTCTCTCTCTCTCTCTCTCTCTCTCTCTCTCTCTCTCTCTCTCTCTCATGTATATCACACCCTTGTCTCACTTTCTTTGTTCTTCCTCTTCATATTTATTACATATTATTTTTTCCTTATTTCCCCCCGTCTCTACAGTTGCTCAGTTAATAACTCCTATAATACTGTACTCTGATAATGGACAATTTTAAGAGCTTCGGTTCGATGACTTCCTTCATTATTGTTGTGTTCTTTTTTCTTAACACCAGCTAGATCATTACGATTTTATTCAACTGATGAGTGGTCTCTTGTAATAATGGGGTTAATGAAGGCTGCATTCAATTCTCCAAGTTCAATAAATGTCCATTAACCTGAGAGTTATCTATTGTTGGTGTTATTGCTGCTTAGCCGCGATTGGTCTGCCCGAGCAAAACTCGCCGGCCTCAAGCAAGCAACTGCTTCTGTCGGACTGTCCTACACGTAAAGTACAGGATATACACTGTCCGGGGATCCGGCGTCCCCGCGCGTTAGGCAGAGCCTCACCAGACTTAAGCCTTGTCTTCGGACGGCAAGATGCAGAGAAATATGAGCAGGTTTGGCTCCCGGGTGAGTGATGCAGCTGCTCCAGCCAGGGTGCACATCGGCGCCGCATGTCTGCCTCCAGTTATGGTAAGAAATAGTCTGTACATGGCATGATCATGTAACTGACGTCCTCATGTTGATTTTATAAAGTCACCTTCCACATAATAAGGAGTAAGCTTAGAGTGCACAACAACGTGCAGGAACCAAAACTAATTACATGCATATAATTACATGTATATAAGAAAATTTTCAGGGAGCCAGGAAAAAATAATTTAAGCATATAATCACTCGAAGTTTTAGGTTTTAGCATAAACGGCTCTGTAACCTCTACCTTGGTTCCATCTGTTCTGGAACGAAAGGTGAAGCACTGACTCTCATTATTCGGGGACTGGTATCTCGATGGTGGCTAGAACATTATCGAGTGGCGAGATACGTGGGCATTCGCCTCTGCTGTCACCTGATGAGAATGTGTGGCAGTGAAGAGAGAGAGGGAGAGACGGGAATCATGAAAAATGAAAGGAAGTTGAAACGTGTGTGTTGTTGTACATAGATGTACGTGTGTTTGTGTTTTTGCTGTGATGTATGTGTGGGAGAGAGGTAATATATTGCAATCCAGATAAGTGTAGGTGTCATGTATCGTTGCATTGTTACACCGTAATACATTGGAGGAAAGCTCTGTATAGGGATGTTACATATGGTTGTGTGCTTGCATGTATGTACAGCTGTATCTATAGTGCTGTGGGCTCTACAGTATATATGAATAAATGCAGTGTTTGTGCTATAACTGCAGTGTATGTATGCATGCGTGTCTGTAGTATTAATCGAATTTATACAAGTATATAGTGCAAGTATGCATATTACCCCTTCTTCGATGAAGTCTTATGTATTATGTTCGTGTTCCTGGGAGACTGTTTTACTGATCTTTTGAGATATTTTTCGGACTCCAGACGCTCGATAAAGACTTCCTTTAACACGCATCACTGCCAGTAACAAACAATATCTGATGGCAGCAAGAATAAAGTGAATGTTCACAA
This sequence comes from Coenobita brevimanus, assembly GCF_032717465.1. Lineage (NCBI taxonomy): Eukaryota > Metazoa > Arthropoda > Malacostraca > Decapoda > Coenobitidae > Coenobita > Coenobita brevimanus. The sequence continues at coordinate 25,959,112 of NC_137030.1, read as the reverse complement.
TTATATGAGCATGTGGTCTCCATTGAAAGCATATATATACTGTATATATATATATATATATATATATATATATATATATATATATATATATATATATATATATGATTATGGTTGTATTATCAGAAGTGCGTATCTGTACCTTGTCTATGCACGCATGCTGTTTCAGGCTCTAGTAAAATAATCTCATTCGTCCACGTTTATCCTATCATCTGTACAAGTGCTCGTGGGCCCTTCGGGCCCTCTCACACTTGCTCCCATGGATGGCACATGGCTCGAGTAAACTCGATTTCTAAAAGTCCCGGTACTAAATGAACTGTTTTCCGAACCAAACTTTGATCGCTCTTAACTCTATTAAAAAATTATCAATCGAGGTGTGACCAAGTTTTTCGAGAACAGCGAATTTTTTTAGATTTTCATGCCAAATTTGGTGCACCAGGACACCTCTGTACTGAAGAAAGGCGTCCTCACCTCGCTTCGGGAATGGAGCCCAAGTTGTCCACACGCAAGTTCGAGATATTAACCTCTCGGCCACAGCAATCGACCTGGCGCCGGGAGCGGCATTTTTTGGTCAAAATTTGATCACCCAATAAATATAGTAAAAGTTTTTCAATCGTGATGGGACCAAGTTTTTTCACATTAGCAAATTTTTTGCGATTTTTGTGTCAATTTTGGTGCAATTTGAATGTGTAATGTCGGCTGCCCAAAATACACACACACAGAGACACACGGCTACTGCTATAGTATATTAGATTGTGGTATACTTTACATAGTATCAAATTTAGACCATGCACAATGAGAACCACCTAATTTACGGTTTTCCCCAACTTTTTCACTTCATGTCTGTCATGGATCACTATAAACGCAGGAAGGCTATGTCGGCACGTACGTGTATCGGGATATTTTAGTGTGCCTGTATGACACTATAACCCAGTGGCTCTTAAGCTTTATAGGATTGCACTCCATTTGCTGCTAACCACATTTTCTCGTGCCCCCACCCCCCTCCAACACATAGACACTATCCCATTATGTGACTAAAATCTTCAAAATAAATCATATTGAAGCCCAAAGCATGATACGAGCATGCTTTTAATTTCGTTACTAAAATTATGAACAATTTCCTTACACAGAAAATGTTTACTGTTCTTTTAACCTGTATAGAGCTGCAGGAGGGTTGCAAAACAGGGCCAGTTTAGTGGACATTCCAAAATGACATAAAGTGTACATCATTGTCTAGGAAATGGTATGAGACACACACGCACAAAATACTTTTGCACGAGACACCATAGCTACGGTTATTGTGGTCAGAAATTTCCCAGTTAACTAGAGACAGCAATTACACAAGTGGAATGCAGTACACACGCCAGCCAAGTGAGTTTTTTTTTTTTTTAACAACAGAACAGAGGAAGGAAAAACAAATGATTTAAAAAAATAATAATACATACACCAGATTACTGGCATCTTCCATTTATAAAATATCTGTAACAGTTGGACTTGAACTACTGTAGATTGAAGTTTGGGGGGAAACAACTCTGGTAAAGAGCGTTCCAAAGAGACGCAGTTTGGGGAATAAAAGAATTCTGATAGACAGAAGTTCTGCAATATGGCTGTGTGACATTTCAGTCATGAGCACTACCAGATGCCCATGTAGCACAAAGGAAGGCATGGAAAGGTGGCATCATGAACGCAACTTCGTCTGAGCATTTGCCATAAAAGTATCTGTAAAACAATGCAAGTGAGGCAACATTCCTTCTCACTTGCAGGGGAGGTAGTTTACTTATAATAGCAGGGTTATTAATAATTCCAACAGCTGTGTTCTCAATTTTGCCTAGGAGTTTTATTGCAACATCACCACATCCATTCCACAAGGGTGAGCAATATTCAAGCTGAGAGCCCACATGACTATTATAGCTAACTGCTCGTCAGTGAAGAAGTTGCTCTGCACAATAATCCAAGTTTCTTTGAGGCGGTTTTAGCAAGTGATCTGACATGAGAGGTCCAGCTGAGGGGGTTGTTTATTTACAGGAGACACGCCTGGAGGATCACCCTGATCCTCCACAGTTCAAACACTACCACTCGTGCAGAAGATATGAAGGTCACGGAGTTGCCATATACACACACAAAACACATCCACAAACGGAAGTGATTCTAAATTCTGCTCTGGAAGCTGTTGCATGCAGAGTAAATTTTAATAACACGTTTCTCTCTATTTGATCTCTGTACTGTCCTCCACATGGCCTCATTGATAGTATGATGCTTTAAATTCATTATTTGAACATCTGCCTGAAAATAAGTTAATGTTGGGTGACTTTAACACCCATCACTATCAGTGGGGTAGCTTGAGGATCGATGGTTGTCGGGAGCAAAAAGCCAACCAAATACTACAGTCCAGCCTCTGTCTTCTGAACGATGGTAGAGCGACTCGTGGAGATGATCGTACTGGTAACTTTTCGGCCATTGACTTATCTCTGGCCTCCCCTGGTATACATCAAGATATCTCGTGGGACTCATATGACGACTCCTTAGGAAATGATTATTTACCCATCTGTCTTTTTTATACACGCGACATCGTTTCGGACCCTCCACCTCCAAAATTTAACTATAAGAAAGCAGACTGGGGATCCTTCTCAAGGATCGCCAATTTTGATATATCTGGGGACAGCATAGATGTTAAGGTCGAAAATTTAACCAAATCCATATTACATGCAGCTGAAGCTGCTATTCCAAAGACTTCTACAGTTCATGCGAAGCATAGAGCACATTGGTGGACACTGGATTGCCGACAATCTTTAAGGAAACGCAATAGGAGATACAGGATTTTTGATAGTTAGGCTACAGAGGAAAATTTTATTGCATACCAACAAGCACGGGCTGAGGCAAGGAGAATAATAAGAAGGGCCAAACTTGACTCCTGGCGGTCCTTTGTGTCCACAGTGACTCGTACTACACCATTAAGTAAAGTCTGGTCCACTATAAGAATATTAAATAATAAAGGCCCATACTTTCCTGTCACCACCCTGCAGGTGAACAACACCATCTAAGACGAATCCGTGGACGTTGCTAACATCCTCGCCAGGAGTTTTTTCTCAAGTAAGTAGCTCAGCCAATTATGACCAGCATTTTCAACATCATGAATGCACGGCTGAGCTGCAGATCATAGACTTTGCCACAGAAGACGTAGACTCCCCGTACAACCAAGAGTTTACGCTAGATGAACTGCTCTTTGCCCTTAAATCCTGTAAAGACACCAGCCCTGGACCAGACACCATCACACACGGTATGATCCAGCATCTTAATTAGGACAGCCTGATTAAGATGTTAGCATTGTACAACGAGATTTGGGCGTCTCGAACGTTCCCAAACTCATGGCACTTTGCGCACATCATACCGATACCCAAAGAGGCTGGTCATCTTATGGATCCCATTTCATTTCGTCCTATTGTGTTGACTTCTTGTCTATGTAAGGTCATGGAACTTATGGTTAATAATAGGGTTCTTTTTGTTTTAGAGTCGAGGACTTTGTTAAAATGATCAACAATGTGGCTTCCGTAAATACAGAAGTTCACTAGATCATTTAATGAATTTGGACCATTGTATTGCAGAGGCGTTTGCCAATAAAGAATTAATGATAGGGATGTTCTTGGACATTCATAATGCCTACGACATGACATGGCGACACGGTATACTGATGAAGCTCTATGCTTATGGTTTAAGAGGAAATTTGCCTGTTTTTATTTCAAATTTCTTAATGGACAGAACTTTCTCTGACAAATTACCCCATAATGTAACATCGAATAGATTTATCCAGGAAAACGGGGTGCCACAGGGAAGTGTGCTTAGTCCTACTTTATTTAGTATTATGATCAATGATATTCTGTTATCAGCTCCCATCCCGAGGAATCTTAAATACTCGCTCTACACTGACGATTGTGCAATATGGCACTCCTCCTGTAATGCACAATTTTCGGCTGAGCGGATTCAAGCAGCCCTTGATTCCATCCACCGATGGGCCTTGCAGCCTAAGTGTGCCGCTGTAGTCTTCACTAATCGTAATGTACCTAATCTGTGCTTAACTTTGGATAATCAGGCGGTACCTTTTCAGAATTCTGTAACGTTTTGGGGAATACATTTTGATCGTCATTTGAACTTCAAAATTCATGTTAATAATTTGATTGCTCATTGTAATAAACTGTTAAATGTCCTCAAGTACCCAGCAGGTACTACATGGGGTACCGACAGAAAATCTTTATTAATGGTGTATAAGTCCCTTATTCGATCAAAGCTAAACTATGCCGCACAGGTGTATGGCTTGGCATCTGATACCATGCTGAAAGGAGTGGATGTGTTGCAGAATAAATGTTTGTGAATATGTCTTGGAGTAGCCCAGTGTACCCGTGTAGCTCATATGGAAGTGGAGGCGAATGTGCTTCCCCTCCGTATGCGCCTCGACCACCTGGCTTGGTCCTATTGACTTAAAACATCAAGGAAAAGTAATATCGGCAATGTGGCCTGTACCCCCCTGTATCAATACCACCATCTTCTGCGGGGGGTGCGTCGGCCACTTGCTGTTCGCCTCCACTTACTAACTCAGGAGCTTGTTGTGGACCTCAGTGACTGTGACAAGTTGGTGTTTAAAAATATAGCGCCTTGGGAGCCACCCGGCTTTACTGTTGATGTATCATGGCTCCCAGCACCAAAGGCCAAGGTGCCGGAGGAGGAGGTCCACCACTTGTTTGTAATATCACCATTCGTCACTTGGGGTCCCACCATTTGTACAGCGACGGCTCCAAGTCGAGTGAATATGTGGGTGCTAGTGTGTGGTCGACTGAATGTGCCCTCAGGTATCAGTTGCCGACTCATATATCTGTGTTTACCTCCGAACTTTTTGACAGAGCCATACTGTAGACTGTGCTCTAAATTCTCGGCATGACTCATTTGTCGTATTATCAAACTCGAAATCAGCCCTTCAGACAATTACATCTTGCACTACGGACTCGCATGAGATCCAGGGCCGCATCGTTAATAAGCTGCATTCATGCAACAAGTCATTCATGCTGATCTGGGTGCCTGGTCGTTGTCGTATTTACGGCAATGAGCAGGCTGACTTACTTGCAAAGTCGGCTGTAGAGCTCGAGGAGACTTGGGACGTTCCTCGTGATCTGCGGACGAGTCTCTCTCTCGGAAAGAAATCAATAAATCTTCTGTGGCAAGGTCAGTGGACCAGACTAAATATTCCAACATGCAAGCCGTACCTGAGCGACTGGGACACTGCCAATCATCCCAGTCGCCTGGAAGAAAAAGTGTTGGCTCGCTTACGGCTTAATGCCACCATGTGTATGGTATGTAGGAGGACTGCTGAGCCTTGATAGCAGGCTGTGAAGCCTATGCCCAGAGTCGGACACATAAAAAAAAAAAAAAAAAAAAAAATATGGAATGACGCTTCCCACCGCACTGTAACATCTGTGATGCTGTGTTATCTATCAGTCATATCATCCTGCGCTGTCGGCGATTTATTCGTGTAAGGGCTTCACTTATAAATTACTGCGGCGCAGAAGACATCCCCTTCACCCTTTCCACCATCCTGGGTGATGGGGACATTGTTATGACTGATAAATTGATGGCTTTCTTGAGAGAGACAGGACTGATCAGGGTGATGTGACTTTTTTACTGTGTGGTTATGGTTTTTATCAACTGTAAATATGTATATATTGTACTGTTAATTAGGGTTGACAGTTGACATATTTGAAACAGTTCCTCCTCCCACTGATCTATTTCTAATTTTGATGTCCCCGACATTAAGACCCGTTCCTCGACTGACAGTCACCAGCTGATGAGTGTAAGTGTGCAATATAGAAACGTATTGGGCACTTGCAGTCGATGATGGTCTGTTGGGCGAGGTTCTTCATTTTTGCACGTATTATGTAAATATATTATACCATCTTGCTTAAGTTACTCTAATTAGGACCGACAGCTGACGTATATGGAAATGTTCCTGACTCGTCTGGTTACCTTTCATATATTGATGTCCCCTGTATTAGGTTGTGCCTCGACTGACAGTCACCAGGTGATGAGTGCAGGTATGTAATGTTGAAAGGCATTACATGTCTGCAGTCGATGGTGTTCTCTTGGTCGTGGTCTTTTTACCATTAGTGTAGGTTTAGCTATTTGTCTCTTTAGGATTTAGTATAGGTTAGCGATTTGTCAGTTAGGTGATGAGTTTCAGGTTCTTTAGATTAGGCATTTTTTTTTTTTTATAATGTAAGGTAAAAAAAAAAATAATAATAATAATGAATAAAAATACAAAAAGATAATAAAATAAAAATTATTATATATACAGTAAATATGTACGTGTGCATGAAAGTGTGTATGTTCATATGCATGGATGTGTGTATGTAGGTATGTATGTATGTATATATATATATATATATATATATATATATATATATATATATATATATATATATATATATATATATATATATATATATATATATGTTTGTATATATATGTATATGTCACTGTATATACATATATATATAATTGCCTTAATGACCAGGGGCTTCGGCCCCAATGGTCAATAGGGAAAAAAAAAAAGATGGCTATTTCAAAAAACCGCAGTGTGGAAATGACGAATTAATAGAGAAGGAAGGAAACCGACTTATCAATCATACTCAAATAAAATTCTTTCAAGGTTAAAGAAACAAAATATAAAGACGAAGAAACTCGCCGAAACACACACACACACACACACACACACACACACACACACACACACACACACACACACACACACACACACACACACACACACACACACACACACACACACACACACACACACACACACACTTGTTCGGGTATTTCCCTATTTTTGTTCTGGGTCCTCAGGCTCACCCCCCTCTCTAGAAGCACATGCCTCCTTCGGGAAGTGTGCCGCCCAAGCTGAGAACAGCTGATATAGCCTCTTTTTGAAGAGAGATTTTGTACTTTCGTTGGGAAGAGAAAAAAGTGAGCCCGCTCTCTGAGACCCAACAGGAATATAAGGCGCACAGACCTCATTACGTGGCGCAGTGAAGGAGTTGTTGAAGTTCGAGTATGGCATTTGGTGATATTTCCCTTATTCTTGTGGGTTAGATTATCTGTTGATTCAGTTTTAATATCCTGGGTCCCCTAAAATTCTCTCTCTCTCTCTCTCTCTCTCTCTCTCTCTCATCCAAACATTCCCACAGTGTTAGTATCTGACAATCCGTTTTTTATAGACCCGGGAGCAGGGGGGTGGTTGCTTTCTCAGGCAGAGGAACTCCTTGGGAGTGAAATGGCTGGGAAGCATGCCGGCACGTGACTGGCTACAGCATAGCTGGGTCTTTCGGGTGTGGGCAATCAGGCAAGTTAGCTGCCTACTGCGACTGCAACACAATGGCGAGGTGTTCAGGAAGTTAGCCAAAGAAACCTTGATGGACTCTGAAAGAACAATAATGGCCCCAAGTCCCGTGCAGCCCTTAAATGGGCAGGGGGTGCTAAGAATCTCACGGTTGCCTCAATTACAATCTAATTCCTTTGTTAATGCAAAAAATACAATTAAAGTTGGTAACTGGAATGTGAGAACGCTAAATCATGACGGTAAAATCGATGAGTTAGTGAAGGTTTTTCAAAATTACGGACTTGATATTTGTGCTCTGACAGAAACTAGATTAACTGGAGTCGATATGTTGGATTTGGAGGATGGTATACGTTTATTGATATCTGGCCGACAGGATGGAATGCATTATCAGGGAGTAGGATTGTTGCTGGGTTGTAAGGCAAATAAGGCTTTATGTGAGTGGGATCCTATAGATGAGCGATTGTTATACGCACGGTTTAAATCAAATCATGGCAACATTAGTCTGTTTGTGTGTTATGCACCTACTAATGATGCACTCGATGAAAGGAAAGACACATTTTATGAAAAGTTGCAAGAAGGAGTAGGAAGGGTACCGAGACATGATGTTTTGATCTGCGTTGGAGACTTTAATGCAATAATGGGCTGTTCAAGTGAGGGATTTGAGGCATGTATGGGTAAGATGGGAGTTGGTAGTAGGATGAGTGAAAACGGAGTGAGGTTTGGAAGCTTCTGTCTAGCAAATGACTTAGTCATCGGGGGCACACTGTTTCAGCATTGCAATATACACAAGACAACTTGGGTGTCGCCGTGTGGAAAATATAAAAATCAGATTGATCACATCACTATCAGTAGGAGGGATAGAAGTTCTCTGCTAGATGTTCATGTTAAACGGGGAGCGGATATTGGTAGTGATCATCAACTCAGCATTGCAAAGATAAGGTTTAAACTTAAAAATCAGAAGAAGGAAAAATCTGGTGTTGGTAGATACGACATTGTTAAGCTTAGAAGGGAAGGAGAAGAAAAGGAGGAATTCAGATTAGAATGCAGAAATAGGTTTTTGGTGTTGGAAATGTTGGAAGAGGGGGAGAGAAGTGTAGATGAGATGTGGGAGGATGTGAGCAAAGCTTTGCATGAGACTGCTGAATGTACGATTGGAAGGAGACATAGATTCAGGAGAAAGAAATGGATATCAGAGGAAACGTGGGATATGATAAAAAAGAGAGGTGAAGCTAAATTGAGGAGTGAGATGCAATGCGTTGATGAACGAGAGATTGAATTAGCAAGAGCTGCGTACTGGAGTTTGAATTCAGAAGTAAGAAGGTTAGCTAGGAGAGATAAAAGAAGATGTGTGGATGAAAAGGTTGCAGAGACTGAAATCTTAATAAACAAAAATGATGGACAGAGTCAAAGAATAGCATATGAATCGATTAGAGAACTGAGTGGTAATGCAGGTAAACGCAAGAAAATACCAGTTAGAGAGAGGGAAGGAAATTTATTGACCAAAGATGGAGATACTAAAAATAGATGGAAAGAGCATTTTGAGACAGTTCTTAATAGACCAATACCACCAGAAGAGGATATACCGTCTGCTCAGGAAGATTTAAATATAGAAACAGGAGAGTTGAGGCTTGCAGAAGTGGAGAAAGCAGTAAAACAGTTAAAGAATAATAAGGCACCAGGGGAGGATGGTTTATTTCCGGAAATGTTTAAAGTGGAGGGGAATAGATTAATAATGATCTTGACCAAGCTATTCAATAAGATATGGGTGACGGGGTTACTACCATTAGTTTGGAAGAATGGTGTAATTGTTAAAGTTCCGAAGAAGGGAGACCTGAGTGAATGTCGTAATTGGAGGGGAATCTCTTTGTCACCGATAGCTTTGAAAGTTTTCAGTAGAGTGTTGTTAAATAGGTTGGAGCCGGTGGTTGAGGGTATTCTGAGGGATGAACAGGCTGGTTTTAGAAAGGGACGTGGTTGCAATGATCAGATCTTTATAATTAGGCATTTGATGCAGCAAGTTAATGAAATGAGAGTACCGTTAAGTCTTTGTTTTGTTGATTTTGAAAAGGCTTTTGATAGTGTTTCGAGAGAGACTATGGGGAAGATCATGAGACATTATGGAATACCAGAGGAGTTTGTGAGGGTCATTATGAACATGCATGAGGACACATTTTGTAAAGTGATGGTTGATGGTTGTCTGAGTGATTCGTTTGAAGTCAAGTCCGGAGTAATTCAAGGTGGTGTTCTATCGCCTTTACTATTTATATTGGTCATTGATTACATTATGAAACGCGTTGGAACAGAAACCGGTGCAGGTATACTTTGGGGAGTGAACAGGAAACTTTTAGATTTAGATTATGCAGATGATATAGTTTTGATTTGTGATGGGCCAGAAGAGATGCAGAGAGTGTTGGACTGTTTGGTGAGTGAAGGTCGCAAGGTGGGTTTGGTTATTAATTGTGGAAAAACTGAATTAATCAATATGAATATGGAAAATGTGCAGGAATGTGTAGTTGGAGGTATGGTTGTAAAGCAAGTTGATAGGTTTAAATATTTAGGTACTTATTTAGCCAAGGACGGTTCTTTGAACTTTGAATTCGAGGAAAGGTTAAAGAAGGCTAATCAGGCAATGGGAATGCTTAAAAATATTTGGAATAATAACAATTTTTCTGTGCATACAAAAATCAAACTTTATAAGGTAATGGTTAGGAGTATCCTAATTTATGGACACGAGTCTTGGTACAGCACAGTGACTATGGAAAATAAATTCTTGGTGTTTGAAAGAAAAGCACTTAGAAGAATATTAGGAGTTTAGTGGTGGGAAAGGATACCAAATAGTAGAATTAGAGAAATAACGGGAGTGCAGCCGGTCGATGAATATGTTAGGTTCTCACGATGGAAGTGGCTAGGACATGTGTATAGGAGACAGGAAATAGTACGAGGTACACCAGGGTGGGTGGCACTTGGTAGGAGAGGTAGAGGAAGGCCAAAAGAGACGTGGGTGAGGACAATGAGACGGGAAGCTGGAGATGAGTGTTGGGGAGATCTTGAGGAGTTAGCACAAGATAGGATGTGGTGGTGTGAGTTCATCGAGGCCCTATGCATCCCCGAGGGTGCCACAGGAAATGATTGATTGATTGATTGAACTTTTCTGTCCGGTAGTTAAGGTAAGATCGTACAGTATGTCAGTTTCTTTCCGCGGTGGACGAGCATGACAACAATCTGTTTTTGCAATGAAGTTCTTTCTCTGCGATAAAATTCTTATTATAATACACACACACACACACACACACACACACACACACACACACACACAGAATGTGTGTGTGTGTGTGTGTATGTGTGTGTGTATGTGTGTGTGTGTGTCTTTGCATGTGTGTGTATTAATAAGAGAAACTCAGCTTGACTGGATACAGCGCTTGAAAGTGCAGTGGAGGAAAATGGAATAAAAGTGACTTCCAGTACAAAAAAAATTTAAATGGAAGAGGGAATATACATAAAGTAATGTACAAGCAAAGAAACACAGATAAAAAAAACAAAAAAAAAAAACAAGGATGCTTGAAGAGTAGTGAATATAAATTTCTCTGAGTATATGAAATTTTTTTACAGAAGTGTAAAAATATAGAAATGAAAGTAAAAAATAATAGTATGTGAAGGATGAGAGTTGGAGAATTCTACTAAGTGGAAGCTGAAGAATATTATGTAACACTGATGAATGGGAATGATGAGGGCAGAGTGGTAGCAGCCATGATTGACTTCAGTGGTGCTCAAAGAAGAAATGTGCTGTCTGAAATAGTGTCATTAGTAGAAATAACAAATCCTGTCACCATGTTGATGAATGGGAGGACAACAGCTGCTGATAAGGTGCATGCAAAGGCTATTGAGTGTCGTGATGAGAGTAGGGTGGGTGTTGGAAATATGCAAGAAACATTGGATGAGTGGAAACGCACCAGTGGAGTAAAGGCTGCAATTGTGTCTATTCAAAAGGAAAGGTGTTCGAACTGGGCAAAAATCGGTGGAATAAACTTCCTGACGGTCGTAGGAAAGGTGTTTGAAACAAATATAAAAAGATACGGAATATTTTAGACTGGCTGGTGAGTGGTGCACGGGGGGGGGGGGGAGGAGGGTAGGTATAGTAGATGATGTGTGGATATTTTTATCGCAAGGCTTCTGGGAGAGAGAACTGGATGAATTGTAAACTATGGTTTATATGACGTTTTTGGATCTGGAAAACGTCTACGGGAGGGTGAAAAGAGAAAGCTTATAATGTTTCCCCATTCACCTTCTTGTAGACTTTTTTCCAGATCCAAAAAAAAACATAATATAAACCACAGTTTTCAATTCATCAAGTAGAGAAGGTGTTAACCACATATTTATAACACAGATAGCTATTAGACACTGTAATAAATACAAAATGCAACATTGACTCAGCCAGGTGAGAACATGTATTGCACAAAAAAGCTGCGATTTTGTGGTAAAACTGTGTTGTAGATGAAGCGAAATTTACAGGTAGTTTTTTGTTACCAGCTATGAACTTGTTTAACCCCTAGGCTGCTGAGGGCTCTGAGCTATGTCGTGCCCTGGTGCTGCAACTTTGGGCAAAAATCGGTCATTTTCAACTCATGTTTGTTTATAGCTAGAGACAAAAAATAAAAGAAAAAGCACATGCATCAGAAGTGGACACCTTTCTACTTACATATGAGCGTGTTTGTGAAGAGGTAGGGCCTTTTACGGCATCGTGGGAACTGCTTGAAGAGAGGTTATTTTTGGCTGTGTCTTCGGGTCACTGAGTCCGTAGCTGCCACCAGCCCGGCTATCCTGGGTGACTCAGAAAACCACTATTGTGACAACTCTGAGCTTGGGAGGGATGATACATAACGCATTCCCGCCGAAATCAAATGCACAAATTTGAATAAAGGGCACCGTCTGAAAGGTCTTTAGCAGGCTATCGATAGGTCCGTCTCAGAGGCTCGTAGCAGCCAAGGGCTGGAATTAGAATGTAAATATTTATTCAAGTAACTTTTAAGCCTTATTACTGTATAACATTACAGTCTAGCATATTCCCGGGCAATTTGTTCCTTACAATTACAACCCTGTTGAACAAAAAAGTGCTTTCATTTAACAGTCTGCAAGCATATGCCAATAGTAACCATTAATTCTAATCCAAGATGATCAGCCTAGTGTGAAAAGCTCATCATTTTCATCCTGCGAAAATATTATAGAACGAAATCAGAGCCTTTCTTATTCTGAATATTCATAAATCAAGCAGATCAATTTTTTTCTAGTTGTCTCCTGTATTCCTTTCCCACAATTTGGATATCGTTTTTGTCACATCACTTTAATCTCTTTAAGCTTCTCCTATCTTTGTATTAATAGAGTGACCCAAACTAAATGTAGCACTACAGGTATTGTTGTGCTAATAATCTCTAGAAGTTTATGTGAATTCAAATATTTTGCTCATGAATCCAACTAATCTGTTAGCTTCCTTTGCTAACTCTTCACTTTTAATTTGATTTTAATGTTTTTATTACTCCTCAATATTTTTCTCGGTTTGTATAATTAAATATTTGTCATTGTGTTTATCTTTTTTTACACTTCGATTCAGGCAGCAAGGACTTTTCATTATTAGTACTAGAAAGTAATGTGCCTTGCAAGGGGCCAGTTGAACAGTGCGTCAAAATGCATCTGAACTGTCATCTTTTTAGTAAATTTAGATTTAATATCATTTAGTTATCAGTACTAGTAACATAATGAAAGTGGACTGGCTCCTCGCCTTGAACCTGTTGGCAAACTACTTGTAACATTAAAACCTTGAATTGATCCATCTTAGCACATTGCCACTGAGATCATGACCATTGTGTCAGGATTTTTTTTTTTTTTTGGGGGGGGAATAAAGGAATTTTATAAGTCTAAATATAATACATCGATGTAGGCCTATTTAATTTTACCAAACATGTCAATGATATCAATGCAATGTCAAGCGCTTTCATAAGACGTGATTTATTGTCACAGAAATTGTGCTCCTTCTTTGATGACATTTTTTTTTTTTTACATAATATCTGTTCATTCTCTTAGGTTTTCTAGCAACCAGCACACTACTAAATTTAAGTGAACTGGGCAGTAATTTCCGAGTTGTGATTTAAAGTTCTATTTCCAGACTGGAGCTATATCTGGCAGTTTCCAGTAATGAGATACAAGATTTCTTCTCAATAATAAATTAAGAATATGAGTTAAGTGCTTTCATATTTCTTTCTTTGCTTGCTCTAAAAGTTGACTGCAAACATGACGTCTGACTCCTTATCATAATGTTATGTTACTAGTTACTTTTGCTGTGCTTCCAGGTACGCTACCTTTAGCTATGTAAACGAAAGAAGAAAAAATCGAACCGAAATTGTCCACATCCAGTACAGAAGCATGGATGTTTATTGTCTTTTTGTTACATATGTAGCAAAACATTTCTGTGGGTTTGATTTGCCGATGCAGCGAATATGCACGTCAAGGTTTTATTTGTTTTCTTTTAGTAACTACTTTATCGTTTCAACGAAGGTTGTGAAATTTATTTTTTGGTCATCTAATTACTCGTGTTGCTTGTTCAGTGTAAGCTGTGATAAGGAATTGGGAAGCATCTTTGGAGGTTAAATACTCTCTGCAAGGCAATATTGTTGTCATATTCTAACGTATGTAATTATGGAAGTGAAGCTTGGACCCTGCTGGATGGATGTAAGTCAAGAGAAAAGAGGAGAAATGGGTTATTTGAGAGAAGCATGTGGAGATACAATGAGTGACTGACAGTTAAATGAGGAAGTAAAGGAGCATTGTGGTGTTGATATGGATGTGACTGAATTCGTTAAGAGAAACACTCTGAGTTGGTCTGGCCATGTGGAGAGGAAGGTGAATGAGAGACTGACTGGAAGAGTGCATGAGGGTGAGGTAGGGCGTGGGAGATAGGAAGAGCGAGACCGAAGGTGAGATGGAGAGATTAAGCTGAGAGATGTGACAGAGGAGGGTGCGAATTGGCGGGAATGCAGTCAGATGGTTGAAGACAGGGCGACATGGAGGCGATTTGTTTGTAGTCACCTCTTATGGGTTCGAGGCTACTGATTGTAGACGATAGACAAAATATACATGTCATCATCTCTTTTCTAAAGGACTTCTTTTTAATATACAGTAGTATCCACAGGAAAGGAAAAGAAAGAGGAGGGAGGGGAAAGAGAGAGAGAGAGAGAGAGAGAGAGAGAGAGAGAGAGAGAGAGAGAGAGAGAGCGAGAGAGAGAGAGAGAGAGAAAGAGAAATGAAAGAAAGATAGAGAGGAAAAAGGATTGGGAATGTAAATGAAAAAGAGAAGATGGGAAGAAAAATTGTCAGGGCAGAAGACAAAATAAAGGAAATAAAGGGGCGGAGGAAAGTGAGGAGGAAGGAAAGATTTAGAAAGGGAACTAAGGGCGCCAGGAAGGAAACAGAAGACAATAAAGGAAGAAAACAGAGGATGGGAAAATAAAATAAAAAAAGAGATAGGAGTGGAAACGAAAGACCTGAGAAAACTAGGTACATGAGGGAGAATGAAAAGACGAAAAGGAAAAGGGGTAATGTGGAAAAATAAAAGCAAAAGAAAGTTAAGATGGGAAGAGAAGGGATGAAAGGAAGAAAACGAGAGAAAAATGAAAACTATGGCAGAGGAAGGTAGTGAAGATCGCAATAAAAGAGAAGTGCATGGAAAGAAAATGAAAGAGAGAGTGAAAGGAAAATAGAGGAAGCAAGAAGGAAGGTGCTGAAGGGGGAAAAAAAAACAAAGAAGAGAAAGGAAAGAGAGAGAAAACGATAATGAAGTGTAAAGATGAGAGGGAGTGTTAAAGCAGACGCGGAAGAATGGGCCGTTTCCAGGCAGGCAGATGTGGAGGCAGGAATGGGAGGAGTTGCTGGAATCATGGGAGCTAAGGTCCGGAATCAGGGGCATGGCCGAATGAAATATCTGAACGGGACCACGACTAGAATCAGGAACCAGGAGGAGAGTGGAGAGAGAGGGACATATTGAGTGTCATTTTGGAGGAAGGAGGGTAAGTAAAAGTAAGGGGGAAGGGAATGAGAAGGGAGGAACTGAAAGGGAATATTAAAGGAAGAAATTGATATTCGGAATGAGAGGGAGAGTTGGATATGGGAAACGGCAATACCTCAGTAAACCTATATGGTATGGGAAAGGAAGGAATTATGGTTTGTCAACGTTAACCTGACAGAGATTTACGTGTGTTCCTCTCCCCTACCTCAATGATGGACTAATATATCACAGCTCGCATTGCTTTCCATAGCACTTCTTCCAGATCAGCACTGTATTTTAGTGTAAATATAAAAATAGAACTCAGTAGTCAGAATGGAGCAACGGAAAAAGTCTTACTTGAGGACTAAGAAATGAAGATTTGGTGAATGGAAAAACAGTCACTTATTTGGTGACAATATATATATATATTGGGTGCATGAAAATGAGGCTAACTTGGCGAATAAGAAAGGAAGACTGGGTCAACCGACGAATAGGGTTACTTCGTAACTAAAAAAACGAAGAGTGGATAAATGGAAAAAGAAAATTACTTGGTGAAAGAGAAAGGGAGATATGCTGGGTGGAAAAAAAAAAAATGCTTTCCTGGTGAATAGGAAACGGATACGAGGTGCTACCCAAGAGTTCCAAAAAACAGAGGGAGCCAACCATTTGCAGTTTTGCCTCTTGCCGCTAAGAGGAGTCAGCAGCACCCCTTGTGCATCAGTAAGGTCCCGGCCGTGTCTGTGACCGGACTTGTTGTTGAGCTAAGCTGACTATTGTATTGGCAGGTTTGCAATGGCGGACCAATGGCGCAACAATGTGAAGTCGATGTTGATCGTTTTCTTCGATATCCAAGGGATTGTTTACAAGAAATTCGTCCCAACCAGTCAATCGGTCAGCAGAAAGTTTTGTTGTGAAGTTTTGCAGCGTCTGAGGGAGAACATCCACCTCAAACGTCCAGAGCAGTGGAAGAACATGGACTGGGTCCTGCATCATGACAACGCCCCCCACCCACACATCAATTGTACAGCAGTTCCTGGCTTCCACTAACAAGGTAGTCATTCCCCACCCACTTTATTTGCCTGACCTTGCCCCCTGCGACTTTTTTCCTGTTTCCAAAGCTGAATTTACGACCGAAAGGGCGTAGATTTGACTCGATTGAGGAGATCCAGACAGAATCGCAGGAGGTGCTCAAGACCATCACGCCTGAAACCTTCCAGGGATGCATGGACTCGTGGAAAAAACGCTGGGACCCCTGTATACATGGCCAACAGGACTACTTCTAAGGCGACAGTGAGAACTAGGAGGTAAGGTAACTTATTTTCCTACAATATTCAAATTACTGAAACTTTTGGGTAGCACTTCGAGTGTGTGTGTGCGTGTGTGTATATATATATATATATATATATATATATATATATATATATATATATATATATATATATATATATATGAGCCTCTGTGGTATAGTCAGCCAAAAAAGTCGTGTCATCGTTCCGAACCCCGTAAATATTCGAACAGATAAGTCGAAGCAGCAGGGATGGATTCACAAGTCTGGCAACTGTGTCAGACCAGACGGTGGTGGGGGTGAGTGGTATGGGGTGCCATGTATTACTGTCGGGTGGAAATTGTTGAGAATAACATACTGGGTAATAGGGTTATAGTCAACTTTTGTCACTTATGTCACTCAGTGTCTACATATCCATCATCATGAATTTACGTGTAATGAGAATATACTGCAGTTTCATATACATGGGTTGTCATGTCTAATTCATCTTTGATATTTAGAATACTTCAGAGGACGGAATAACGGTGGAATACGTTTCATAACGAGTGTTTGGAATTTAATGAAACGTCACGATTATGATGATATACAACAACGGTTATTAATGATAACTAGAATCTCCCCCTCTATTTCCCGTCGTCCAGTATAATAACTGAATGACATTGAAGATATGACTATATGTTGGTGGGTGTATATCTTGGTTTCATCACCTTGCGTAACACCTGTGGCTAGGTTTCCTCATAGATATAAGTAAGACTAGATGCCGCATCGCCCATTCTTCAGTACAGCAGCGGTGCGTCTGTGCGGCCGTCATCTTGGAGCGGTCAAGCATGTAATAGTGGGGCTTGTTTTAGAGTGAAGTCAGACTATGAAAATAAATGTTGTTGTGAAGGAGGTGGTGATGGTCGTTATTCTTGTGGCAGTGGTGATGGTGGTTATTGCTGTGGTGGTGGTGATGGTGGTTTTCGTTGTGGTGGTGGTGATGGTGATTTTTTTTGTGGTGGTGGTGATGGTGTTTTTGTTGTGGTGGTGGTGATGGTGATTTTTGTTGTGGTGGTGGCGGTTGTTGCTGTTGTGGTGGTGGTGGTGATGATGATGGTTTTTGTCGTTGTGGTGCTGATAGTGATGGTGGTTTTTGGTGGTGTTGTGGTGGTGGTGATGATGGTGGTTTTTGGCGTGATGGTGATGGTGGTGGTGGTGGTTTTTGTTGTTGTGGTGGTAGTGATGGTTATTTTCTTGGTAGTAGTGGTTGTTGTGTTTATGGTGATTGTTGTGGTGGTTGTTGTTGTGGTGGTGGTGGTGGTAGTTGTTATTGTGGTGGCTGTTGTTGTGATGATAGTTATAATGGTGGCTGTTGTGGTGGTTATTGTGATGGTAGTGGTTGATGTGATGGAGGTTGCAGTGATGTTGGTGGTTGTTGTTGTGATGGTGGTTGTGGTTGTGATGGTGGTTGTTGTTGTTGTCGTGGTAATTGTTGTTGTGGTGGTTGTGGTTGTTGTTGCTGTTGTGGTTGTGGTGGTGGTAGTTGTGGTGGTGGTGGTGTTGTGGTGGTAGTGGTGGTTGTTGTTGTGATTGTGGTAATGGTGGTTGTTGTTGTGGTTGTGGTGGTTGTTATGGTGGTGGTTGTTATGGTGGTGGTGGCTGTTGTGTTGACGGTTGTTGCAGTTGTGGTTGTTGTTGTGGAGGAGGTCGTTGTGGTGGTGGTTGGTGCTATGGTGGTGGTTGTTGTGATGGTGGTGGTGGTGGTGGTTGTTGTGGTGGTGATTATTCTTGTGATGGTGGTGCTTCATGGGATAATGGTTGTGGTGATGGTGGTGGTTGTTGTTGTGATGGTGAAGGTTGTTGTGGTGGTGGTTGTTATGGTGGTGGCTGTTGTTGTGGTGGTAATGGTTGTGGTTCCTGGTTCATCTGAAACGTGAACTCGGTGGACTGCAGGTTTAAATTTCCCTTCTGGAACCCACCATCCTCCTTTCGGGGGATAGGGAAGCAGCTGAGGGACGTTTGCATAATCAGAGACTTGAGCCGCTCATGCTATCAGTGTCACTATAGACATATTCCGACGCTTTCTACACCCAAAAGCATCACAGTGTTGCTGCATTGCTAGGTAAATGATGGTCAACTTGGACCATCGTCAGGAACATGACATCGTCTGCCTCGACCGTTGCAAGATGGCGGTCTGGCAGGAGCGTCTAAAGTAGTGTCCTGCGGCATCTAGACTTCTTAATATCTATGGGTTTCCCTTACCCCTTTTCCAAAACACTAATCACCGGTGGAATGCTTTTCTCCTTATTTCTGTGAAGGCACCGCATGCCTCTGCCACACCACACATGGTAGGCCTATATATACAATATATCCTGCCATGTCCAGAAGGTAAACATACAGTAAAAACACAGCTTTCTGTGCTTTATTCCGATGTCATATGGCTAGTTGATACCCGGCAGAGAGAGTGTGTTTGATTACTACACGATCGAGACATTATTCAGGTTGACGATAAATTTAATTATTTGCAGGTATGAAATCAGGTGTAATATCACATTTATCATTTTTTCTCAGAGGTGTAATGCTAGACTACACTGCCAACAACAACTACAACACACCCATGCTTCATTACCCCACCTCCACCCCCAAACAACTCACCCCCATTGTCACGGGGTTTTTATAATATCACGGTAATTTTGATATAAATGCTTAAATATTATTCAAATTGATAATAATATTCAATAATATTGAAGAGCAGAGACAATGATTGTCTTGCTACATCAAGCAACGATTACTTTACGCTGATTTGCTAAGATTCTCTAAGAACGAGAATTTATAAACTTTCTCAACAGTACTCAGCAGAGACTAATTACTCACAATTGCTGAATTACTGTACTGTTAGCCTCTGGAGAAAGTTACATCACCCCTGACAATAAATAACTAATACTAATAATAATAACATCAGGTTCTTGCTGATGCATTAACTCCTGGCACAACGGATTTTAAGTTAATACAAGACTGGTCTAAGTACCAGTTTTGAATAGTAAAACGTTTATGCAAGCTAGGAGCTATATGGAAAATAAGCTTAATTTGGATTAAATGAAACAAGATTTTTCTTTACATTAAGCTCAAGAAAGGAACTGTTAAATTTATTAATTACAAAAAATAAATTTAACGTTACAATTCAAATCAATTAAATGAGACGCACTCGCTCACTCACGCAATAGCTAAATACTTACGCCTAGGGAAAAACACCTTAACTAAGCTCTTAAAACTACAAAATACACAAAAGAAATACCAGTCGATGAATGCTATGTATCACCACTAAGGTGGGAGGACTGGATTAACTGTCTCAGTGGAGCCTGGGTGCTAGCGACCTCTCACACTTCTTGGAGCACAGGACCTTCCTCCGTCACAACAAACACAAGACTGAATTCAAATAATGTATAGGCAGGACGCACAAGCTACCAGAAGAAGGCGTGGCTAACGGTTGAGGAAGTAGAGGCGAACGATAAAGAAACAATAGTATCGCTCAGTAGCGCACTTAGTGACGTGCATCAAATCGGTCACCCCTGAAAACGGTGACGAATGATTTGAAAAATATACCCCGAAATGGAGAGAGAAACGGTTAACTGAGCGATACACAGTGAGTTTTCCACTAATAGTTCGTGGCTTCTCACACAAAGGAAATGTCGCGAATTGATTCGTGACATTACGCCCCATGAAAATTAAATCTTTCTTCCTTCAGAAGAAAGATTTCAATATACATACATATAAATCCTAACTCAGTCACACAAGATTCACACTGTGGTGTGTGTGCTATCCTGCTACAGGAGAAAGTCGCAGTCGTCAGTGAGCGAAAAAACCTCGTATTTACGTTAATAGAAGCAAGCTTGAGGGAAAAACTCCGTGA
Source organism: Coenobita brevimanus (assembly GCF_032717465.1). Classification (NCBI taxonomy): domain Eukaryota; kingdom Metazoa; phylum Arthropoda; class Malacostraca; order Decapoda; family Coenobitidae; genus Coenobita; species Coenobita brevimanus. The sequence goes on along the minus strand of NC_137030.1, from coordinate 25,938,528 downwards.
CGACGGTGAAAATCCTGTACTCAGGTCAAACTGAGCGAAAAGTCGCTACATTTACACTGACAACTAATTGTTGTGTAGTGTGATGTATGTAATACACAGTGTAGGTGTGACAGTTGCAGTGTAACTGTACCTACGTGTAAAATGACACAGTAAATAATATATGGCGATGACGAAGGCAGAGGAGAAGAGGTGGCAGCGTGCGGCAGACGATCGGCTGGCCCGCACAGCAAAACTGCTACACCCATTGCTGAACCTGCAAAACCAATTGAGGTGGAGCATCAAAAGTGTCAATGGGACAAAATTCTTATTATGTTACAATTACTCTCTCTGGCTAGCAGTCAGTACATGCTATGAAAAGTACGCTCGAGGTCGCCATTAATTTTAGCACACGATTATGGTCGGCAAGTTGAGAATCCCTGTGCAAACTCGGGTCTTCCATAGCCTCGAACTGCACACGGGTCCTCAACCTGTGCCTCAACCTACAGTACTTATATTAATATCGGAGAGCTGAGAAACCTTGTGCAAACTTGGGTCTTCCATAGCCTCAAGTCGCCTCTGCAGAGTTCTCACTTCCCCCTTAACCTACAGTACTTATATTAGTATCGGGGAGCTGAGAATCCTTGTGCAAACTTGGGTCTTCCATAGCCTCAAGTCGCCTCTGCGGAGTTCTCTCTCGAACTTCCCCCTTAACCTACAATACAATACTTATATTAGTACCGGGAAGCTGAGAATCCTTGTGCAAACTTGGGTCTTCCATAGCCTCAAGTCACCTCTGCGGAGTTCTCTCTCGAACTTCCCCCTTAACCTACAATACAATACTTATATTAGTACCGGGAAGCTGAGAATCCTTGTGCAAACTTGGGTCTTCCATAGCCTCAAGTCGCTCTGCGGAGTTCTCTCTCGAACTTCCCCCTTAACCTACAGTACTTCTATTAGTACCAGGAAGCTGAGAATCCTTATGCAAACTTGGGTCTTCCATAGCCTCAAGTCGCCTCTCAACTTCCCCTTAACCTACGGTACATATATTAGTACTGGGAAGCTGAGAATCCTTATGCAAACTTGGGTCTTCCATAGCCTCAAGTCGCCTCTCAACTTCCCCCTTAACTTACGGTACATAACATGTATGTACAGGCCCTGGACATAATGTGTCCTGTGGGGCCAATGGGCGAGACGTCAGGTCTGCACCCACTTCACCACTACCCTGTCTCTCAACTGACTCAGAGATTACAGGTGTGGTTATAAATGGCACAGGAAGGGCATGTCCCTGAGTAGTGGCGATACTTTGGCACACACTGCAGGAACGGAGAAAACTATTTATGTCCCGTCCCATCCCTGGCCAGAAAAAGTCAGCTCGGATATGGCCCTGGGTCTTCCTTTTGCCCATGTGACCTCCTGAGGCTGAACAATGACCCCATTCTAACACTGCTAGGCGGTACTTTGCGGGAACGACAAACTGCAGTCGAACCTCGCCCTCGGGTGTTCGTGACTCACGGTAGAGCCGTCCTTGTTTACGAAGGAACATGGCTCGACCTCCCCGTGAATACTTTATCACTCGACCCTTTTGTTTGTTCCGCACGGTAGCAAGTGTCGGGTCAGAATGTTGTTCTTGTACAACAAGTTGACTACACATCAGATCTTGCGGCGATTCAATGATCACTGGGGTGACACAGTCTGGAGCCTCAGTCATGGCTCGTGTTACCGCAGCAGCCGAAGTCTGAGTGGCGCCATCATCGGAGCAACTATCCTTGGCTCCTTGAATATTGCCTACTATCAAGTCATATAGAGGCTCTGGCATGACAACTGCAAGTGTCATACCAGTATAAAATGGAGATGCCACCTGGATACATGCCTCAGGGAACAATCTCACTGATCCATCAATAAGGCTTGCATGGATCTGTCGACCTGTATACTGCTCAGGCCGAACTAGACTCTGCTTGACAGAGCAACCTGAGGAACCATTGTCTCTCAGGACCTTCACAGGAATGTCTCCCACAAACCCTGGCTGTACCAGGAAGGTACTGTCACCTGTGGGAGGGCCTTTGGAGGAAGCAGCTAGCCACTCATGAGGCTGCTGAATTGATGTGGCAAACATTGTGCCTTGTGAATTATAAGATGGAACATTGGCCATCTGTGGAGGGGGGTTCACTGTCACTGTGGGACTAGTGAACTGTGGGGAAGTACCCACACTGGTAGGGACGTGACCACCAGGCTGCTGCTGAGGAATGAAGGCTGCATTCGCTTCCTGCCTCTTTTGAGCTGGTGGTGAAAAAGTTTGTCCCGACGGTCGGTTGCGTGGCTGATACTGCTGCTGGTTAGGGTACTTGTTGTACCGCTTCCACTCAGGTTTCTGAGTGTTTTGCCCCTGGTCCTTCCACTGCGGTTTTGGACCTTGGCCATTACTCTGAGAACGGCCTTGGTGCTGGGATTCAGTCTGAGACGGCTTCCCAGACTTATCAGGTTTTCTGTTCCAGGTGTTTTGCTTACGAGCTTGATACCCGTATGCAGTAAAGAATGCGTCAGCCTTCTCTGCCATTTGGCTGGCATCTTTCACCTGGCAGATCTTAAGCTGTGCTATGAGCTCAGCAGGCCACGACCTCTCTAGCTGTGTACGCAGCATAAGGTCAATTATCCCCTCACGCGTGGAAGGAGTTTCATCTTTCTCCATCCACTCATTTAAGTAAGCTGTGAGACGATCAAGGAACTGAACAGCTGTCTCCTTGTCTTGGAGACGAGCTCGCATGAACTGAACTTTGGCGTCGTCTACTGTGAGACCATACGCCTTAATGAGTGCAGCTTCCTCAAAACGAGCTATGTACGGCTCGATTCGCTCGCTTTCCTTGTATGAAGGAAGCTTGATGCGTGGGGTCGCCAGGACATGTGCAGGGGGAACGCTCGTGGAGCTTGGACCAACTGCACCAGACGTGTCTGAAGCCAAGGAATCTCGCTTGAGCTTCAGCACTTCAAGTTCATGTTCTCGTTCTTTCTCTCGTTCCTCACGCTGTTCTCGCTCGTGTTCCAAGTCGAGTTCGCGCTGTTTTTGCTCGTGTTCACGCTGCTCTCGCTCTTTTTCTAACTCGAGCTCGCGTTGTTTTTGCTCGTATTCGCGCTGTTCTCGCTCATACTCGCGCTCTTTCTCACGCTGCTCTTGTTCATATGCACGCTCTCTTTCACGTTGTTCGCGCTGTTCTCGCTCGTATTCGCGCTGAATCTTACGCTCTTCACGGGCATCATTCTCGCGCTGCTCCGTTCTGATTATGCCGTGAGAGTATATACTCTTTAATTTCGGTTGGGTCCGAAAGACCCATTTCTTTGGCTTCCTGTAAAAATACAGTAGTAGCCATTTCGCTAATTTATTAAGCAAACCGAAACTGAGTACTGACTGCTTAGCGACGAATACTAATAAACAAAAGTAAAGAGTACAGACACAAGCTAGTGGTGACCAGTCTTATCCAGTTAACTGGCAAAGAATAAATCAAAAGTGTAAATGACTGGAAAGACTCAATAATAAACACAATGGTACGGCGACTTCCCAGAAGCGAATAAAATTGTCTGGCGTTACCAAAAATAAACTAGAGTTAAGTACTCTATTGATTAATAAAGCAAAATTCACTTGCTAAATTAAGGGTAAACACCAGTAAGCTTGTGCCTATAAACTTTAATGATAAATACCTAAATATGAATGAGTGAGCACTATCTCGTGAATAGCTTTAGAGCTAGGAGTTAATATCCTGGAATGAGGTCGCCAATTGTCACGGGGTTTTTATAATATCACGGTAATTTTGATATAAATGCTTAAATATTATTCAAATTGATAATAATATTCAATAATATTGAAGAGCAGAGACAATGATTGTCTTGCTACATCAAGCAACGATTACTTTACGCTGATTTGCTAAGATTCTCTAAGAACGAGAATTTATAAACTTTCTCAACAGTACTCAGCAGAGACTAATTACTCACAATTGCTGAATTACTGTACTGTTAGCCTCTGGAGAAAGTTACATCACCCCTGACAATAAATAACTAATACTAATAATAATAACATCAGGTTCTTGCTGATGCATTAACTCCTGGCACAACGGATTTTAAGTTAATACAAGACTGGTCTAAGTACCAGTTTTGAATAGTAAAACGTTTATGCAAGCTAGGAGCTATATGGAAAATAAGCTTAATTTGGATTAAATGAAACAAGATTTTTCTTTACATTAAGCTCAAGAAAGGAACTGTTAAATTTATTAATTACAAAAAATAAATTTAACGTTACAATTCAAATCAATTAAATGAGACGCACTCGCTCACTCACGCAATAGCTAAATACTTACGCCTAGGGAAAAACACCTTAACTAAGCTCTTAAAACTACAAAATACACAAAAGAAATACCAGTCGATGAATGCTATGTATCACCACTAAGGTGGGAGGACTGGATTAACTGTCTCAGTGGAGCCTGGGTGCTAGCGACCTCTCACACTTCTTGGAGCACAGGACCTTCCTCCGTCACAACAAACACAAGACTGAATTCAAATAATGTATAGGCAGGACGCACAAGCTACCAGAAGAAGGCGTGGCTAACGGTTGAGGGAAGTAGAGGCGAACGATAAAGAAACAATAGTATCGCTCAGTAGCGCACTTAGTGACGTGCATCAAATCGGTCACCCCTGAAAACGGTGACGAATGATTTGAAAAATATACCCCGAAATGGAGAGAGAAACGGTTAACTGAGCGATACACAGTGAGTTTTCCACTAATAGTTCGTGGCTTCTCACAAAAAGGAAATGTCGCGAATTGATTCGTGACACCCATCACAGTCTGGTCTGACACAGTTGTCAGACTTGTGAAACTATCCCTTCTGCTTCGACTTATCTCTTCGAATATTTGCGGGGTTCAGAGCGATGACACGACTTTTTTGGCTGACTATACAGTAGTAGAGTGTGCGTTTAGCACGCTGGTGAGCGCGGGTTCGCCTCCCGCCAGAGTTGTAAAAACTTTGGGAAGCGTTCACCAAGCCACTTGCTACTTTGGCGGACACAAGGGGTGCTGTGGTTGAACTAGTGTCCCATACTAATATGCTTGCACCCAATCGGCTTAAGGCGGGCCGATTACACTTGGTTCACAGACTACACACACATCCAAAGCAAGTACAAAACTACAATCACACTCACAAGCACTTCTCACCCTACATACAGTCTCTACCAGACAGCCTAAGCCACTGGGTAGAGATGCATTGGTTGTATCGTCCCTGCTTCGGTAGGGATAGGCCGGTCTTGCAGTGGACCTCAATGGCTGGTGATGATGATATATATATATATATATATATATATATATATATATATATATATATATATATATATATATATATATATATATAATCTATCTATTGCAAGACTCCTTAACCCCGTAAGGGGTGGCCATAAACAAAACGCCTCCATGTCGCCCTGTCTCCCGCCATTTCACTGTCCTGCCCCAGCTCACACCCTCCTCTCTCAGATACCTCTCCACTCCATCCCTCCGTCTCATCCTTGGCCTCCCCCTCCCTCTCTCCCCTTCCACCACACTCACATACACTCTCCTCGTCGGTGTCTCACTCTCCATCCTCTCCACATGACCAAACCACCTCAGTGTGTTTCTCCTAACGTTTCCTATCACATCCACATCCATACCACAAAGTCACTTCCTCATTTGTCAGAGTGTCTCTCCGTCAGACTCCACATGCTCTTCCCAGATAACTCATTTTAACTGCTCTCAATCTTGACATTTGTCCCCCCAACAAGGTCCAAGCTTCACGTCCATACTTTAGAATGGGTATCACAATACTATCATGTAGTAACTTTTTCACTTTCATGCTCGCTTCCCTGTTTCTTATCACTGCTTTCAAGGAACCAGCAACCTTTCTTCCTTGTTGTATACTTTCAAGCACCTCACCCTCTAAACTTCCATCCTTACTCATCACACTACCCAAGTACTTAAACGCACTTAGATTTTCCATATCCTCCTCATCCAACCTCACTGTACATTCACTTGCTTTACTTCTCTCGAAGACCATAACTTTACTCTTCCCTACATTCACATTTAGATTCCGTTTCTTACACACTCTCCCAAACTCATCCACCAAACCTTGCAGCTTCCCTTCTTCTTCATTAAGAACACTGTATCATCTGCAAACAACAATACAGGGAATTTCCAAAAATTGCCCTTTCTCATTAGGGCCGCTTCAGCATCCACTGCCCTACCTTGTATAGTCAGCCAAATAAGTCATGTCTTCGTTCTGAACCCCGTAAACATTCTAACAAATACGTCGAAGCAGCAGGGATGAGTGCACAAGTTTGGCAACTGTGTCAGACTAGACGGTGGTGGGAGTGAGTGGTTTGGGGTGGATGTGGGGTAGTGGAGGATGTGTGTGCTGTAATTGTTGGCAGTGTAGTCTAACAATACACCTCAGTTTACATGTAATCAAAATATAACCTACTGCAGTTTCATATACGTGGGTTTTTATGTCTAATTCATCTTTGATATTTAAAACACTCCAGAAAACGGAATAACAGTGGACTACGTTTCATAACGAGTGTTTGGAATTTAATGAAACATCATTATTGTGATAAGATAAAACAGCATTTATCAGTGGTAACATGAATCTCCCCTCAATTTCCTGTCGCCCAATGTGGATAACTGAGTGACTGTGAAGATATGAGTATATGATGGTGGGTGTATATCTTGGTTTCATCACCTTGCGTAACACCTGTGGTTAGGTTTCCCTCACCCCTTTACCAAAACACTAACTACATGTGGAAGCAAATTTAATGCTTTTCTCGTTATTACTGTGAAGGCACCGCATGCCTCTGTGCCACACCACACATGGTATGTAATATATCCTGCCATGTTCAGAAGGTAATCACAGTAAAAACACAGCTGTCTGTCCTTTATTCCGTTAACGAGTATGTAGGTAACTGATACCCGGAGGAGGGGGTGTGGCAGGAATGTGGGGAGGGGATGTGGTAGCACCTCGTCATTTCTGTCAACGCTTGTTTGGCTACATGTTCTAAGCATTATTTCGCCATTTACAGGTATTAAATCAGGTGTATCATCACATTTAACATCTCTTCTCTGCGGTGTATTGCTAGACTACACTGCCAACAATACAACATACACATCCTCCACTATCCCACCTCCATCCCCAAACCACTCACCCCCACCATCGTCTGGTCTGACACAGTTGCCAGACTTGTGAAGGTATCCCTGGTTTTTCAACTTATCTTTTAGAAAACTTTCGGGGTTCGGAACGAAGACACGACTTTTTTGGCTGACTATACCTCTTTTATAATTCCATCCATATACAGATTGAACAGCCATGGATACATGACACATCCCGGTTTCAATCCAACCCTCAAATAGAAAAATTCACTCAGTTCACTATCTACATGCACTGCAGCCTTAGCACCCTCTTACATACTCTTCACTGCACTCAACAACTTCTTATCTACTCCATATGTTTTTAATACTTTCCACAATCCTTGTCTGTCCACCCTGTCATTTGCTTTCTCCAAATCCATGAAGGCTGCATACAACTTTCTCTTCTCTAGAAACTTTTCTACTTAAGATCTAAACATGAATATCTGACCAACCTCTTCCCTTCCTAAAACCTCCCTGTTCTTCTCCAACTAATTCCTCTGTTATTTCCCTAACTCTCTCAGTAAGTATCCTACCATATATTTTTCTTATTACACTAAAAAGTCAAATGCCCCATTGGTTACCACACACTTCTTTTTCCCCTTTTCCTTTGTACAAGGGAACAATTATACCTGACTTTCAATCCTCTGGGATTCTACCTTTCTCCAAGGCCAATCTGCACATCTTCCACATCCGTTCTACTGCTATCTCTCCTCATGCTTCAGCATCTCACCACACACTCCATCAATTCCTGAGGCTTTCTTCATTTTAACTCTCTTCATTGCTTCTACAACTTCCATCCTACTGATTTCTTCCTCTCTTCTTACATCCCTCCGTCTCCCAGCCATTCCCCAGCCACTTACACTTGTATTACTTTCATTATCTATGCTCAATAATTCCTTAAAGTGTTCTCTCCATCTGCTCACTTTTGCTCCCTTCTTCACTAGCAATTTATCATGTATATCTTTTATTTCCAAGCTAACTTCTTTGGCACCCTGTCTAACTCTCTTTACCTCTTTCTAGAACATTTTCTTACATTCCCTCTGAAAACTAAATACATTAATTTCTCCAACAGAAAGAATCCCTCAGACTCTCACATAATTTTAAATGATGTCACTGTTTCCATATCCACCACAATTTGATATCCTAGGTGTTACTCTAAACCCCAACCTAAGCTGGACAACTTATGTTAAATTCCTTGCTAATAATGCTGCTAAAAAATTGGAACTTATGTACAGAGTTCGTGAGTTCTTCACTGATGAGCAGATGGCCACAATATACAAAAGTCTTGTGCGTTCTCAGATAGAATACTGTTCACCACTGTGGAGTGGATGTGGAGCAGTTGCACTGAGGCAGTTGGACAAAATTCATAATAAAGCCATTAGATTAATCAATAATCCTGCCATTACGTAGGACCTACCTTCATTATCAGTACGTAGTGATGTTGCTTCTTTAGCATTATTTTATCGATATTTTTACTGTCAGTGCTCTGACGAACTGGTTTCAATTGTGCCTCCCCTTCACATTTTCTCCCGAAATACTCGGGCAGCTGGGAACTCTGCAATGCAGAATCTCTTCTTTTCAAAATTCATTTATCACCAGAACTTCTACTCTCTGGAATTCACTTCCTGGGGGTTGCTTCCTACAAACATTTAATCCACTTCAATTTAAATCTAGTTGTTATAAATATTTAATGAATGAAGGATACCTTTAGGCACATGGATTTATTTTTTTTTCTTTGGTTTTCTTTCCTCTATTCATTATATTAAAATGAAAAAAAATTAACTCCCAAATTCCTTCCAAATTCCTCGTCCATTCTCTTCTTACTATCTGTTATTAATCTTTTCACATCTCTCTTCCTCTCTACATATAACTCTCTCTTCCGTCTCTGAACTTCCTCCATGCCCCTGTTTTTCATCCACTCACTATATGGTTTCTTCTTTTGTGTCACAGCCTCTCTCACCTCTTCATTCCACCATGCCGTTCCCTGCACCCCCTTTTGTCTTCTCTTGACCCCACACACCACCTCACATGCTGCACAGATTTCCTTTGTGAATATCTTGCACACCCCTTCCACGTCCCCCATCTGCTCTAATCTATATTTGCCCAATCGCTCCTCCACATCCCTCTTATATTTTGCCCTATTTCCATCCTCTTGTAACCTTTCCACCCTCCTTGTATGAACTACTTACTCCTGTCCTTCCTTTCTTCCATTTCTCCATTTCACTTGGACATTGATTCTGATCATAAGGTCCATTCCCCCTAACCTCTATATACTCTTGCATCCATTACACACCTTCTCATCCTGTCATCCACACACACATAATCAGTCATTGCCTTCCATTCATTCAGTTCACCACCCACCCTTCCCATCACTTGCCACATATACCTATGGATCATTTTGTGCCTGAAGAGGGTATTGGCTATCACCAACCCCCTCTCGGCACAAACGTCCACTAAAGCACCGCCATTGTCTTCCATCTCTGCAGGCACACCCCACTCACCAACTATTCCATCCACTTTCTCATTCTGTAGTGTTCCATTCATATCCCCAAATCAAATACACTCTCTTATTCCTTTCAAACTTTTCCATGCACGTTTCCACATTTGTCCAGACTCTTCTCTCACTCTACTTGCACAATCTTGCATTGGTGCATACACGCACACACTCACCCACATTTGTAGTCCAACTTTCAATCTTACCCACATAATTCCTGAGCCAACTGATCCATAATCTCTTATATCCTCCTTCCATCTATTACTCACAACAATACACACTCATTCTTTTGCCTTCTCATTGTCACCTACTCCCATGCATATACTGTACCCCATCCATACTCCCATTCTCTCACCTCCCCATTTAGTTTCAGTTAATCCACATACATCCACTTTCGTACCCCCAAGCACCTGGAAAATCTTTCTCTCACCTCATCATTTGCACGCCTCATATTACATGTAGCTATCCATACCATTTCCTTTATTCGGTCCTTAGTCATCACTTTTTGGTCAACCCTGGTCCAAGGCTTCTTGTTCGTATTTTTAGTTAGTTGCTTTCCGGGGATGGGACATTACCCCTCTGCCAACCCATCTGTCGTCACGTAGGGAACACGTGTTGGTTGGTTATAAGGTTACCATCTAGTGCTGTAAATGCTTTCCTGGTTTACAGGAAATCATTTGGCTCGCAGGTCAATGTACAGCTACCCTAAAAACAGAGTACCACTACACTAAGTGGGTGGATGATGGGCGCCCCCACCTACCAAGGTAAGCAGCCCGAACTCAGGATGATGGTTTTGATCCTGGGCCCACACTAACCAGACCCAGTTATCTACCACTGTTGTCTGCTTTGGCTAATTCAGTCCCTGGTCCTCACTGTCCAGACCCAGATTTGTTTGTTTTGGCTAATTCAGTCCCTGGTCCTCTCTCCAGACCCAGATTTGTTTGCTTTGGCTAATTCAGTCCCTGGCCCTCACTGTCCAGACCCAGATATCTCTCTGTGTTGGCTGTAGGAGTTTATATAATGGTGAAAAACGAAATACTAACAATGCCAAGCTGCACAACCCCATCCAACAACGAAATCAAGCTGTGGTATTGCATAAAATATGAATGAAATCCTAGATATCCAAGGATGATATAAACAGGTGGTCCCAGTGCAATATGGAAAATATGTGTGTACTTCCACCAGTATCTAATCTTTATTTTACAAATTTTGGAGGGGCTGACTCCCTAAATATTACATGGGCCACATACCTTAAATGTTATATTACAGACAACTATCCCACATACACGTTTACATAGATGACAAAGCCCTACTTTTGATCCTATTTAATTGAGGGCAGGAGGGCTTGACCTCCCACATAATCATGGAGGTAAAATATTATGCAGTAAGGAACTTTCCCAAATGATAGAAAACTCGTTTGACAAGAGTCGTCAAAATCCATCTGCCGTCCTTCATTGATCAGTGACTTTTTTTTTCTTTTTTTTACATTTCGTGAGGGGGTTGATCCCCCACAAAACATCATGGAGGCCACTGTCCCTAAATGTTGTAAAACAAATGAGTGCCCATTCTGCACAGTGTAGTAATATGTTAAAGCCACATCTGCTCTCCTCCTATTTTAAACATTTTTCCTTAGGGCAGGGAGGGGTCTTGCCCCCTAAATATCATGAGGATAAAATGATACATGATGCAAAACCTTTGCAGAAAGCAGAAACTTACATAAAAAGTTTAATCTAAATCCTTAAAATAACCTAGGAGGAATTAAAGCACACACACACACACACACACACACACACACACACACACAGTCATTGAGTCCGGCATACAACGCGATCCGCTGAAAATAATACGCTCCTGCTTCACAGGATTCATATATATATATATATATATATATATATATATATATATATATATATATATATATATATATATATATATATATATACCGTATATATATATTGTTTTCATTTAGAAGATATTACAGGTGGGCCCTCACAGTACCTGTGGCCCTGGGAAGTACAAAATCTTAATCTGGCTGTGGCTGAGAGAGAATTGGAGCTTTTTTCGTCCATATGTGACTTGCTTTGAAGCGATGTGTTAGGGAGGAAAGCGGCAAACATGCGTTGACCTGTTGAGTCTGGGGATGACATTTATTCCATTTATTCTTGCCACACCTAATGTTTTTTGAGTTCAGGGGAGGTTTTTGAAACTGGTGGGCTTGCTAGAGCCTAAATAAATCCTTCCAGCATGAGCAGCCTTTTCTTAGTTGAATAATATCCTCCTGTTGCTACAGGTATAAACTAAAAAAAAAAATCTTTCAGATTCAAGAAGTTACCTTCTCTAATCTGTCAGTTTGTCTGTCTTTTTGTCTATTTGTCTGTCGCAAGGCGCCTTAATTCCATAGGGGACGGCAAGAAGCACATTACTTGCAAGTCTCCCTATCCTCTTCCATTAGGCTGCTCTTTCTCGAAGCCACACAACCTTTCACTCATAACCCCCTTCATTTTAATTTTGTTCTTGTTCCTGCCATAGGGTCCCATTGAACTAATGAGAGAACCCTAGCTGAGAACAGGTTAATGAAGGTTGCATATAAGCCCTCTACCTCGAAAAATCTCTCTTGACCTGTTTAAAATGTATGCAGACAAAAACAATAAGGTAAAATCATGGTAGTGAAAGGGATAAAAACTTAAAGAGCTGTACTGTGTTATTTAGATTATTCTGTTATAGAATATAATTAAAAATCCGCCCCTTAATAGAAAACAGCTCTCATTTACAAAATATACCGTACGTCACAAAGCTACATAAAATTAATCAGCTTCTTCGTTATAAAGGAGTGTTTTATTTTTTAGAACAGATGAAAGAAAAACAATTGAACAAAAAAAAATCCATACACCAGATTATAGATGTCCTCCGTTCATAAACATCTGTAACAGCAGGACTTGAACTGTCATAATCTGAGTTTGGTGGGAAACCACTCTGGGGAAGCGTGTTCCACAGAGATGCAGTTCGGGGAATAAAAGAACTCTGATAGGCAGAAGTTCTGCAATATGGCAGTGTTACAGTCCAGTCATGAACACAACCAGATGCCCGTGCAGCGTGGGGGAAGTCATGGAGAGGTGGCACAAGGGATGCAACTTCGTATGAACATTTGCCATAAAAGTATCTGTAAAATAATGCAAGGGAGGGAACATTCATTCCTACATGTAGAAGAAGTTTTTCTTTTGCAATAGTAAGGTTATTAATCATTCTAACAGCTTTGTTCTGAAATTTGTCTACTTGTTTTATTGCAACCTCTCCACTTCTAATCCACAAGGGTGAACAATATTCCAGCTCAGAGCACACATGACTCATGTAAATTATAGCTGACTGCTCGACATTGAAGAAGTTACACACTTTGAACAATATTCCAAGTTTCTTTGAAGCTGGTTTAGTTAGTGATCTAACATGAGAGGTCCAACTGAGGGCATTCTGAAATGCAACTCCAAGAATTTCAGTACTTACAGAGATCTATATCTATCTATCTATTGCCAGACGCCTCAATCCCGTTTGGGGTGGCCACAAACAAATCGCCTCCAAGTCGCCCTGTCCCCCGCCATTTCACTCCCCTGCTCCCAACTCACACCCCCCTCTCTCATATACCTCTCCACCCCATCTCTCCATCTCATCCTCGGCCTCCCCCTCCCTCTTTCCCCCTCCACCTCACTCACATACACTCTCTTCGTCAGTCTTTCACCCTCCATCCTCTCCACATGGCCAAACCACCTCAGTGTGTTCCTCATAACGCTTCCTATCACATCCACATCAACACCACAACGCTCCTTTATATCCTCATTCATCAGCCTGCCTCTCCATGTGACTCCACAGGCTCCTCTTAAATAACTCATTTCCACGGCTCTCACTCTTGACTTGTGTCCTTCCAACAACGTCCACGCTTCACTTCCGTACGTTAGAGTTGGTATCACAATACTGTCATGTAGTAACTTTTTCACTTCCATGCTCACTTCCCTGTTTCTTATCACTGCTTTCAAAGAACCAGCAACCTTTCTTCCCTGCTGTACCCTTTCAAGCACTTCACCCTCCAAACCTCCATCCTTACTCATCACACTACCCAAGTACTTAAACGTACTCACATTTTCCAATTCCTCACCATCCAACCTCGCTGTACATTCACTGACTTCACCTCTCTCAAAGACCATCACTTTACTCTTCCCTACATTCACCTTTAGATTCCGTTTCCTACATACTCTCTCAAACTCATCCACCAAGCCTTGCAGCTCTCCTTCGTCTTCACTCAACAATACGGTATCATCTGCAAACAACAGTACAGGGAGTTTCCAAACACTATCCTCTCTCACCAGGGCCACTCCAACATCCACTACCCTACCTTGTACCTCTTTTATTACCCCATCCATGTACAGATTGAACAACCATGGAGACATGACACATCCCTGTTTCAACCCAACTTTCAAAGAGAAAAATTCACTTAGTTCACCATCCACACGCACTGCAGCCTTCGCACCATCGTACATACTCTTCACAGCATTCAACAACTTCCCATCTATTCCATATATTCTTAACACTTTCCACAATCCTAGTCTATCCACCCTGTCATATGCTTTCTCCAAATCCATGAAAGCCGCATACAACTTCTTTCCCTTCTCTAGAAACTTTTCCACTAAAGATCTGAGAATGAATATCTGATCTACACAACCTCTTCCCTTCCTAAAGCCTCCCTGTTCTTCTCCAACTAATTTCTCTGTTCTTTCTCTAACTCTGTCAATAAGTATCCTACCATACACTTTTCCTATTATACTAAGAAGACAAATGCCCCTATGATTACCACACACTTCTTTTTCCCCTTTTCCTTTGTACAAGGGAATAATTATACCTGACTTCCAATCCTCTGGGACTCTACCTTCCTCCCAGGCCAATCTGCGCATCTTCCACATCCATTCTACTACTCTCTCTCCCCCATGCTTCAACATTTCACCACACACTCCATCAATTCCTGGGGCTTTCCCTGATTTAACTTTCTTCATTGCTTCCACAACTTCTATCCTACTGATTTCTTCCTGTCTTCTCACCTCCCTCCTTCTCCCAGCCATTCCCCAGCCACTTATACTTGCATTACTTCCATCCTCCACGTTCAACAATTCCTTAAAGTGTTCTCTCCATCTGCTCACTTTTTCTCCTTTCTCCACTAGTAATCTACCATTTTTATCTTTCACTCCCCTGCTAACTTCACTTCCACCCTGTCTTACTCTTTTCACCTCTTTCCAGAACATTTTCTTACAGTCCCTCCACTTTACACTCAAATTCCTTCCAAATTCCTTACAGAGATAAGAATATTAATAGCATTGAAGTTACTAAAGGAATCAGGCAATGTCTGTCTATTAGTATATGTATATATTTGGTTTTCCTAGCATCAAATATGACAGTGTTATTTTGACCCCATTCAGTGATTTCAGATAAGTCTTGATTTGTGGTGATTGCTATACTGAGTTGTGGGTTAGAGACATTAAACTTTGTGAATGGGTGTTTAAGTGTGAAGGAACTGTGAAGTGTTGAGTCATCTGCATATGAATGGATGGGATTATGGATGACAGATAAGAGATCGTCATTAGGAATTAAGAATAGGGTTGGAGCCAGAACTGATCCCTTCTGGCATTAATCGAGTGGAAATTGGAATATACATCGTCTGCTTTTATTCTTATCTTTCTGCCGCTGAGGTATTAGGAAATCAGAGGAATAAAAGAAGACAGACCATGGCAAGGAAATTTGGATAGCAGGAAACGGTACCACAAAGCTCTAGAAATATCAAGGGCTACCACATGAGTTTCTCCATGTTGGTCAATTTACTGATGGATGGTATGAGTCAGGAGATTGAGTGTACCAACAGTGGATCTTTAGTGGCGAAAACAATACTGCCTATCACAAATTAACTTGTTGGATTCAAGATTTTAACTATAAGCTTATTGATTACAATCTCAAATACTTTACTCTGAGAAGATATGATAGCAATTGGTCCGTAATTAGAGGGGTCAGGTGAACTTCCTTTCTTCGGAAGTGGGTGGATATTGGCTTCCTTCCAAGACTTAGGGAATGAAGAAGTACATATGCATAGTCTGAACAATTTATCCAGAACAGGAGCAAGTTCTGGAGAACTTTTCTTCAAAACAATTGGAGGAATTCTGTCTGGACCTGGAGCTTTGCCTGTTGGTAAACTGTCTAGGATGGATTTTACGTTTCTAGTTAGTATCTTAAGTGGAGCAATTTCAGGAGAGTCAAGTTCTAGTTACAAGACTGTTAGTAGAGACAGCTCCATTTCATTTATTAAAGTGTCAAGATTTCTGATACAAAACAGAGTTAAAGCCCTAGACAGCAAATCAAGGGTTTTTCGTTCAAGAGTGTTATAAAGCTGTACTAACCAAGTCATGGAGTTCACCTTTACAGAATAGTTGCAAACACGTCCTGAAGTATTCTCCGTTAGTAATCTGTTACAACGTTGTAATGACTAAGCCAAAACTGTTGTTCGTTATATAACTTTTTCATAGAGGAGTTTGTTAGTCACCAGTTCTTAACTAAGAAAAATAAAGTACCACAAAGCCACCCAGGACTGTCAACCGAGCTCTTGGTTGTAAACAGTATGGCAGTGCCGTTGGGTTAGATCATCATTTTTCCGTAACAGATATTGAAAATATTACTGTTAGCCAGCTATTACGACTACTACAACTACTTCTACTTGTGCTGTTACTACTACTACTACTACTACTACTAATAATAATAATAATAATAATAATAATAATAATAATGATAATAATAATAATAATAATAATATACAATGAATCAGCATAGTTCTCCATTACAAATTCATGTAATAAAGACTGACCATCTTAGAAAAGGTCTCTGACATAATATTGTTATACGTTTGTATTTGTTCGGCAGCAGTTCTGGGTTGCCAGATTAGTTCTAAAGATCTACACTGAGTTGTAGAGTCACCTAATAACAAATGGCTCAAAAAGCTACAGAAATTATTTATATGGGTTTAAAAAAACTAACTTTAAAAGCCTGGACCCTCAACGTAATAGAAGCACCTAACTGAGTTCGAATACTGCGTTACAGAGTTCAGCATAGTAGTGGTAGTAGTAGTAGTAGTAGTAGTAGTTGTAGTAGTAGTAGTAGCAACATCAGCTTGGAGTGCAGGTTGAAGTTGCCTTTGTATAGCAATACACCACCCCCGCTTTTCAGGAGACCGGGAGGGAGTTAATGGACGTTTGTTGCTGTTGATTAACCCCTGTCTGTCAATACTAGTAAATCCGTCATCCACGGGTTAGCAGTTGCTTCTATGGGGTCGTGCTATAGGCCCTTTCCAGTACGTTCATTGTCCAGGGAAACAGCGGCCCCTTGTGGTAATCACTGCCTTACCCGGATCGGAACAAGATTTTTCCCCACTTGGAGGTGCAGGAATTATGGGGAAAATTGGCCCTCAGATTGACGCCGTCACCACGTGTAGGCTTCTCGTCAGGGACGTTTGTGTAACTGGGATGCTGCACGGCTATGTCAGTGTCATTACATGAATGAATCCCTATTGTAAACGTAATACATGAAATATAAAAATTTTGTGTCGAATTACAATTGTGAAAATTAATACTCGCACTTCGTAACGATAATGCCGAGACAGTGAACAATGACTTTCGAAACCCAGCGATGCGATTTTCAATTTTTTCAGAATTTCATATAAGACTTTTACAACAGATGGAATAAAAAGTGGAGTGATAATACTTTTCAAAGGCTCGTCTAATAGGTGACGTCTTCAGTTATTGATATTCCTAAGCTGATGGAGGCTTGGTATGTATCTGCCTATGCATGAATCACTCTGATAGAATGTGTGAAAGCGAACAGTGCCTGAGATGGTGTAGGCTACGTATAAAGCAGAACCAGTGTAATATTATGCCAAAGATTGTCTATGACTGTAATTCAGTCAAGTAACACCTTGTTACGGATCAGCGTTACGGAGGCACATCACACCATCCAGGCATTGCCAACGTCGTTACATGGTTGACAAGAGGACCAGTGTTACAGGTGTTTCTCTTTTTCAGCTCACGTTATGTCATATTATTCTATCTTATTACAGCGCTACATTCATTCCTTTGTAGCAGAGTCTAAGACCAGCGTTCCAGGTATTACAGATATTGCTATGAAGTTGTTTCATGTGACACAGAGGGAGCGATATATAATTACACCATGTTATAAATCCACACTACTAGGGCACAGTCTGAGTCCAGAGTTACATGAGGTCCAACCTTACCATCACCACCTCAACCGACATATTGCAGAGTAGCAAGAAGAGGGAGGAAAAAATAAATTAATATAAGTTTTCAGTCAGACATCTCTATTGGTTCCATTAGCGTGGGAGGAAAAAGTTAATTAAGTGAGGGGGAAAAAATCTAGGGTGATAAAAATATATAAATATACCTTGGGGAACATGTGGGTGTTTCATAGAGGAATTATCCAACTGAAATAAACAAATATTGGTAAGAGTCACGAAAAAATAAAAAATAAAAAAAGATGTTCTGCTGCGACAAAAAAATGTTTCAGAGAGAGAGAGAGAGAGAGAGAGAGAGACAGACAGACAGACAGACAGAGACAGACAGACAGACAGACAGAATAACAGACCAAAGTGAAAATGTGTGTACAAAAGATAGAAAACGGTCCAATGGGGAAGTAGATTAATGGGAGGCAGTTGGTCCATGTGGGGATTTGATGTTTTCCAATGAGGAGATAGGTCCATGACGGAAAGTAATTTATGGAGAAAAGAGCTCCAAAGGGTTTAAATGGTCAGTTTAGGAAAACCATATCCAACAGGAAAATGGGTCAGTGGTGCATAATTGGTTTATGGCATAAAATAGTTTCATGGGGAAAGTAGGTCCATGAGGAAAGTATACCAATGGGGAAAATAGGTAAAAAAAGAAAAGGGTCTATTAGGGAAAATATATCCATGAGAGAAAACAGGTCCATTTGAAATATAGATCCATGAAAGAAAAATCATCAAAATGGATACTGGTGCCAGAGGGAATACATATGAGTGCGGGGTTAAACCCCAAGAGGCGTTGCTAGAAACAGGAGATGCTAGTGCCTTGTGCAGTGTTCTGCACCCTGTTGAAGCATCCGCTCTAACAAAATCAACCCTCTCATCCACAAACAATGCCACTTCAACAACATTAATTGTCATATGTACTTCTCACACTGTTCTCCAAAGGTCTTCTGTACATCTACCCATGCATGAAGCACTAAGTGGGGATCAGTCACTTGTCCAACAACAGAAATTGGTATTCTTCGGTCATACAGATTAGCTGACTTTCAGGATCCATAAAACACTACTTGAGTGCAAACAGTGAAGCTGCCCATCCATACCAGACATATGCACGCAGGATACTACAGTACATATTAGGTGTGATCAAAAAAGTTTTGATAATGGTATCATTTCCTTCATGTAAGTAGCTACTGATTCAGAACACTGTTTGTCGTATATTAGCCACTCTTCTTCAAGTGGTTATCAAATAACCACGAGTACGAGTGCACCATATAGTATGGCCAAAAGTAAGTGCATATGCCATACACACCATCTACTTCTGGCTTGGTATCCCTGTGGCTCCTCAGTGATGTCTTAAAACAAAGGTAATGCTGCAGGCATTTCTGACAAACAAGGAATTCTGGCCACATGGTTTCTCCCCAGATATGCTAAGGTACCACTGAAGAAGCATTTCAATTGGAATTGTGTACATATCTATCTATCTATCTATCTATATATATATATATATATATATATATATATATATATATATATGCTCTCGGATGCCTGCCCTTTCCTCTCCTCCAACCTTCTTTCCTTTCATCCTCTTCTGTCTCTCTTTCCTTCATTCTTTCCTTGTCCTTTTGCCTACAGGTGACTTTACACTCCCTCTTCTGTCTTTCTTTCTTTCCTTCCTTCTTTCCTCTTCCTTCTGCCTGTGGGTGACTCTACACTGAGTGACACGCCAAATGGTTTCCCGTACACCAGGAGACCATTTACTACTCTGGATGGTAAGCATACAACCAAATTTTGGCGCATGGTGGTATAATGAACAATTATTGCGCTCCAGTCGGATTCAGCCGGTGAAGGTTTATATCCAGGGGATGGTTTGGGTTGATTGCTCATGTAATGCCACTCAGGGATGTGTAAGGCTGGTCACTCTCATTTTATATGTCGGGACCAATTGCCTAGCAATGGGATTTATAACTATGTATGTATATAGTCTAAAAGTGAATGTGGCTAAGAAGTAGAAAACAAACAGAGAGCACATACCTCCGCCAATGCCGGATCCGGATCCGCCCCAGAATTTAATCAATTCTTTCTTGACCCATGGCCCACCCTTCTACAAAATTTCAATGAAATTAATTGAGAATTTATACTGTGCGGGATACATAGGATCCATATCCGCCCCCAAATTTTTCAATTCTTTTTTTGATCCATGGCCCACCCTTACACAGAATTCTTTGAAATTCACTGAGAACTTTTGGAAATATCGTGTGGACAAATAAACAGAAAACATAGATGAATACATAACCTCCTCCAACTTCATTGGCAGAGGTAATAAAGTTACGGTCGTTAAGAGAGCTGAAGTAAGGGACTGTATACGCTGACTGGTTTAATAGATGATAGGGAAAGTTAGTGTTTTCAACTATTTAGGTTGTGTGATGGGTAACGATGGAAATTTAGAAGGTGGAGTGCATGAAATTTTTCAGCAGAAAGAAATGATACTGATTCGCTGAAACCAGTGATAAGGAAGAGGTGCTGAGCATTTAAGTAATAAAGTCGGTGCATGATAATATTGTGATCCTCACTGAATCACGTGAATGGGAAGCTTGCACCATGTTGGAAGGTTGAAAGTCATGAGTGAGAGCACTGGAAACGAATTATCTGAGGGGACCATGTGGAATTAACTGGGGGGACAGACAGACCAATGAGGAACTAAAGGACCATTGTAGTATTTATGTGGATGTGTCAGAAAACATAAGGAGATAAACTCTTGAGATTATTTGGCCGTATGAAGGGGATGGAAAATGGGAGACTGACAGGAAGAATGTATGAGAGTGAAGTAGAGAGGAGAGGTTGGAAGGGGAATAAAATGGGGGGATGGGGTGGAAAGGGATTGAGAGGTGTGTGAGTTGGATACGGCAGACATATAGCGAAGGACAGGGTGACATGTAGGAGATTTGATTTGGTCACCCCAGGCAGAATTATGGCTTCTGCAAATAGACAGATAACCAGATCTGCAAGGAAAATACATTATTAAAACACATCGTTGATATTTCTTAAATAATGCAAGATATATCAGATTCAGTCATTGTTCCATTTCAGAACATGTATCTGGTTTACTATTATTATTATTTACCAACATTCGTATGAAACAACTTAGATTTCCAGGCACCGCGGTCCTTGTGGACTTAAACATACTCTTGAAAGCATTCAGCAGTTTCCCTATCTACTTCACATATTTTCAGCATCTTCCACATCCCTTGTCTATCTGCTTGTCATATGCTTTCTCCATACCCATTAAGGCCGCATACAACTTCTTTTATCTTATCTAAATAGCTTTCACTTATCATATAAAAAAGATTATCTAAGAAATACAACCCCTCTCCTTCGTTGTGGCTCATAGATGCAGAATGTTCTGTAGTTGCTGATAAGATAGTAAAACCATATGTTGCAGTAAACAATAGATAAATGAAACAAAAGCATTCGGGAGGCGAATGCTAATCTTACGCCAGACTATGCTGTTGGATAATGTACAAGCTACCTACAAACCAAAACTAAAGAAAGTTAACAAAACTCTACGAAGTTCAGCCACAGTATTTCTCAGAAAGCCAACACACACACACATACAGAGAGAGAGAGAGAGAGAGAGAGAGAGACAGAGCTCGCCTTTGATTAAATCCTCACCAAATGTTAA
Source organism: Coenobita brevimanus (assembly GCF_032717465.1). NCBI lineage: Eukaryota > Metazoa > Arthropoda > Malacostraca > Decapoda > Coenobitidae > Coenobita > Coenobita brevimanus. The sequence goes on along the minus strand of NC_137030.1, from coordinate 25,916,879 downwards.
TTACTTCTTCCGATCCACATAGTCGCTATATCCTGCTGATTTGGTGAAAATTCGTCTACAATATTAAGAGACTTTGGCCACACACACACACACACACACACACACACACACACACACACACACACACACACAATATCACCTCCCTTTGCTAAGGGCAGGCGATAATTACGTACGTAAACTGTAAGGAGTCATTTTGCATAATGGCTGGCTATTTCACGTGAAGGCTATGTAGTTTCTGCCGTTATTCCCGTTTGGGAACAAATTCACTGGATCAATGATATCTCAAAGCCAATCCAGTTTTAATTAATTTTAGGCCTCTACAGTAAAAGAAGATAAATTGTTCTTTTCTTTGACATCAGAAATATACTATACTTGTTTTGTTGTAACTTGGTCTAATGATACCATCTCTCCACCTTGAATGTTGTGGTGTAACAATAAATTAACACAGGATTGTGAAACTAGTCACTAGGAAGTGCTGTGGATTGGATGTAGGGCTAAAGATTTTTCTATTTCTGCCACTGAGCTACGTGAACCATAAGAATGAAAAAAATCTGGGCCAAGTTATTGTAGAAACAGTATAGCAGATAAAAGTACTTGTCCAAATGTATAGCGACCAGATTGCACATGCGTCTGTATAAATTCAAGGATATTCAGATCATTACTGGACACAGACAGAGGCAGCCCAAAGTGTTTATGATGACCAATGTGAAGTGATCTTGTATAAGAATGATAAAAAATGATTTTAGTGTCCAAGTCAGCTTCATCAGGAAACTAAGCACATTAATACGTGTTCCCAAAATGGAATAAACACATTTACTTGATTATTAACTCCTAAACCGCGGGCTTGTTTTGCTTTGACTTGCGTGTCCCGCAGGCATATTCGCGCTCCGACATACTCTCTAAAAATATTTGCCAAAAATCAGTTATTAGTCCTAGAATATTAAAATTATACATGCTTATGGCACATACATTCAGCTTTCTCCTGGGATGTTTGTTGGGCCTTTGTCATGTACCATAGGACTTGTGGAGACCTCTGAAGTTGGGTAACGAAGTCTCCACTTTACACTTCCCGACAACCCGTAATATGATTACCACAGCCTGATATTATCACGAGAAACACTATTCTATGATTCTCAAATAGTTTGGAATCCATACTCAAAAAAAAAAAAAAAAAAACTGAAAGCAATGAAAATTACGAGTGCGTATGACCTTCCCACTTGCGATCGTTCGCCGCTGGTGTTCTGTCATTTATTATTCAAAAAAACACTCACACTTTATATTTCTGTTACTATATAACACTTATATATATCTACAGTCTTTATTCATAAGTTTTCTTCAGTAATAGTAGTTTATTGTCACTGTAGGCATTCAATTTCTCTTTCAGTAAAATACATAGCATTCATTTTCTCGTCCTGTATACTAGTTTTGAGAGTGAATGTCACTTTCACCTTCACTCTCATAACTCATAGTATTCATACATGCTCGAGTGAAACTTTCACTTTCATTACTCCTGGTATACATACTCGTATTCTTATATTACTACTCATTTACTTTTCTATTTACATTCTCTATTTTATTTACATTATTTACATTTCTATTTTATTTATACTGTGTTAGACACTGTCACTTGCAGTAACTTATAAAACTATTTTCCACTGTTCACTTATATTTACATTCATTGCTTTCACTTGCTGTTTACACATTATTTACACATTATTTACATTTCCACTTGCACTGTCTTACTCACCAGAAATATCGTAGTCACTCTCTATCATTTCTATCTATCTATCTATCTATCTATAGCCCGACGCCCTAATCTCGCAAAGGGTGGCCGCAGACAAAACGCCTCCAAGTCACTCTGTCACCCACCATTTGACTCCCCTCCCCCCAACTCACCCCCCCCCTCCCTCATATACCTCTCTACTCCATCCCTCCACCTCATCCTCGGTCTACCCCTCCCTCTCCCTCCCTCCACCTCACCTACATACACCCTCCTAGTCAGTCTTTCATTCTCCATTCTCTCCACATGTCCAAACCACTTCAGTGTATTTCTCCTAATCTTTTCAACCACATCCACATCTACCCCACAACGTTCCTTCACTTCTTCATTCGTCAACCTGTCCCTCCACGTCACTCCACATGCTCCTCTCAAGTAACTCATTTCCACTGCTCTCACTCTTGACTTGTTCCCCTCTTGCAAGGTCCACGCCTCGCTTCCATATGTCAGGGTAGGGATCACAATACCATCATGCAATGACTTCTTAACTTCCATACTCACCTCCCTATTTCTCATCACTGCTTTCAGTGTACCAACAACCTTTCTTCCCTGCTGTACCCTTTCACGTACTTCATCCCCCAAAGTTCCATCCTTACTCATCACACTACCCAAGTACTTGAATTCACTCACATTCTCCATATCCTCACCATCCAACCTCACTGCACACTCTGTGACTTCATTCCTCTCAAACACCATAACTTTACTTTTGTTTACATTAACTTTCAGCTTCCTCCTCCTACACACTGTCCCAAATTCATTCACCAAACCATGCAACTCCCATTCATCTTCAATCAACAATACTGTATCATCAGCAAACAGCAACACCGGAAGCTTCCAAATCTCACCCTCATTCATTAGGGCCACCCCCACATCCACTGCCCTACCTTGCACCTCCTTTACAACCCCATCCATATATATATTAAACAGCCATGGAGACATCACACACCCCTGTTTCAGTCCCACATTGAGATCAAAGAACTCACTCAGCTCACCATCCACTCGCACCGTAGCCCTAGCTCCCTCGTACATACTCTTCACAGCACTCATTGACAAATTAGCCAGTTCACATTCCACAGCAGTCACTTAGCCCTTTACCTCTTTCCACACGAGGTTTAGTAAGGGGTAGAGGTCACAGGGCCCTTTGCATGGGGCTAAAAAGCGGCGGAATTTGACAGGCGCGAATCCGACGTGCTTCCACCTTAAAAGACGACAGTAAACTGAATACAGTGTGGTTCCCTGCCTAGGGGGAGTGCAATGCTGCCAACGTCAGCCTGGTGACAGCTGCTAATATATACGCTATGAAATGATTGGCAGGAAATCTAGACAATATATAATAAATTATGTAATTCCAGGTGAATGTAAATATCACTTAGGCTTCTCCCTTCCCTCCTTATATATATTTTTATTACGGGAATAGATTATATGGCATATTTCAAGGGGAAACAAACAGTGAAAATTAGCGAATGAGTGGACGTGAGGTGTTGTCAGGTGATAATTAGCCAATTCCAGGTGTATGGCACTATCACTTACCTTGTTTCTTTTTTGTATATATTATTTGGTATAAGAATAGGGCATAGGGCTTATTTCAATGGATGAAATCAGTGGAAAATTCCAGGGAAGATTTACTTAGCATAGAATACAGTGTGGTGGCCTGCCTAGGGGGAGTGCAATGCTGCCAATGTCAGCCTGGTGACAGCTCCTAATATATACGCTATGAAATGTTTGGCAGGAAATCTAGACAATACATAATAAATTAAGTAGTTCCAGGTGAATGTAAATATCACTTAGGCTTCTCCCTTCCTTTCTTATATATATTTTTATTACGAGAATAGATTGTACAGCATATTTCAAGGGGAAATAAACAGCAAAAATTAGCGAATGAGTGCACGTGAGGTGTTGTCAGGTGACAATTAGCCAATTCCAGGTGTATGGCACTCTCACTTACCTTATTTCATTTTTGTATATATTATTTGGTATAAGAATAAGACATAGGGCTTATTTCAATGGATGAAATCAGTGGAAAATTCCAGGGAAGATTTGCTTAGCATAGCAGGGCCGGGCAGGCGAGAGGAGAGGATAATGGAGGGAACGTAGGGAGGGGAGTCAAGACCGGGGAGAAATGGCTAAATTGTCAACAATGGATGGGAGTACAGATGAGATTAGGAGTGCTGACTAGTGTTGGATATTGGCAGTACTGATAGATGATACAGGCCACCATTTGAAAGCCCGGACGAATTCAAAATAACAAAGAATCACAAAAGTGACGCCCTGCGGTATGATCCCTTGCTCCCAAGTGTCATGAAAGTGACGCCCCGCGGTTAAGGGGTTAATTCCTTTATAGATTATGCTACCTCTTCCAAGGTATATCCCCTGTTTGTATCTGCAAATCTCTCTTGGCTGGCAAAATGTCCTCTTCAGCTGGGATTGGTCTGTTTAGAACAGATTCAAAATGCTCTTTCCACCTTCCTTGTATATCCAAATCTTTAGTCATCAAGTTACTTTATCTTGTACAGGTATTTCCTTCCTTCTCTTTTCAGTCCCAATTAACCCCTTTATGGCCTGATATGGTGCTCTTGTGCTCTGGCCTTCATTTTTACTTAACTAAATTTCTGTCCCCGTTGCCTTTTCATTATATAGCCTCCTCTTATCACGTCAAACGAGTCTTTTCACTTCAGAATGTAACCTCCAATACTTTACTCTAAGTACTTCAACTACGTGGCCATCAACATGTTGTTCTTCACTTCTTAACTTCGCCTCTTTCCTTTGCTGAATTGCATTCCATGTTTCATCTGACATCCACTTTTTGCATCTCGCTTTTCCCTTTTTCTTAATAGTAACCTTAGCACTCTCATGCAAAACTTCTTTTACCTCTCTCCACATTTGATTATCACTGTCTTCAGATTCCATCAAAGTCTTCACGACTAGAAACCTGTTCCTTTATTCCCACCGAAACTTAAATGTAGAGGAAGAAAGGGAGGCTGAGATTGTGACAGATGGAAGGGTGCAAGGAATGAATGTGTTGGGAGAGTTGAATGATTCTTTAATCACGATGGAGGAAGTGCAGGAGGCAGTAAAGGAGATGAAAACAGGGAAAGCTGCAGGTATGGATGGGTGTGCTGTGGAATGCCTGAAAGATGGTGGGGCAACTATTGCTGACTGGTTAGTAAGATTGTTGAATGTGTGCTTTGTGAAAGGTATGGTGCCAATTGACTGGGCAAGTGCTTGTGTGGTCCCGTTGTATAAAGGTAAGGGTGAGATGTTTGAATGAACTAGTTTTAGGGTATAAGTCTGTTGAGTGTTGTAGGTAAGGTGTATGGTAGAGTGCTGATTAAGAGAGTTAGAGAGGGTACAGAGGGAGTGATTGGTGATGAGCAGTGTGGCTTTAGGAGAGGGAGAGGATGCGTGGATCAGGTGTTTGCTGTGAGACAGGTGTGTGAAAAATATTTAGCGAAAGGCAAGGATGTGTTTTGGGCATTCATGGATTTAGTGAAATCGTATGATAGAATTCATAGGGAGGCTTTATGGACTGTTTTAAGATTGCATGGACTTGATGGTAGGTTACTAAAAGGAGTGAAAAGTTTTTATGTAAAGAGTAGAGCATGTGTAAGAGTGGAAAATACTGTGAGTGATAGGTTTCCCACGAGAGTGGCGCTGCGGCAGGGATGTGTGATGTCGCCTTAGTTGTTTAATGTTTATATAAATGGTGTTGTAAGGGAAGTGAATGCAAGAGTGTTAGGTGGTTTGAGTCTGGTGAATGTTGATGGTAGAGAGTGGGATCTGAAGCAGCTGCTGTTTGTGGATGATACTGCACTGGTGGCTGATTCAGAGGAGAGGTTGAGACAGTTGGTAGAGGAGTTTGGAAGGGTGTGCGAAAGGAGGAAATTGAAAGTAAATGAGAATAAGAGTAAAGTGATGAAGTGTACGAGGTTGGTAGATGGTAGGAGGATGAATATAGTTTTGAATGGTGAGTTGCTTGAAGAGGTAGTGTTTTAAGTATTTAGGGTCACATGTTGCTGTGGATGGAAGAAAAGATGCAGAAGTGAAGTTCAGAATGAATGAAGCAGGAAAGGTGCTGGGAGGAATGAATGGATGTAAAGAGAAGGCTGTATGAGGGTGTTGTGGTACCGACAGCGTTATATGGGGCTGAAACATGGAATATGGGTGTAGCAGAGAGGAAAGGTTTGAATGTAATGGAGATGAGGTGTCTGGGGAGTATGTGTGGAGTGACGCATGTGGATCGAGTGAGAAATGATGAAGTGTGAAGGAGAACTGGAGTTGTTCCTGAGATGGCTGATCGAGTTGGGCAGAGGGTGTTGCGATGGTTTGGGCATATGGAGAGAATGGATATTGAGCGATTGGTGAAAAAGATAACTGGATCTGATGCGAGAGGTGTAAGGCTGAGAGGAAGACCACGAATAGGATGGATGGACAGTGTGAAGAGAGCGTTGGATGTGAGAGGGATGTCTGTTGAGCAAGGAAGAGTGGCTGTGCATGATAGAAATAAATGGAGAGAAATTATAAATGAACAAATGATGATGCAGCCCTAAGGGGATATTCTCCAGCATTTTGTCTGATCAGTTGATCAGGTCAGGTGCGGGTAAGGGGGTAGGTCCATTATGATGTGGCAGGGGTAAACCAGCTCTGCTGTCGGCCCCTACTGTGGATGTCACTGATTGCATTGCGCAGTTGACCCTCGTGCGGTGTGGTGCGGTGAGGATTTGTCCCTTTTCCCCTTGGGGTTAAGATGCTAATGAATGTGTCTGAGTGGATGAGTAAATTGGAAATGTGTCGTCCTGTCTTGGCTGCCTCCCTTTCCTTGAGGGAAGCAGCCTAGGTTAGATTACGTAATGCAGTCAACTGACAAGTAATGTTAAAATTTCTGACAACATATTCTGGCAGCTTTTTCCTTTGCTTCAAAACGACATTAATAATACTTTTTACTCTTAAAAATTATTTGATAGTATTTTTGTCCAAAGCCACTACCCACTGCAGGAAGATGAGGAGCTAGTGTGAAGACCTTATCTATTTCAATATTACCAAATCATTTTGAATTTTTCAAGCATTCCATTGATTTCTCTTTAAGGCTTTATCAAATAATAAGTAAGTTCCCTTCGCTACAAGGTCTATGATGAGAGATGAAGCGACCTGGACTTGTTTTCCTTGGAAGAAAGAAGGCCGATTAACAGGGACGTTAACTGAAAGAGTTTTTCACCTTGGTTACAGACCTATCAATACGTGAGAACAACCCCAAACTTATATGACATAACTGTAACCACGATAGTGCCAGGCATTCATTCACAAACGACGTGACTGAAGGAACAGACTACTTTAGTATGAGGTGGAAAGTAACATCAAAAGCAATAAAAAAATAGAGTTATTGACCACCAGCCAGCAAGAAGCATACCTTAAGCCCCCAGAAAGTACTGTACGTTTGAGAGAAGAATAAAGGTGAAGCGGTTGTCCCTGATCCAACAGTTTTAAAACTTTGCCTTAACACACAGATGCGTGTGTATGTACAGTGTGTGTATACATAAACCTTAAGTGCATAAATTTGTGCATACGTGTTTGCACACATGGATGTGAGGATATGCATGCATCTGCAAGCATGTCTCCTACCTTTCCCTGTATAATCTTAACAGATTAGTCTTTTGAATCCGAAGCAAATGACACTGATAACACTGATCTGCGGTCAAGTAAAACAATAACTGTCACTGCAGTAAAATTATGACACTGATTTTCAAAGTCAATGGGGAAAGAAAGAGCAGAGGAGACAGGACTTCTGTTAACAAATGTACACTACTTTTCTAATGTAGTCATGCAAAGAAAAGTGATAAGATTTTCATGCTCAATCGTTATAAAAAAGAGAGAGAGAGAGAGAGAGAGAGAGAGAGAGAGAGAGAGAGAGAAATATCACATATAGCATGAATAACTTAAGTTTAGCTTTGCCTCTAACTTCATGATCAACTTTTCTATTTTAGTGTTTATAATATTTTCTGCTGATCCTGTAAATTCCTTCGGGGTTTTCAGTCCTGCAAGATTATATATCTAACTAACTTTTCATTTACAGCAAATGCCAAAGTGTTTGAAGAATGGAGGAAAACCTTCTGCTGCAGTGTGTTTTTCTCATACTTCTGTGACTACGTTTGGTTTCAGCAATAAGGCCGGGACGCCTCGTAGATGTCTTAAAGTCTGTGGTCTGTGTATCTTTGTAAACCTCTCTCTCTCTCTCTCTTTCTCTCTCCTGCAATTTAATACACCTCTTAAAAGCCTCTCTCTCTCTCTCTCTCCTATAAAAGCAAGTATAAAAGTAGTAGATGCGGACGCCTCAGGGTCCTCAGTGTAGTGTGTTTGAGGGCGATGATTTTGTATGATGATTTTGTATTGAGAGGGTATTATGATGTGTGATGCCGTGTTGTGTGAAAGGGTGTGTGGTGTGGTGTGAGAGGGTAGTACGGTGTGCTGTGTGGTGTGTTGTGAGTGTTTAGTAAGGTGCGTTGTGCAGTGTGGTGCGAGAGAGTGGCATGGTGTGTTGTGTGGTGTGGTGTTGTGTGAGAGGGTGGCATGGTGTGTTGTGGTGTGTGATGTTGTGCGAGAGGGTGGCATGGTGTTTTGCGTAATGTGGTGTTGTGTGAGAGGGTAGTATGGTTTATTGTGTGGTCTGCTTTGGTGTGGTAATGTTTGGGGTTGTTTTATGTATATCAGATCAAGTCGCTAAAGTCTGCGATGATGAAGCACCTCGTGTGAGATAATGAACACTTTTTTTTTTTTTTTTTTTTTTTATGTGTCCGACTCTGGGCAAAGGCTTCAGGGCCTATATCTCGGGGGCAGTAGCCTATCCCAAGGCCCAGTAGTCCTCCTACACCTCCACATGTCACCACTTCGGCGCTAACACCCACCGTCCATATTGAATACATGCTAGGGCTATCTCATACAAGACTGGTGTATTGGTATTAGCGGGGGTACGTTTATGACATGTCGGCGGGTCATCTGGTAGATCAGGAAAGTCTGCTTCTATGAAATTCAAATCCTTAAACTGTTCCCTGCCCCAGCCGGGATTCGAACCTGGGTCCATCAGGACTGCAGGCCGCCTCTCTACCGATTCAGCCACCGCCTCCCCCAAATTCAAGTGAGAATACAAAAATCATTACTGTCCCGCAAAGTTCCAGGTTCAAAACAAAAGACTTAGGTGAAATTACAAGTTAAAGTTTAATGCTCAAACTAACAACAGAACATTCAGGACTCATAAGGATAGTGTAATGGCAAAACAGGTTACATATATCATTAACCGTAATAGCCTCTATTAACACGAATTTAGCAAGAGCAAATTTATCTAAGTCAGCCCTGATAAAATGAGAAAACCGGATAATGCTGAGTTAAAGCAAGATATAATATTATTAAAGATACAAAATATTACTAATACTGGCTGACAGTATGGAACAAATATGAATCATAAAAACTTTACCAGGCTTACGAATTAATGCCTTAGGCTATACAGTACAAGAAAAATGGTAATAACACTTACCCTCAAATTATACAGCATCTAGATGGCTGGAGACTTCCTGAGCACTCACAAAAATAATAATATACTGTACAGGGGAGGACAGAGATGTGAACAGAATGAGGAGTAGATCTAAGTGGCAACTAATGCAAAGACTGAGCTCACTATATAGGGGGCCGGCAGAGCTTGATTCAACTTGTAAAAAGGACGCGCAAATGAAGGCATAGGGGACGAAGAGTTGACAATCCTGCTCTGAACAACAGAAAGAACGACTTACTCTACTATAAGGGGAGAAGGGGGGAGTGAGGTAGAACACGCAAGCCTGGTCACTATGGAAGCCACGTGGCAAATCGTGAACAAACATGCAGCATACTCTACATCAGGATCATACAAAGGATGATGCAATCATGAACAAAACTCTATCATAAGTTAGAATTATACAAGGGATGATAAAATCATAGGCTATGTAACACCTCCCAACAAAGAAAAAGAAATTTACAAAGGAAATTTCTTATTACTCTAAAACAATCTGTCTAAAGTCTAGATAAGCAATCTGCAATAACATTTTCTTTCCCCTTGACATGTTGTATGTCTAATGAATACTCCTGAAGAAGTAGACTCCATCTTGTCAATCTCTAATTTTTATCTTTAAACTTACTAAGGAATTTCAGTGGGTTATGATCGGTATAAATGACTATGGGGTCAAAACAAGAACACAAATAAAATGAAAAATGCTGTAAACCCAAAATCAAGGCCAAAAGCTCTTTCTCAATAGTTGAGTAGTTCTTTTGAGGTGGAATGAACGTCTTACTGTAATAAGATACAGAGTGTTCAATACCATGATCATCCTCTTGCAGCAAAACAGTCCCAGCTCCTGTATCACTTGAATCAACAGCCTTCTTAAAAGGCTTAGCAAAATTTGGAGTAGCGAGCACTGGCTGACTTAATAGGATAGCTTTAAGTTTACTGAAAGAGGATTCACAGTTATCGGTCCAGACAAATTGAACTCTCTTTTTCAGTAGGTCTGTAAGTGGTGATACAAGAATAGAAAAGTTAAGAACAAATCTCCTGTAATAACCTACCATTCCCAAAAATCTTTGTAGCTCTTTCCTACTTTTAGGTCTGGGAAGATCACTTATAACCTGAACCTTAGCTCCTGGTGGTGCAACGTGTCCATCACCAATTACGTACCCAAGGTACTGAACTTTAGCTTGACCAAACTCACACTTTGATAAATTAGCTACAAGATTAGCCTGAACCAAACGCTCAAGAAATTTACCGACATGGCATAGGTGATCTTTCCAGTTGTCACTGAAGATTAATACATCATCAATATAAACAACACACCCAGCCAAACCCTCTGTTACAACATTCATGAGCTTCTGAAATGTGGCTGGTGCATTCTTCATACCATATGGCATTACAGAACATGCAAAAGTCTTTCCTAGTGTTACAAAACATGGGATATCCCTAGCACGTTCAGTCATAGGTACTTGCCAGTATCCCTTTAACAAATCAAACTTACTTATGTACCTAGCCTTTCCGATCTTGTTTATGCAATCTTCCATGCGAGGGAGAGGGTAAGTGTCTGTTTTGGTTATTTGATTAACACGTCTGTAGTCGATGCAAAGCTGCTGTGACCCACCTGCCTTAGGGACTAGAGTGACAGGAGAACTCCACTCGCTCTGACAGGGCTCAATCATCTTGTGGTCCAACAGGTAGCCAAGCTCCTTCTGGATGAGATGAACTTTCATTTGGTTCACACGGTAAGGAGGCAGTTTAATTGCCTTTGCGTCTCCAACATTGACATCATGCATCAACACAACGGTTCTTCCTGGAGTGTCAAGGAACACTTGCGGGTACTCCTGCAGTAATGCCGAAAACTCCTTCCTTTCCTCAGGAGCTAGATGAGAAAGCTTAGTCTGGAGATCATTCATGATATCAGGATTCTTCCCCAAACTATCACTCAGGCTCATACTGCATGGGAGAGCTTCACTTGCAGACTCGGGTGGAACAACTACAGTGCAGACTGGGTTATTTTCGTCCTGCCTGTGATATAACTTTAGCATGTTGATGTGACAAAGTTGCTTGTTCTTTCTACGATCTGGTGTAGCGATGACATAGTTGACATCACTGAGTTTCTTCTCCACGAAATAACGACCACTAAACTTGGCTTGAAGAGGTTGCCAATGCACTGGTAGCAGAATCAAGACCTGATCTCCTGGCTGAAAGTGGCGTAACCTGGACTTCTTATCATACCAAGTCTACATCTTCTCCTGAGCAGCTCCTAAATTCTCTCTCGCCAGCTGTAAAGCAGTGGACAGCCGTTCTTTGAACTTCATCACATACTCCAGCAGGTTGACGTCATCTTCTTCCGACAGCCAGCATTCCTTGAGTAGCTTAAGGGGTCCTCTTACTTCATGGCCAAACAGTAGTTCAAAGGGTGAGAAGCTCAGTGATTCATTTGGAGATTCTCTTACGGCAAATACAATGAATGGAAGACCTTTATCCCAATCTTTCTGATGTTCCAAACAGTATTTCCTGAGCATCGATTTGAGTGTTTGATGATATCTCTCCAACGCTCCTTGGGTCTGGGGATGGTAACCTGAAGACGTGATCTGGGTGATGCCCAACTCTTTCAGAGACTGCTTGAAAACATTTGACACGAAATTACTTCCCCGGTCTGACTGTACCTCCTTGGGCAGACCAAACTTTGTGAAGAACCCTAGCATTTCCTTAACCACGTTCTTTGCTGAGATATTTCTAAGTGGAATGGCTTCAGGATAACGAGTAGCCATATCAATCAGGGTCAACACATAAGAAAATCCTGAAGAAGTCTTAGGAAGAGGGCCCACAATATCCACCAACACACGGGTGAATGGCGCCTCAAAAGGAGGAAATGGGAACTAGAGGTGCAACCTTTTCGGTCTGATTACACTTCCCCACAACTTGACAGGTGTGACAAGACTTACAATACCAGGAAACATCTCTGAAGATACCTGGCCAGTAGAAGTGTTTCAAAACGCGTGCCACGGTCTTCCTCACTCCAAGGTGTCCTGCCAAACTGGAATCATGAGCCACTCGAATGATAACCTGCCTACAAACACGAGGGATGACAACTTGATGTACAACCTCCCATTCACAGTCGGCTGATGCTGTTGGGGGTCTCCACTTCCTCATAAGTACTCCTGACTTTATATAATAACAAGCAGAAGCACCAGCTGACTCTTCCTCACTGCAAGCTGAGTTAGCTAGACCTTTCAACTCAGGGTCAGCAACCTGCAACTCAACCAACTCTTGACGAGACAAATTATCAACACTACGGGGTACTGCCTCATCTGGTGAGTGGTCCAAATTAGCAAGAAAAGTGTCAGCTAGGATAACATCATCATCATCATTATCCTCTAAATCACCAGTAACTTTAGACTTAGCCCTAGTGACCACACATGCAGAGAACACATCAGGGACATCACAATCCTGGGTCGCAGTCACTGGTTCACTAGACAACTGAGGAGCTGGACATACTTGACTTCCACCAATATCATTTCCAAGTAAGAAAGTTACACCTGACATTGGAAGTGTCTCAACCAACCCAACCATAACGGAACCATTAACAAAACCAGACTCTAAATTCACTCTGCACAGAGGGACAGAGAAGTAATTATTCCCTACACCTTGTAAGGTTACAGTTTCATCAGAGGACTTAACATTAGAGCCTAGAACACTGGTCAGCATAAGAGATTGTCAAGCACCTGTATCACGATATATTTTAACTGATTTCCTGTCATTACTGTCCAGAGGACTGACTAAACCATCAGACAGGAAATTAGCATATGAACTCTTGAGAGTGTCACCCACGTTACTGCTCAAAAGAGGAGCTTCATCATGAGAATTTAATTTACCCCTCAAAGCAGGTTCAGGTTCATTTAACTCGGTTAAAGAATTCTGGGAACTCTCAAGGGTGGACACTAGACCAATTGACTTAATATTTAAAGACTCCTCTTTGTTCACATCACGCTGTCTCCTGAAACATTTCTCCGTAGTATGACCAAACTTACTACAATAAGTACATTTACTTTTCTGAAATCTAGAGGTGGAGCTGATATTTACTTCCTGAGAAACATCATCTTTATTCTCTTTCCTGTTACCTGTACTCTGAGTAGAGGCAACGTAATTACTCTCAGCTTTCCTTTTTTCTTTTGAATATCTCTTGTGAGTGAGAACATATTCATCATCTAAAACTGCAGCATCAGACAAATTATCTATTCTTTTCTCATCAAGATATAGGCTTACATCTTTATTAGTACACCTTTTGAAGTCCTCCAGCAAAATCATCTGCTTAAATTTATCAAAATCAGAATTTACATTCTTAGAATTTAACCACTACTCTAACAGATCTTCTTTGATTTTTGCATACTCAACATGGGATTGCTTATCTTGCTTATAAGTTGTCCTAAATTTTACTCTACAGGCTTCAGGAACAAGCTCATAGGCCTTAAGAATCAAGCTCTTAACTACATCATAATTATCAGATTGATCCTGAGGCAAAGATGCATATGTTACTTGAGGTTTACCGGTGAGAACACTCTGAAGGAGTACTGGCCAATACTTTTTGGGCCAATTAAAACCTGTAGCTACCCTCTCAAACAACTGAAAATACTTTGTTAAATCAGATTCATTAAAAGGAGGGACAAGTTTAACATTCTTAGCCACATCAAAATCATCAGAGCTAGATGGTCCAGTTCCACCTTGTTTCATGCGATACTCATGGTCTGCCTGAATCCTAGCAAGTTCAATTTGTGCCTGAGCCTGTGCCTGTGCCTCCTGAATACGAGCCTGAGACTCAGCCTACTTATCACGTGCCTGAAACTCGGCCTCCTTAGCACGAGCCTCCTGCAGGACTAGCTGAAACTTAGCTATTTCAATCTGCGTTTATTCATCTTGAGGAGTTACACTAAACAAGCTTTTATTAATCATGCCAACAATTTGATCTTTAGAATAATGAGAGTGAACAGCAATTCCCAATTGTTGAGCAACAAGCTTAAGTTCATTCTTTGTTCTGTTTTCTACATCACACACTGGTTGCACATTTGACAAAAAATCTTTGGCGTCATCAAGAGCAGTAATAGTAGACATCATGAATAAATCACAGTCACAAAATATCAAGCAATATCCTTATGATAATATCCTGAATATCCTGATAAGAGGTCCCCAAATTAATGTTACGGAACAGAGAGAGATAATGAACACTTCAAGTGAGAATACTAAAATCACTACTGTCCCGCAAAGTTCCAGGTTCAAAACAAAAGACTTAGGTAAAATTACAAGTTAAAGTTTAATGCTCAAACTAACAACAAAACATTCAGGACTCATAAGGATAGTGTAATGGCAAAACAGGTTACATATATCATTAACCGTAATAGCCTCTATTAACACGAATTTAGCAAGAGCAAATTTATCTAAGTCAGCCCTGATAAAATGAGAAAACCGGATAACGCTGAGTTAAAGCAAGATATAATATTATTAAAGATACAAAATATTACTAATACTGGCTGACAGTATGGAACAAATATGAATCATAAAAATTTTACCAGGCTTACGAATTAACGCCTTAGGCTATACAGTACAAGAAAAATGGTAATAACACTTACCCTCAAATTATACAGCATCTAGATGGCTGGAGACTTCCTGAGCACTCACAAAAATAATAATATACTGTAAAGGGGAGGACAGAGATGTGAACAGAATGAGGAGTAGATCTAAGTGGCAACTAATGCAGAGACTGAGCTCAGTATATAGGGGTCCGGCAGAGCTTGAGTCACCTTGTAAGAAGGACGCGCAAATGAAGGCATAGGGGACGAAGAGTTGACAATCCTGCTCTGAACAACAGAAAGAATGACTTACTCTACTATAAGGGGAGAAGGGGGGAGTGAGGTAGAACACGCAAACCTGGTCACTATGGAAGCCACGTGGCGAATCGTGAACATGCAGCATACTGTACATTAGGATCATACATAGGATGATGCAGTCATGAACAAAACTGTATCATAAGTTAGAATTATACAAGGGATGATGAAATCATAGGCTATATAACAGTATACACAGTATATATATACAGTAATTACCTGTCCCCGCCCCTGAGGTTCTAAGGGGCGGGTATCATTTTCACTCGGTTTTTCTGTTTGTTTGTTTCTCTGTCTGTCTGTCTGTTAACAACTTTGTGCAAAAACTACTTGCACAGTTTTGGTTAAAATTACAGGGATGGTGGGCTATGACCTTCTGATCACCTAATAAAATTTGGGCCAAACTGGGCCAAGGCCCAGACTGTAGGCCCAAAATATTTAAAATAATGGGGATGGGTAATAATGTTTCTTTTCTTTTTTTTTTTTTTGCCATAACTCCGTTCAAATTCGTCATATCGACATGAAACCAAAACCTCTATGTGCATCCTTCAAGTCTGCATTCTGTAACATGCCTCAATACATCAGGGGGGGTTACCACTCAGTTTGTGGGAGAGGGGTCAATGTCAGGTGGGTCGTGCCTAAAATTTCAAATGGGCATAAAATCGTCAATTTTCACCCAATTTACTCCAAATTTTATATGCTACATCTTTGACTTGATATCCTGTTGTGTTTATACGTCAGCACTAAAATGACTTCCAGGGACGGATTTGCTGTGCCTTTACACGGCTTTTTCTTGTCGTTTTTCTGTTATCTTTATTCTGATTACTAAAATATTGTTTGGTTATACTTAGGAAGGATCTCTCACACTCGGGGGAATTACTTTAAATTTAGTGTTTCCTTTAACAGGGAAGTCTATTTTTAGAAGCAGAGGAATTTCTAGGGACTGCCCTATCAGTTAGTCTCACACTACCAATTTGGAAATGAGGCAGGCATTAGCGGCTTTTAATGAAGACTCAGAACCAGGTCCTCAATGCTTCTGCTGTACACCAATAGACTTTTTGCAACTTTTGCAAAGCCCCATATTAGGAGTGAAACTCTCACATTTTCTAGCACTTTAATTCCTGTGTTTTCTACTCAGGTTATTACACAGAGATTATGATTTATTTTAGAAAGAACATTTTTCACTCAATGAGATAAACATAATCCCATTTAGTACTGTTAAAGGAAGAGGAAATATGAGTATTCTGCCTTAATCCCCACACGCAGGGTAATATTTATCATGGTCATCACCATGCAATGGGCAATTTCTCAGAAACTGCTGAAAATTGCTTGTTTTCAGACCTTAATATCTCGGAAAGTATAGCACTTAGGGAAACGAATTAATGACCATTTTACTTGTCAGCTCTTCCTCATGCGAACAAAAGTATCCCCAGATCTGTAGGTCCTTGCATTAATGAGTAATGACGTGAAGAAGATAACTAATTTTTGCCGTGGGAGTGGCCTGAGAGCAGGACGTGTTCATGGTTCTCTCGGTAGCTCTGACAACTGCATTGCTTTCAGTGTGATAACTTACTCCACTACTAGATAAACTAAACACTGTTGCATCCAAGGCATGCCTTATGGTACTATCACTGAGCCCTTTTCTAGTAATCTTGGAAAGAGGCTTGACAGGGGCAGATGATGCAAGGGTCCACATAAGGCGGGAACAGATTCAGATGAGAGACATATGAAAACATTGTCCTACACCTGGCGGAGTCACAGAGACGATTGAGGTATGCTAGCCTCGGGTGTTGACCACCTCAAACTGTGGCACGAAAACACTTGCTTTTATAGCTGTCCCTCAGCATCCTTGATCAAAAACAGAACATATAGACAGACATGGACAGAAAGAGTAGACACAGATGGACGGAGACAAAGGAAGTCAGACACACGGATAGACAAAAAAAAAAAAAAAGGGCATTCACAAATGCGGACTCAGACAGACTTAGACAGAAATGTAAACATTCACTGATTGGTACATACATTGATAAAAAGTACAGACATAGGACAGACACAGACAACACAGACCCAGAAAACAGAAAAAAAGGCATTTACACCGACGAATACGAAAAGACGCAGTTGGACGCAAAACTGGGTACAGACACAGACATAGGCAGACACAAACAAAGGCAGACAAAAAACCCACAAACACATACAGAAACAGACACATACAGACACATGCAGAGCAGCACAACTAGTATATACTCTGACACAAACACAGAACCACACAGTTACAAGCACAGTCATACAAAAATCAAGACGGATATACAGATAAACTCAAGCACAGACACACAGAAGCTCACAAATGCAGAGAATTATACTGAGACAAAGAATAAAAAAACACAAACACGGACAGTCGAACATAATACAAAACCACTCTGTCGTTAACTTAGTCCCTTACGACAGACTGGTGTCATAGAGAAAAAAGTGCTTAGATAAGGAGAATGGGATGAGGCTGGGGGGAGTGTGAATTGGACAAGGGTCTGCAGGGGGCAAGGTTGGAAAGGGAATAGATGGGTATGAAATTATGGAAAAGAAAGTGAGGGAAGAGGAAAGAATTGAAAGAGAAGGAACGGGAAGAGAGATGGGGGAAGAGCTATGAACATTTACAACTATCGCTATATATCTAGCCTAAAGTGAATACTGTATAATGACAGTAAAGGTTCATTACCGTATATTTTTTCTCCCTAAAGTGAGACTCGGTTTGTTTTCTGAGCATCCGTTTTAGTACTAAATGGATTCGTAATTTTCACCATGTCAGATTCAGCGAGTTTCTTTAGTGTGGTCTTTGCTGACGCCCCATTTACAGTGTTCTTCTTTAGAATATGAGTGTTCATTATTTTTCCAGTCCCTCCAAGTACTAGATGAGATTATGGCTTCGGTTGTGTGATGGATTCACATGTCATTTCTTCGTGTCAGACTCGGTTGTCTCTTAGATGCACTTGTCTCGTAGATACAGTTTTCTCTTACACACACCTGTTTCTTAGCTACAGTTGTCTATTTGACTCACTTCTCTCTCAGATTCCTCTTTCTTACGGCCGTTTCCACAGTCGTCCCCAATGCCGTTACCTACACAGCTTCGAACAACCATTTTGGTTTTCACACTTGCATCAAACAGCCTTCCGAGGTCTTCATTCGGAGACTGAGTTCGGGCTGTCCCCAACAATTATTGGAACATTCCTGGTGGAGGGATGGGGCTCCCCAACTGATGAACCCGAATTATTTAAAAGAATCGTTGTCTAATGCATATTATTATTAGTTATCTGAAGTCAAATACTCGATGTGATATTGCTGATATAATTATACACTCCGTATAGAAAAAAACATCATACGTGCACATTTTTAAAGACTATAATTTACTCGAATATAAGGCAACTTATCGAAGTTTTTTTCACAGCCTGTAGGAGGCTCCGGAACAAACGGACCCGACAGATATACAAGAATTTTTGTCTAATGCATATTGTCATAAAAAATTCAATATCACATGCCCGGTGTAATACTGTCTATATAACTAACACACCCCGTTAATAAACCACACCATCCGTCATTAGGAGCTTTTGTACGTATGTTACTTCTCCATAGGTATTTTTACTTATGCCCTTCTTACAACAATCAGCATTCATCACATATTAGCTTACTTCCGATTTCAAGTAGGAGAGTGGTGAGGCTTCCGTTAGTTAGCCCTTAATTCTGATGACGTTTCTTATTCTTTAGTTTTGTTGCCTTCATACGAGTTTCTTCACTCCCGAATATATTAGTAAGAGTTGTGTGAAGTGGATTTTCCAGCCAAACCACTCACTACGTGCATCACATTCCAATTTCTAAGGCATCATCATCATGATCATCCGGA
This sequence comes from Coenobita brevimanus, assembly GCF_032717465.1. Classification (NCBI taxonomy): domain Eukaryota; kingdom Metazoa; phylum Arthropoda; class Malacostraca; order Decapoda; family Coenobitidae; genus Coenobita; species Coenobita brevimanus. The sequence continues at coordinate 25,897,812 of NC_137030.1, read as the reverse complement.
CCTCCTTTCCCACCCTAGGGCAGGGTGAGGAGTAGCAATGTCCAGACAGCCCAAATTTGCCCAACCCAATAGGCCACGCTTCCATTCATTTATCATTCAAGCCCCCGGAATCCTAGTTCTATCTGATACGCCAAGAACATTCACCATGTACTATAGCTTCACATAAACGTATCCGATAGAGTCAATCCAGACTCTGCCACGTTAAAAAGGGATGACAGTCCCTTATCATGTACTTCTCCTCACAACATTCATCCAGTCAGTTCGATCTCCTGTCAGTTCCCTAGCCTCACCAATTTCCAAACCTCTCTTCCTCACACACTCATCCACCATATCTCTCCACCTTCTCCTTGGCCTACCTCACCTCCTCCCTCTTCGAATTGGCTCAGTATAACTTTTTCACCACTCTAATGTTTTCCATTCTCTCCACATGACCATACCATCTCAGTACACTCTCTTCAAATCTGGTGTCCACCGACTTCCTCACTCCACAGCTTTCAGAATCACATTATTTCGTATCCTATCCACCCTCTCTACTCCACATACATTCCTCAGCAGTCCCATCTCCACTGCTCTTACTCTTGACTTATCATTTTCATGACACACCATAGTCTCACATCCTTATGTTAAAGTTGGCACTAACACTCCTTCATGTAAGCTTCGTGCAGCTGCAACACTCAAGCCTCCGTGTCTTATCAAGGACTTCATTGCACCAGCTACTTTTCTTCCTTGTGCCACTCTACTTTCAACTTCTTTTACACATTTTCCTCTCTACGTATTCTTATCATATTGAAGGTACCGAGTGAGGTGTCTTTCTTTTTGTACCGTAACAGTTTATTAATTGTGTTCTTGTTTTGGCCACCCAGAACTACCAACCCTACTTCATCAACACAGGCAGACTTCCCCGTGCTAGGAATTACCCAGAAGCCATTCGGAGCGACTGTGAAGTCCAAAGATGCTTTTGGTTCCTGTCCGACTGAAGTTCCGGCCCGAAAAGTTGGGGACGACTGTGGAAACAGCCCTTAGTCCCACTGGTCTCATAGATTTGTTTCTTAGCTTCATATTAGATTTACGTCTCTCTCGTATTTGTTTTTCATATTCTTTGTGCTCTAAGATTTCCTTGTGTCTTAGATTCACTTGTCTTTGATTCACTTGCTGCTCAGTTTCACTCGTCTCTCAGATTCACTCATTTGTTTGATTACCGTGCCTCTCAAATTCACCCGTCTATCAGATTCACTCATCTGTTTGATTCACTTCTCTCTCAGATTCACCTTTGTCTGATTCACTAGCTTCTTAGACTCAGCTTCCTCGTGGATTCCCTTATCTCTTCATCCTTGTTAGATTAATTTGTCTCTTTCTTGTTTTAGTTTCAATTGACATTTCTTCAAGTTTGAATCACTAACTTTCTTGGTGGAAGATTTACTAGTCACTTCCTCGTATCAGACAGAAGAGTAGGACTGCTCCTGATCCTCGAATGAGACAGATACACAGTATAGACTTGTGTATATATATATATATATATATATATATATATATATATATATATATATATATATATATATATATAGAGAGAGAGAGAGATAGAGATAGAGTGATAGATAGATAGATAGACAGATATATATATATATATATATATATATATATATATATATATATATATATATATATATATATATATATATATATATAAAATATTTATTTGGCTCGTGGGAAGGGGGTCCTGCTTTTCTGTCCTTATCATTAACTTATAGTTTTGTCAGTTAAAAAACTCCCAGTAAAAGCAACCTGGAATGGACGTACAGTACAGGTATGTTGCTGCTTGGTTTCATTTGTACTCTCTCTCTCTCTCTCTCTCTGTTTGTGTTTATGTGTGTGTGTGTGTGTGTGTGTGTGTGTGTGTGTGTGTGTGTGTGTGTGTGTGTGTGTCTTCTTAATGTGATGATGAGAGGCAACTGGGTCAGAACAAAGGGTTACGACAACACTTCTCAGTGCCTGAGTTATATTACCACTATAATGCACCCCGGAAATGCACACTTACACTCGCACACAGGGAACAATGCCCCCCTTCCCCCCCACACACACGAAGACATACTCAGAGGGGACAATGCCCTTCACATGCACATGAAGACATATACACACATACCGCACACGCACATACACATAAGTAACATGCACAAATGCTCATAGTATGAAGCAATGCATAGACACTCACACACAGGAACACAGGAACGCAGCAGAAAAGCTGATATTCTCATTAGTTACACAACTTCAAGTAGTGCTGTCAACTTTCTTTCCTTCTATCATTACTTTCTATGTCCGCCCTACTCTCTTCCTCTTTTTCCCATCCTTCCTGTCGCTTTTGATTTCATTTCTTTCCAATTGTCTTGGCCACAAACTTCTAAAAGATGTCAAATCTCATCTGATAACTCATGTGAAGTCGGGCACCTCTTCCTGGCTCACACAGTCGCATGCTTTCTAACATCCCCTCCATGATAATCATTAGTGAAGAGTACATTAATTCTGCAATAAGGTAATCATTAGTTATTAGCCTATACCAGTTTTCTTGACATGATTTACAAAGAAAAATATTGCAGAACTGTTCCTAAAATACATAACACAAGTGGTGGGATAGCATTCATCACATAATATTGCAAGTCTTGCTGCATGTTTATTCTGAAACGCCTGTCACGTAGTTCTCAGACAGATTTACGCTGCATCTGGCCAATATTGAAGTGCATGTACTGAATGTTGCTTCTGAAACAAGCATTTTCAAAAACAAAAACATGGGAAGACGAAACCACCTGGCGAAATCGCGATCGCTAAATAAGCCTAACTCGTGGTGCTTGAGGTCGGTGCAGACGATCTTTAACTGATCTGTACTTATAATTTGCATTCAGCCGGCTTGATATTAATTTTTTATATAGATATATGAATGTAAACTTTTCACATATTGAAGTAGTAAGGAATGAATATGAGTGAGAGTGACTAACTGGTGTTTGAGCTAAGAACAATATTCGTCCCAGAAATGAGACGGTATGCAAATGTTTCCACGTCAGCAAGGTGGCAGGCAACACTCTGAAAGTCCCTCAGTCGCTGGACTAACGTGTCATCGCATACGGTCTTCAACTGAGGTCTACTAACATCTTGGAATCAAATTACCTTATATTTGTTTCATATATACCGTAGAAAAATGGATATTTTCATTTCATTCAAATAATGAGAGCATGAACATGGTTGGTCCAACCGTCCAGGAAATTAAACGGTATGCTAACGTACATACGTGATTTCCTTTTACTTACCAAATGGAGCTGTAGTGAGCAAATATGTTAATATTTTACTTGTGACTACAGTGATACTTGAAGCACATAAAAGAGTGTAGCATAGTTTACCTACTTTTAAAATATTCAATTAAATAATCAGATGAGAATTGGTAACTTTTGGGAGTGTGTGGCCAAGGCAGTTCAGGTAGCTTTACGCTGAGTGACAAGCCTAATGATATTCCGTAATCCAGGAAATCATTTACAGTGCTTATTGTTAACCTCTAATCAAATAACAGGGTGATGTAGAGCCTACCATGGTGACCTTGTTAACCGAGTGGAGAGATGCAAATGGGGCATCCACCCAGGAATCACCCCCCCTCCACTCTTCCCCGTGCCTCGCTGTGGCGAGGCTCTTTCTTCCCCAAGGGAATATTGATTCGCCGTGTGGGACGGCCCTGCAGGGGCAGTCACTTGCCTGCAGATGATGGGTCTACTCGACCAGACAGACAGAGATTACTCTACAACAACAGTAACGAAACATGCAGAAAGAAGTGTAGAAAGGTATACAGCACTGCTATATATTTTTCCGCAATGGACAGACAAGGTGATATAAAATGTGCCGAGCCAACATAAGTCCTATTTCAGTATTGTGACAGAGGGACACAGACAAACACACGGGGAGAGACAGAACAATATACACCGAGGGAAAGAAGTAGGAACAATGGCACAGAGACAGGCAGAATCACAGACAGGAGTGCAATCACTGAGAGAAAGACGCAAAAACGCTGATAGCCAGACATACACACAATATTTGCAAAATCACGTTTGAATGCGCAGACAGACAAAGATATGCACAAAGAAATAGATGAGCAGACAAAGGCAATGGAGAAAAACGGAAATGCATAGACAAGTGCAAACATACATACATTCATATATACATGCATACATGTGTACGGACACACATACAGACGCACACAGAAAGCTTGTTAACATAAATAATTAAACTGCTATGGGCCACAAAGCAGATAGAAAAAAATGGGATTTGCATGAACATGCATAAGAAGATAGCCACATAAAATCAGGGAAAGAACGGACAAAAACAAAGATATAAACAGACAAACAGAAAAACGCAAACAGGCAGGCTCATTCAGAAAACCAACGCACTCAAATACACTGACAGTCAATAGACGCAAACAGACAGGAAAAGAGACTGAGAAGCAAGTACTAAGATACAAGCAAAAATACTGACAGGGTGACAGACACAAGTACAGAAGCCCGCAAACAGACACAAATATGGAGATAAAACACAGAAACAATTAGAAAGACGTATAGAAAAAGTATAAAAACACAGGCAAAAAGAAAACACATAAACATAGGTACATTTAGATGCAACTCAGCACAAACATACAGGCAAAGAGAAATGGGACGCACGAACAGGACAAAAGTCATCTCCCATCGGCTTCGTGAGGGGAGGGGAGGGGAGGGGGGAGGGGAAAAGGATCGGGAATATGGGGGGAGATGGAGGGAAGGGACAAAAATAACACAAGAAGAAGAGGAAATAAAGGAGGGAGTAATACCAGTGGGATGAGGGGGAAGAGAGGAGAAGGGGAATTGGAACGAGAAGGTAAGGAGAGAGAGAGAGAGAGAGAGAGAGAGAGAGAGAGAGAGAGAGTAAAAAGAAATAAAAAAATAAAAGTAATTGTCATGCTTGTACTTCGATGGCCATGGCTCTGGTGTATATTCTAAAGGTGTCAGATAAAGATACCGGAACACTGAGGTTTTTCCCTATCCAACATCTTTCCAACATCAAAGTAAGAAAGAAACTAAACAATCATAAAATATTCTGAATAAGCTGCCTACTGACACTTCCAGCACAACACAATATGCTAAATACTGGAGCATTGTTATCCTCGAACCACGATGCTCTTTTCAGTTTTTGCTTGCTACTGACAGTTACAGTCCAGTACTCTGCCTCTCAATAGACTTCTCAGGTTGCCATCATCACTGTCTTACATCGTCTGCCAATCTGTTTACCAGTCTATCTGTCCATCTACCTTTCTATCCATCTATTTCGCCAGGCATCCAACTACCTAGTTTACACATCTACTCCAAACCCCTGATATTAAACGTTTCATCACGATGATACATTGTTTTTTCTCTTACTCAGGTTTCCAGCAGACGATTTTATTCACTTTTCTAAAATTATCTACTAGTTTAGGAGTTCATTATAGCTTGCGGCTAACTACATCTAATTAAAAAAAAAATCTCTCATGATGTGAAATATAGCTTCCTAATAGCAAGAACAAAATAGAAAACGGGATCATCGCAGGGATGGGCCTTCCCCAGATAACCTTAAAATTTTACCCTACCCTAGGTAAAATGGGGTCCGTCAGATCCCGATCTTTTAAAAAATCATTAGAAATACAAAAATTCTACTGAAACAACCACTTGTTCACAAGTTCTGTAGCCCTTTTTCTTCACTTTGGTGCAAATGTATGAAAATATGTGAAGATATATTTTAAGGGTAATAAAGATGGAAATCATCGAAAAATTTTATACCAACTGTAGTTAATGGCAGCCATTCCAAAACTGAAATGTTCCACCAGTTTTCTATCACTGCCTGCTGTAGACCAATGGCCATATTACCTCTAAAAATGAGATGCACATGTCATTATAAATAACTTTTGGCACGGAAGATATATATGACCACACACACACACACACACACACACACACACACACACACACAAGCAAGTTAGGTAACCTGGGGTCCACTGGACCCCAAAGGCCCTTTAGCACGAAAATAGATCCAGATCCCGAACTGACCCCATCATCTCCTAAAACTGTTCTGCTAGTCAGGCAGGTAGAGGGAAAACCAGATCCCAAGACCTTATAGTAATATACGAAAAACACTATGAAAAGTAGCCTGGCATCTGAGAAATCCAAGGTTACCTAAGGAAGGTTAAAGTTCCTGTCAATTTCCCTAAAGAAGAAATTTCATAAAAGACATTGTAGTTCCTTTGTGGTTACTTGTAGTTGAGTTATATATATATATATATATATATATATATATATATATATTAGACTTGTGGACGAGCGGTTATTATACTGGAGTAGCTTTGTAAGTGGATAATCTTCTTTCCCATTTGTCATGTAGTGACAGGAGAGGTAAAGAATAGTATGGGACTATTTTTATTTGTCTTGGAAATATTAACAAGTCTCTCACACAGAGCGAAGTATAAAGTTAGAGTCCCGCTAGCTATCTCCTGTCTCGCCCTCTCAGTCTCTCTCTCTCAAGTTGCTAAGCCCTTTCTCCTTCTGACCTGCCTGTTGTAAGGCTTGTCTCCTTCTGCCCTCTCTTTCCTAAATTCTGGTGAAACTGGAGACGTATCACGTGTGTTCCTTGTGGATGGAAAGTTTAAGAAGCCTGTGTGTGAGTATGTGTGTATGTGTGTGTATGGTCACTAGGGCTTTGTTCACGGGTGGATTGCTGACAACTAACTGCATCATCTCCTTACTGGCCACTGTCGTCAGCTTTCCTCAGTGTAATTTGCAAGCTCATTTCCCATTCCCAGGCTCGCATAGAGCTGTCTATCTATCTATTTACCTATCTATCTATTATGATTTGTAGTCATAATATGGAGTCCTGATATCTGCTCGGTCACGCGAAAATGGCGTACCATCGACAGTTAATAGTTCTAATATATTAATACATATTATATACACATTATAATGAACGTATAAGCTAATTAAGTGAAATACATAATATTGTAAAAGTAATATAATTGTATGAATATTGTATACATATAATATTTATAGTAAATAGTGATTATTCAGTAATATTATATTTTAAACAAGTTGTATACATATTTGAATAAATGCATTAATGTAAATTATTTAACTGTAATACAGTATGTACTTGGGTTTTTGTAGTGAAATGCATACATGTGTTGGCCTTATAACTGTAGTTACATTTTGTTAATGCAACTGTTACATAAGTGTCTTGGCCTTATAATTGTAGTTAAAGTTATGGTACATAAAAGTTACATCTTGTCAATGCAACTGTTAATTGGCAAAGTGTAACATAATGCAATCGTTTGTCGTTACATAATTGTTACATATCGTTTGTAGTTACATAATTGTAGTTAAAGTTACATAAAAGTTACATCTTGTTAATGCAACTGTTACATAAATGGTGCATATTGTTTGTAGTTACATAATTGTAGCAAGTGTAACATAATGCAATCGTTTGTCATTACATAATTGTTACATATCGTTTGTAGTTACATAATTGTAGTTAAAGTTACATAAAAGTTACATCTTGTTAATGCAACTGTTAATTGGCAAAGTGTAACATAATGCAATCGTTTGTCGTTACATAATTGTTACATATCGTTTGTAGTTACATAATTGTAGTTAAAGTTATATAAAAGTTACATCTTGTTAAAGCAACTGTTACATAAATGGTACATATTGTTTGTAGTTACATAATTGTAGCAAGTGTAACATAATGCAATCGTTTGTCGTTACATAATTGTTACATATCGTTTGTAGTTACATAATTGTAGCAAGTGTAACATAATGCAATCGTTTGTCGTTACATAATTATAATATGGAGTTACATAATTGTTATAATTGCAGTCCTAACATATGCTGCGGTCGATGATATGATGTGTCATGCCACTTGCTTGTGGAGACAACAATTTGTTTTTTTGGTTGTAGTTTATGTGGTATTTTGGCATATGTAGTAACACTTACACTTATTTTCATTTGTTTGTTATGTGATCTTACTCTATTTCTCTTTTTTCTTTCTTACTTTTCTTTTTTTTTTTTTGTATGTATTGATTTTCTATAGTTTGTTTTTCTTCGCTTTTGTACGCTTTTTCCATGTTGTTCATGGTTGCATAATTACTGGCTAATTTCCTTGGGGTACTTTTTTAAAGTTTAGTTTATATTGCACAGATATTATTGAAAATTATATTATATAGTCCCATAATTTGTTATTTTATATAAAAAATATATATACACTATATACAGTATTAACTATATACATTGACTTGTTGTTCACTTGTACCTATCGTGGGTAATATGTGTGTCAGCACTGTGTGGAAATCATTGTCTTCACGATTGTGTTGATGTTCACTCTTGCTAACGTCATTTGTGTTGGCCATTTTTTTTTTTCTCTAGTTTACCTTGTAACTTAATTTATATGTTTCCACTAGGTAGCTTTAATTAATAAATGTTTAATACAGTTCTTTTAATCGCTCACTGAGTAACTGTGATGGTATATTTTCTTTATCACTTTGTAGATATAATAATGTATAGCTGTATGTATGAAACACGTATTTTATGTAGGTATAAATGGTAACACTCGTTGGTAGTAAATAAATGTTATAATAAATGAATGAATATACACAGTGTAGAATATTTATTGTTGGTGATTATTTAGTGTTTGAGTTATGCAGATAACTGAAGTAAGTATGTGTATTTAAGCTGTAACTATACAGCACGTTTTATATGTTTGTGCAGAAGCTTATTGTATATCACTGTGTATTGTATAAATGAAGTAACTATGTAACTCACTAATTTTTACCATGGTGGGAATGGTGTGACTGGTGGTGCAGGTGGTGTGTTGACCGACGTGGCGTCTTTTCAGCAAGCACGCATGATGACGTCGACTTCCCACACTGGTGGCTGTGGTGAGTGAATGAGTAGCGATAAGTAACTTGAGTGAAGACGAGTGAGTAAGATGAGTTGTGAATATGGACTTGGTATTTGCTTCGTCGTCTTGACCTCTTCACACCTGCTTAAGCGTGGAGGTTGGGTGGCTGTAGCAGAGAGAGGAGGGTGAGGTCTGGTGGTTATGAGTTGTGTCTCATTCTTCGTTTGTTTGTTCCGTTTTTCTATGTCAATGTTTTCTCGGTCCTTTTCTCTTGTGATATACTCGTTGTGGGATGAAGACTGCCGCTACTTGTAGGTGCGTGTAGAAGATTATACAGACGACGTAGAGTTGTTACTTGTAGTTGATTGTAGATGGTTGTAGTTCGGTGGTTCGTCATAGGAATTGCAAGATCATATCAATATTTTGTTAAAGTACTTGCAAGGCTTCGTGTGATCACTTCTAAATCAGCGTGATGATCGTGGGGACGGAGGGGGCTGGTTGGAGAGAATTGTCAGGAGCTGGTTGTGTTGTTGGTTGTGAGAGGTATTTCTTTTTTGTTTTCAATCTTGATATTTTGTAGGAATTCACTGTTGATTCGTAGACGAGGTTCGTATACGTTCGCTGCTACCAAATGTCATAAAAGACTTTGTAACTCCTTTGTGGTTACTTGTAGTTGAGTTATATATATATTAGACTTGTGGACGAGCGATTATTATACTGGAGCAGCTTTGTAAGTGGATAATCTTCTTTCCCATTTGTCACGTAGTGACAGGAGAGGTAAAGAATAGTATGGGACTATTTTTATTTGTCTTGGAAATATTAACAAGTCTCTCACACAGAGCGAAGTATAAAGTAAGAGTCCCGCTAGCTATCTCCTGTCTCGCTCTCTCAGTCTCTCTCTCAAGTTGCTAAGCCCTTTCTCCTTCTGACCTGCCTGTTGTAAGGCTTGTCTCCTTCTGCCCTCTCTTTCCTAAATCCTGGTGAAACAGGAGACGTATCACGTGTGTTCCTTGTGGATGGAAAGTTTAAGAAGCCTGTGTGTGAGTATGTGTGTATGTATGTGTATGGTCACTAGGGCTTTGTTCACGGGTGGATTGCTGACAATTAACTGCATCATCTCCTTACTGGCCACTGTCGTCAGCTTTCCTCAGTGTAATTTGCAAGCTCATTTCCCATTCCCAGGCTTGCATAGAGCCGTCTATCTATCTATTTATCTATCTATCTATTATGATTTGTAGTTATAATATGGAGTCCTGATACACTGGACCCCAAAGTCCCTTTAGCACGAAAATAGATCCAGATCCCGAACTGACCCCATCATCTCCTAAAACTGTTCTGCTAGTCAGGCAGGTAGAGGTAAAACCAGATCCCAAGACCTTATAGTAATATATGAAAAACACTATGAAAAGTAGCCTGGCATCTGAGAAATCCAAGGTTACCTAAGGAAGGTTAAAGTTCCTGTCAATTTCCCTAAAGAAGAAATTTCTCAGTAAATCATCCACTTAACAGATATAATTTCACTTAGGCAAAACAGGATGCTAGGCAGAGAACAGAGACCCAGGATGTACAACATATCATCAATGCTGGCTTTTTCAGTGACAGGTTATTCCTGCTCTGCACCTTGTTTCTTCCTCTACAGAGTTGTTACATCCAGCGCTACATTCACACAGTTATATCTATTTATAAAGGTGTGTTCATTGTGAGGATGTAACTACTCTGCCCTTAGGCTCGTATTCTTGTCATTTAAGGAAGCTCCCTAACCCCTCTGCCTCAGCTATTTATTTTTGGATATAGCGGGTCAGTGTCCTCTTTTACATTATATATGCAGAATATGACGACGTTCGAAGGATTTATGCAACACAGGAGAGGACAGTAAGGTGTGGTAAACAAAAATATAGTTTAGGAAAAGGTGTTAGGGAGCTTCCTAAACCGACGAGAATAACGGCCTTGGTGTCTTCTCCAAAACTGCTACAGCAGACACTTCATACACCCAGAAATGATGTTAACATTTTCGAGGTGATTTGTCCTTCCACGTGTACCATTAATTTCAACCCATCTCTTGAAGTATTTAACCCGCCCCGTCCCGACGACGTATGGGTATGTTGCAACGATTTGCATTTGCCAGTCCTGGCGACGTACCAGTACGTCGTGCAATTGCAATGTGCATAATTTCGACAATTTTCAAATTTCGCGCTTGATTTGCAGTACGTACCCTCGCCTGACCTTCCCCTACCTGCCACCAGGCGGGGACACTCGGCGACCCCGCGCGACCCGCGCTAGCCTGCCACTCGTCCACTCACCTGGTAGCCACGGTCCTGCTCAGACATGGCTAAGAGAGGTCTCTCAGGGAGCGAAATTCAAGTCGCCCTGGACACCTTTACCGGCAACAGTGATTCCCCACTGGATGACGAGGAGATGGACAAGGATTATGTGCAGCCAGAGGAGGAAGAAACCACCAGCAGTGACGAGGAAGTTCCATCACCAAGGAAGCGGCAGTACGTGACTTACCGTGCTGCTAGAGAGGGGCAGGAGGCAAAGAAGGCACGTGGTATGTCATATCCCTATCCCCAGCATGCCTTGGAAGCAGAATTCGAGGTCGAGGACGAGGACGAGGACGAGGACGGAGCCGTGGGACGTGCTGCCACGTGGTATGGACGGGAGGTGATTACCCATTGTGGCCCAGAGCGCACGCCATGTCGTCTAAGCAGGTATGGGCCTAGTATTCTGTTTGAGGAGGTAGGAAGTGAAGTGGAGGGAGTGGGGAGTGAAATGGAAATTCCTGGGATTAGGGAAAGTGAGAGTGACGTGAGTGAGTCATTGCTCTCCCTACGCAGTGTGAGGCGGCAGAGTGGATCACGTGGGCCAGTGCAGGTGCGTTCAGTATCACGTGGGGTTGTGAGGGAGGGGGAAGGTGGGGAGGAACCACTCCAAAGCACGTCTTCTGCTCCCCAATATTCCCCTATTTCATCCCCACAGCCCCCTAATGTTCCTCAAGGCCGTAAGGGTAAGGGAAAGGGAAAGGGTAAAGGCAGAGGGAAGAGGAGTGACAGTGGGGAAGCCCTCCGTACTCCTTCTCTCCAACCTCCCCAACCAGGATCTCCTCCCCACCCAGACGAAGACGGTGATGGGGACGAAGGATTTGTGTCGTGGGATTGGGAGGATGGGAGTGATTTTTCTCCCCTCATTCACCCCTTCACTGAGCAAGGGCGATCTGGCTGCATTGCACCAGGTATTCACTGCAATTCAAGCAGGCTGGATTTTTTCCACCTGTTTTTCAGTGAGGCCTTCGTCGATCAGATCGTTTTTCAAACAAACCTGTTTGCAAGTGCCCAGCGCCTAGAAAGTGAAAGATTGGGAACAAGGAGTAGGCATTCTATGATTTATGATTACCCTGTCTCCATTCCAGAAATGTTCTTATTTTTTGCCCTTGTCCTTTTGATGGGTATAATAAGAAAAAATAGAATTCCTGCTTACTGGACTAGGGACCCTGTTATGTTTACCCCCATATTTGGTCAAGTGATGAGCCGTAATCGGTTTCAACAAATTCTAAGTCGCCTCCATTTTTATGATGCTAATGACCCTGCAAATGCAAACAACACTGACAAAATGAGGCGAATTAGGCTGGTCTTTGATCACCTGAGGCAAACCTTTCGATCCTCATTCTATCCCTATAGAGATCTCGTCATAGACGAGAGTCTCGTGTTGTGGAGAGGCAATATTTCATTCAGACAGTATATACCCAGCAAAAGGCACCGTTTTGGGTTCAAGATCTTTGTTATGTGTGACTGTAGGACTGAATACGTGCAAGACATAGTCTTGTACACCGGTGCACAGACAGACATAATAGAAGATCGAAGTATAGGACTTTTGGGAGCAGTGGTAAAGACGATGATACAAGACTACCTTCATCGTGGTCACGTTCTCTACCTCGACAACTGGTACACTAGCCCTCTTCTCGCTCGTTATCTTCACAGACATGAAACGGGAGTCTGTGGAACTGTAAAGGTGAATCGGCGTCACATGGTCAAGGTAGGGCGGAAACTTGCAAGGAGTGAGGTTGTCTTCTTCAAAGCAAACAACATCCTTGCAACAATGTGGAACCACAACAGAGAAGTAAGCCTCTTGTCCACGGTTCACCGCCCCTTGATGCACCGTACTGATTCTGTTGATTACCATAGCGAGAGCAGGCGTCGTGTTTGGAAACCTGAGTGTGTAATGGATTACAATATAAATATGCGCCTCGTGGACCAGTCTGACTCCATGATATCGACGGTAGAGTGTGCCAGGACCACGATGAAGTGGTATAAAAAACTGTTCTTTCACTTGCTAGATATCACTGCTCTGAATTGCCACCACCTTCACGCCATGACCACAGGAGTTCAGGAAACCTTTGAAGGGTTTGTGAGGGAGCTCACACGAGAAATCTTTGCTAAGTATGCTGTTGAAAGGCCCCAACAGCGCCCCCGCACTGCCCCTATTACCCAGACTCCCCAGAGAATATCCGGCCGCCATTTCCCCACTCCTATCCCTCCCCAGCCCAACAGACCTAGGCCCCAGTGCAGGTGCCACGTGTGCAGTAATTCCCAGGTGAGACTCACGACACAGAGGAAGGACACCCGCTATGAGTGCGTGCAGTGTGACGTGGGTCTGTGTATTCACCCATGTTTTAGTGAATATCACACGTTGCTGCAATTTTAGCATGGTGTGAACGCGAAAGGACGGTGAAATTATGAGGTAAATGCGACAGACAGACGCTCTGTGAAAATATCAGTCATGTGGATCGCCAAATATTAGTATAAAGTGCCTACGGGTAGAACATAAGTGAAAACATTGGGTGTAAGTATATAAATCTGCCCTAAGTTGAAACTTACATAGAGAGGGTTGTTTGATGCGATATTCTGTCGCTCAGTGCAATAAATACGGCCCCTTATTATATATTTTCTATTATGTGACATTCTTACGGGTATAATATAAGTTCAAATTATTGTATATGATGATGTATATTCTAAGTCAAATATTCATAGCGTGTCTATAAAGATAAGATTTCCTGACGCTTAGTCGAATGAATAAGGCACGTATTAGTCAAAATAAAAGTCAGCAAGTGATAAAGTGAATAATTAGTATATAAGCGTGTGAGTGAATTAGTATATAAGTGTGTGAGTATTATATATGACGTAACATTCCTTGCGAGGGTATTTTCAGGCGATATTCTCACGCTCACTTGAATAAATAATGGCAGTAAGTATGTACAGTGCATTGGAGGGGTGTAAACGTGTGTAATGTAAGTGGGAAAATATAATTGGAGTGAATAAATAAAGTAGATGATGAAACACGAGTGTTTGAGATCGTGGTTGCTACGTGAATAGGCGCTAGCATATCGCTAAATGCCCTCGTAATGAATGAAAATAATTGAAAACCTTCACAGTGGTGGGGGAAAGGTTCTATGTAAATGGGAAAATAATTGGAAAGTGATAAAACAATTTGGTATGTTGAAATACGAGTCATAGCGAGTGCGCTTACTAAGCTGATGTGTGCTAAACTTATGCTGCATGTCATCATAATGAATGAAAACATCTGAAATCACTTACAAACAGTTGTAATTGGTAAATTGTCATTGAAACAGAAGTATACAAGTAGAAAAAATGATAGGTAGACTCATAACAGAAAATTAGCATATAGCATGATACGACTCGGACCTAACTCGCTATGCTCGCACGATGGTACAATGCTTATTTTTCCTATATATGTGTCTGAAATCCATTATATTGTTACTGTTATTGTTTATTAGTTCAAATTCAATAAATGTAGAGGTGTTGTGTGTTGTTTGTCCCATTATTCCTTACCATAGAAAACATTAACGCATATCCAGCCCATTACAGAATACGATACCTGCGGGGGGAAACCGCACCTGTATAGACCACTTATAGACCGCAGAGACCACTTTCTTCATGATTTTCCATCGTTTCTCGACCTAAGCGGAAGTTTTATAAGAAAAAAAATTTTTCCAAAAAGGCTCGGGACTGGGGGATGTCATAGGTGCGGAAAGGCTCGGGACGTGACAGGTTAAGACTGAGACCAGAAATATATCAAATCTAAGTTTCGAGATAATCAGGGTTAACATGTCCTGATTGTTATTTTCTTGTATCTACGACTCTTCTTACTCCAGCGAAGATGCATGAGCATCCCATTGATGAGCGTTGCTATACTCATTAGGTGCAGCCATACCAGGCACGGTCACTGTTGGAGATCAGACAGAAAGTCATCTTCTCGCAGTATCTCTATGCTCATTGTGCGAGGGGACAACTTAGACCTTCTGAATCGCTATGACCTGGTCTTCCAAACAGCTGCATAGACACAGCAACGATGGAGCATGGTTGAATTCAGACCAGTTTCAGTTCAAGGTGCACAAAAAATCTCTGGGTATCATGATCTAGCTGCCTTTGTAAACTAAAACTTTGGACATCTAACCTCCTGGCTCTTGCTAGTGAGGCTTCTTGGCTGTTAACCGTGAAAGGATGGAATATGTACTGTAAGTTGAGCCAAGGTAAAGAGAATATAAGGTAGTTTAATACCGGGGGGACGGGGAGCAAAAACGTGTCTCGGTTTGCGCATGACGTCACAGATAATCCAGACTGAGGGTCTCCGCTTGGTAGGCAGGCCAGTCACTCACCTACCTGCCCTGTGATAGGAGCTCCCCGGCCTATCTGGATTACTTTTATTTGCATCCTAAACTGCATGCAGAGCAATGAAAAAGTTAATGCGATGTTTTTGATATATCATAAAATATGTCTTGCAGTAGAACTATCTGTTTTCAGAGAATATAGGAATGTCATATACAGGGTCATACAGACAGATTCGACATCACAGATGCCTGTAGGCTAGCTGATTATGAGAAAAACAACTGAAAATATTGACAGAGATCACTGTTTAAGAGTATAGAAACACCAAACACTTACCAATTAATCTGGAAATCGTCAGTTTACATTTGTATACCATTACATTCGTTTTCTTTCACACTCCCATTCTCTCTCTTTCTCATTATTACCCTTGACGTCACACCCTCTGAATGAGCCGGGGGCGGTGAACCTACCTCTCATATTCTCTTTACCTTTGGTTGAGCTACCATAGGACTTGGTGTCGTATTATAGTGGTTTTGGAGGTTTTGTACCAGCTATTCCTTTAGCAAATCATGATCCACATTACATCTCAGTATCCTCTTCGAAGTCATTTTAAAATAATATCAATAACATACAAGAGAAGGTTTAGGTGTCATACGTAAAATAATAAATCGCAAAGGCAAAGACGTCATGAAGCTTCCAATGCCACTTATAGTACGGCCCTTAGTGAGGTCTAGAAGATCAGGTGAGATATCCATAAATTACTGCCTGGTGCTTACTTAATAGGCAGATTTGTAAAATACGATGGTTAATCTAGGACTGAAATATATTCGTTATTACTATCGGAAATGACCCACATGCACTGCTGTATTCACTTTGTCTTTTTACTAGGATGATGCATTTAAAAGTTTGATTCTAGCTTAGGTGAAACTTTTGGGACTTGCGGGGTTAGATGTCGCTAATACTACCCTCTTTATTCGTAGATTGTCTTTCATAGTTTGAACACAATTACCCGAGGAGAGCAACAATAAAATAAGGTTTGAAGAGACATCTCTTAGCACTGAAGGATATTAACAGATGAATACCATACTGAATATTTTACCTATAGTCTGTTTTCAAGAATTGAATACAGTATTATGTTTTGGTTGCAAGAA
The DNA here is from genome assembly GCF_032717465.1 of Coenobita brevimanus. Classification (NCBI taxonomy): domain Eukaryota; kingdom Metazoa; phylum Arthropoda; class Malacostraca; order Decapoda; family Coenobitidae; genus Coenobita; species Coenobita brevimanus. The sequence goes on along the minus strand of NC_137030.1, from coordinate 25,881,122 downwards.
GTTCAGTGAGCATTGTTTATTAAGCTGAAATGAGGCTCCTTGTTTACTGTTTAGACAGACCTTCTAATGACTTCACTTGACCATCAACTGAGGTGAAAGCTGGTATGGATCAATGTCATGTTAGAGCAAACGGCCAGTACATTCCCTTTTGCCCCTGTTTTAATCGTCACAATTAACCAAAGCTATGAAAATTGTAGCAGCAGCAGCAGCAGCAGCAGCAGTAGTAGTAGTAGTAGTAGTAGTAGTAGTAGTAGTAGTAGTATCAGCAGTAGTTGTAGTAGTAGTAGTGGTAGTAATAGTAGCGGTTGTTGTTGTTGTTGTTGTAGAAGCAGTAGTAGTAGTCACAGTGGCTTCAACCCAAGGCTCATCTGAACGTAAACTCAATGAACTGCTAGATGAAATTGCTTTCCTCCTGCAGGCAACCATTCTTCTTCTTTGGGAGCATAGGGAAGGGACTTAACCCATCACGTCCCGAGCTATTTCGCACCTCCGACGCCCCCCAATCCTGAGCTATTTTGGAAAAAAAAAAAATTTGGCTAAAACCTCCGCTTTTGGTGAGAAACATCGAAAATTCATAGAGAAATCGCTCGCCTGAGGTTTAAAATACTCGATACAGGTAGCAGTACCTCCTTACCTTATTAGGTTTTCTATCAGGCTGGCTCCAAAGAGAACGAGTTCTATGGGAGGGTAACTATTCCACACCACTCACAAACGGTATTTATTTATTTATTTGGTACGAATTTATATGTAGTACGATAGGATATTGGTTTTCAAACAGTAATATAGGCATTATAAGCATTGTTTCACTCACTAACTCATCAACATACCTGACCTTTTTTGGCGACATTACCTGATCATCATTTCTGACTGTTTCTTCCTCTAATGCTATGTAAACTTTATCCTCCACATTGTCATCGATTGGGGAATCACTCTGGCCCCGATTGTCTTTATTGGCCAGGTCACTGGTAACAGGTGAATTGCTGAGACAATGGCATGCGAGGGGGGGGGGGGTTATGCGGTGTAAGGCATTGTCCCTGCCTGGCATCTTGTAGAGGAACAGAGGAGGGTGTCCCGTGTATATGTACCAAAAATCATGCACGAAAATTGAAAATTGTGCAAATTATGAACCTTGCAATTGCGCAATGTATCAGTATGTCGACAGGACTAGCTGTGACAAAACGTTGCGATGTACCCATACGTCGATGGGATGCCTCGGGTTAAGGCCAAGCAGTTCCACCACCAGGTCATATCAGTGCCACCAAGGGAAGGCCTCTTTCTTAACAACAGCTGCAACAACAATAACAGCGCCAAATGCTGTAGAAAAACATCGCAACCCATGCACTGTCCCTCGCTCTATCCTCGTGTAGACACAACTTGATCACAATAGGAGTCCAAGCGAGACTTAGGCCAAAAGGTGGGGCTGGTGGAAATACATGGATGAGACTTTGCATATCAGGTGTTGGCGAGTGTACAGTACCTTGGTGTGCTATGGCTTTGTGTAGATGGTGAGGGAACAGGAGGTGATGGTGAGAGTGATGAAGAGAGTGATGGAGTGAGGATGGAAAAGTATTAAAAAGGAAGGTTGGAGAGAGACAAGAATAGCGTGATGGAGAGAGTGATTCAGCTTGTATGGAAAAAAAAAATATGAGGGGAAGAAGGAAGAAAGACAGAGAGAGAGGATGAAGGAGAAATAACGGAGCAAGGACGAAAAATTATAGGCAGGGGGGAGGGGAGACGGTTGGGAGACAGAGAGACGAAGAGTGGCTGAGGGTGTGATGAAGTGGGGGAGGAAAGATGTGAGACGGGAAGATAGGAAAAAATTAAGAGAGTAAGGAGAGAGATGACACAAGGAACTTGTTGGAGAGAGAGAGAGAAAGAGGGGGGGGGGAAGACGGGAGAGGGAAACTAGAGAGCATAAGAGAATCTGTGTACATGTTTCTATGATGGAGGACGTATACAGAAAGAGGATGATGGAAGCAAAAGAAATGGTGATGGAAGAAAAAGGGAAAATGGAGAGAATGATGGAGGAATATCATGGGTGAAAGGAAGGGAGAGGTGGTGGAGAGAATTTTGGAGGGAGGGGACAGAGTGTGGGGAGAGAAGGTGATGGAGAGAAAATGTGACGGAAAAAATCTAATGGAGAGGGAAAATGATGGACAGACAGGATAAAGGAAGGAAATGAAAAATGGACAGATGGATGGATAGATAGATAGATGAATGTACATACACATTCATTCATTGCCAGACGCCACGTATCCCAAACGGGGTGGCCAAGGGCTTAGAGTTAATTGTTTTACAGGGAGGGGCACCAATCCTCCACCAACCCCACTTGACACGTAGGGATGCCAACAGCATCTGGTGTTCCCAGGCGGTCACCCATCCAAGTACTAACCAGACCCAACGTTGCTTAACTTCGCTGATCGGACGGGAAGCGGTGTACTCAACGTGGTATGGACATACACACAAACATTTATATAGCTACGTAGATAGATAAACAGACACATACATACCAGAGAGAGAGAGAGAGAGAGAGAGAGAGAGAGGGAGGGAGGGAGGAAGGGAGGGAGGGAGGGAGGGAAAGGTGGATAGAGTATTATGGCGAAGATGGTGATGGAGAGTGATGGAGTTCAGAAGAGGAGAAATGAGAGAGGTTGACGGATGAAACTTAAGGAGAGGGAAGACACAAAGACGTCGAGCTGGAAGCAGTGACTGGAGCGAGAGTGATGGAGAGAGAGGGTGGTGCAGGGAGGGATAGAAGTGATAGAGAGTGAAAGAAGAGAAAGATAGAGAGAGGGGAATAGAGGAAAGTGACAGACAGGAGACCAGAATAAGAGGAGAGAGGAAAGCAAATGATGACGATGATGATGATGATGATGATGATGGTGATGACGGAGACGAGTTGTGTATAGTGACGGAGTAAATACTGATGCAAACAAAGGAGGAAGAACGGAAGAGAGAAAGAGAAGGAAGACCATAAACTACAGAAAGTAAAAGAGGAGAGACACAGAAAAAGAAATGTGTGAGGAAACGAGAAGCTATTGAGGAAGAAAATGATGGAAGAAGTGGGATGAAGAAGATAAGGGAAATATGAGACAGGATGACAGAAGAGAGAGAGAGAGAGAGAGAGAGAGAGAGAGAGAGAGAGAGAGAGAGAGAGAGAGCACAAGAAAGAAGAGGAACGAGGATGAGTGAAGTAGTGTACAGTACGTTGTAAGATTACTGTTGTGATGGAGAAAGAGGTGAAAACTGGAGTGATGGAGAGACAGGATGATGGAGAGATACTAGTGAGTTAATGTGGGAGAATGGTGGCAGGAAGAGGGAGAGAGAAAATATGGGTGGTGTTTGGAAAGAGGGATTTATTAGAGAGAAAGACGGAAAATGAAGAATGCGAGAGAAGTGAGAATATGAGAGAGAGAGAGAGAGAAAGAGAGAGAGAGATGACAGAAAGAACACGAAAGAGGAGAATCTTGTGGAAGGAGCAATGGAATGAAAGAGACTAGGTGTCGAAGGGAGGGAGAAAAGCGAGAATAAGAGAGAGGAACTGAGGAGGACAGAAAAAAATGGAAAAGGTAAAGTGGAAGGATATTAAGGCAAAAAACAGACGATGATGATGACGGTGACGATGGATGGAATTAGTTATATAAGCTTATGGAGTCCGAAATGATGGAGCCATGGATGGAAGAAGAGAGTGTAGTGACACAGTAGAGGAAGAGAGGGGTAGTCTTGATGGTCGGTCGGGAGAGAGAAGGCAAAAAATGGAGACTGTGATGCAGGAGGGAATGATGAAATAAAATGATGGAAAGGGATAAGTGAGACGATAAGAGAGGATGACGGATGAGAAAGAAGAAAAGGTTGTGTATGTTGAGAGTGGAAGTGAAGGAGAGAATGAAGAAAAAAAAAAAAGATCCTGAAGGAGTGGTGGAGGCAGGTGTTGTTGAGGATGAGATGAAGGAGTAGGAAATGATGGTGAGTATGATGGATGGAGGGAAAAAATATCGAAATAGTGATTAAAAGTAAAAGCTTTTAGATATTCATGAAACGGACAACTGTTTATGGAGAGAGACAGAGACAAAGAGAGAGAGAGAGACAGAGAGAGAGAGAGAGAGAGAGATTTCAGCAAATGGAAGGTGATTTTACATTGCTCAAGAGAGAGACCTATGGACTAAAAATGTAAAACACAATGGCGTTGAACGTTTCGGACAGGTAGGCCTATGTATATACCGTATATATATATATATATATATATATAGATAGATAGATAGATAGATAGATAGATAGATAGATAGATACTCAAATATATACATATCTATCTATCTATCTATCTATATAATTGTATATACCTCCGAAACGTTCATCACTGTGGAAAGGGCAAGTGTAAATCACGAGAGAATGGATAAAAACTTAGGAAACTCAATGGAAAACAAGCTGAGTGTGTGTCTGCCTGTGTGTTTGCTCGTTTTTTTTGCATGAGAACGATAATAGATATCGACCTAATTTGGTTTTGCATTAGGTCAGAGTAGGTTCCAGGAGTGTCAGAAAAATATCAAACACAAATTATGGCGCTCACGCGCGACCCGACAAAGCGAAATTGTCGGAAATTGCACCAAGCAAAAATAAGTGAAAACCATTTCTTCGGCTTTTTGGCCTGGCTTTGTCATTGTGGGTCGAATAACTGTACGGAAGCAAAGATAATGGTATTTGCAAACATTTTATGATAGAAAGCTATTACTTAGTCCCGTAAAATTTTGCGCACAAGCACTAGCATATAATAACGAACACAGTCATCAAACGTGAAGGATTCGTAACCTGCAGTGAAACAGCAGCAGCAGCAGCAGCCAACAAAGTAAGGACCAGTTGACGAAGAAGTGGGAGACAGAAAAAGGGAGGTGACAACCAGCGTGAAGTGGGATGACCATGATGGGAATGGCCAACCGTGAATGGATGGGACGACACAGGGGGAGAGGCCACCAGTATGAAGGGGAACAACCACTGTGTATATAAGCCTGAGGTCCTCAAATGAGAGGTTAGTTCCTAGACAAAGGTGTAATACCGAAACGTCGGAATAAATTAATACAATAAATCTGTGTGCTTCCATAGGCTTCACTTTCATATATATATATATATATATATATATATATATATATATATATATATATATATATATATATATATATATATATATTCCCCATGGCTGACATCAAAATTTCTTCAGCTGATGTATTTTCTGCCATCACTGGCCTCAATACTAACAAGGCATATGGGCCTGATGGAGTCCCTCCTGTTGTTCTCAAGAACTGTGCTTCTGTGCTTATACCCTGCCTAGGCAAACTCTTTCACCTTTGTCTGTCAACTTGTACCTTTCCTTCTTGCTGGAAGTTTGCTCTCATTCAGCCAGTTCCAAAGAAGGGTGACCACCCCCAACCCTCCAACTATCGTCCAATTGCTTTAACGTCCTGTATTTCAAAAGTTTTCGAGTCAATTCTCAATAGAAAAATTTTAAGGCATCTTTCCTATCACAACCTTCTTTCTGATCATCAGTACGGGTTCCGTCAGGGGCGCTCCACTGGCGATCTTCTCACCTACCTTTCAGACTCCTGGTCATCCTCCTTTCGGGACTTTGGTGAAAGCTTTGCCATTGCACTTGACATCTCAAAGGCTTTCGATCGAGTCTGGCATAAATCAATAATTTCCAATCTGCCCTCTTACGGTTTCTATCCTTCTATCTGTGCTTTCATCGCTAGCTTCCTCTCTGGTCGTTCTATAGCCGCTGTTGTAGACGGTCATCGTTCTTCTCCTGGATCTATCAACAGTGGTGTTCCTCAGGGCTCTGTCCTATCACCAGCTCTCTTCCTTTTATTCATCAATGACCTTCTAAGCTGTACATCGAACCCTATCCACTCATACGCTGATGACTCCACCCTTCACCTTTCCATTCAGTTCCCGCAACGCCCATCTCAGCAATTACTTCAACAAACAAGGGATGAGGCTATGGCACACCTAATGTCTGACTTGGCTCGTATCTCTGACTGGGGTAAAAATAATCTGGTTGTTTTAATGCATCAAAGACTCAGTTATTACATCTATCAACCCGTCAAAATCTTCCACAGGTAAACCCACTAATGTTCAGTAATATTCAGCTTACTCCTGCATCATCTTTGAACATGCTTGGGCTTTCATTTACTCGGGACTTATCTTGGAAAGATCATAATACATCTCTTGTAAAATCTGCTTCCAAGAGATTGGGTGTGCTAAGCCGACTCTGTTCTTTCTTTACCCCTGCACATTTGTTGACTCTATTCAGCGTTTTTTTCCGCCCCTGTGTGGAGTACAACTCTCATGTATGAGGAGGCTCCCCACATACAGCTCTTCTCAATAGGGTGGAGTCAAAGGCTTTTCGTCTCATTAACTCTCCTCCTCTTACTGACTCCCTTCAACCTCTGTCTCCTCGCCGCACTGTTGCATCTTTATCTCTTTTCTATTGCTACTTTAATGGTCACTGCTCCTCTGAACTGTCTACATGCATTCCTCCACCTCTACGACGTGCGCACGCACGTAGCACCCATCTAGCAGCAAACTCTTATCCCTTTTCTGTCCAACTCTCTAATGCAAGAGTTAACCGTTACTCCTTGTCCTTCATTTATGCAACAAGTCAACTCTGGAACTGTCTCCCTCTGTCTGTATTTCCTGCTGCCTATGACCTCCAGTCTCTCAAACGCAGTGTGTCGAGGCATCTCGAAATGATTGGATGTTGAATTTGGCTCTCTCTTGTATTTTGTTTTTCCCTTGGAGGGAACTCCAATGCAGTACGTGGCCGGGTGTATACTCCCAAAGTTTATTACCCTGGCGAGGCGCGAACCCTGGTTCACCTGTGTACGAAACGCAGACTCTACCACTGTACTACAGAGGCTCCATATATATATATATATCATCATCATCATCATCATCATAAGCCACTGAGGTCCACTGCAGGACCGGCCTATCTCTACCGAAGCAGGGACGATACAGCCAATGTATCTCTACCAAGTGGCTTAGGCTGTCTGGTAGAGACTGTATGTAGGGTGAGAAGTGCTTGTGAGTGTAATTGTAGTGTTGGCGTGGCTTTAGATGTGTGTGTAGTCTGTGAACCAAGTGTAATCAGCCCGCCTTAAGCCAACTGGGTGCAAGCATACTAGTATGCGACACTGGTTCAACGACAGCACCCCATGTGTCCGCCAGAGTGGTCAGTGGCGTGGTGAACGCTTCCCAAAGTTTTTACAACTCTAGCGGGGAGGCGAACCCCTGCCCACCAGCGTGCGAGGCGCACACTCTACCACTGTACCACAGAGGCTCCAGTAGAGAATATATATATATATATATATATATATATATATATATATAACCCATTGGATCCCTGGGGTGCTGGGCGACACACTGCACTGGGAGGGTACTAAGCGTACCGCCCTCCGCCTATCAGCTCATAGTCACGAAGCTCATAGGTCCCTACCCGGGGGTTCCCTACTTTATAAAGACTTGAAAAATCCCAGTTCTATTCAATACTCTGGACTCTGGGCTCCAATGGGATATATATATATATATATATATATATATATATATATATATATATATATATATATATATATATATATACATATATCTATATCTATCTATCTATCTATCTATCTATCTATATATATATATATATATATATATATATATATATATATATATATATATATGAGCCTATGTGGTACATTAGTAGAGTGTGCGTTTCGTACACGGGTGAACAAGGGTTCGCGCCCCGCCAGGGTAATAAACTTTGGGAGTGTTCACCCAGCCACGTACTGCATTGGCGGACACAAGGGGTGCTGTGGTTGAACCAGTGTCGCTTACTATAAAGTATGCTTGCACCCAGTCGGCTTGTGCGGGCCGATTACACTTGGTTCACAGACTACACACACATCCAAAGCCACTTCAACACTACAGTTACACTTAAAAGCACTTCTCACCCTACGTACAATCTCTACCAGACAGCCTAAGCCACTTGGTAGAGATTCATTGGCTGTATCGTCCCGACTTCGGCCGGAATAGGCAGATCCTGCAGTGGATACTCAAACGGCTGATGATATATATATATATATATATATATATTATGTTCGAATTTACGTTTGCTGATTAATTCTCTCAGCTCATAGCCACTGAAACTGCCGCAACCAAAAGGATGTATTAGTAACTGCAGCTCCTGGCTAAAATGAACGTGAACCCCATTGAACTGTAAACTTAAGCTGCCCTCCACATCCGGTACACCGTCCTCCAGTTGGAAAACACGGAGGAACCCTAGAGATGTTTCTTGAATCTGGCAGCCTCACCACCCATCTATACTGGTGCCACCACATAACGGTGCTCCTCTCCAGCATGGGTCAAAAGATAAAGCAATACTTTGGTTGACGGAATAGGGATCGAAGGGCTCATATATTGAACAGAGTGTTCAATGTAAGACGGCGTCTCCAATGCAGTTGCCTCCAGTAACAAGAGAATATGAAATCTAGTCAATGTTCCGTAGTCAAATTTTGTTTAACTGATAAAACATGAAGTTGAGGTTTATACAGAAGATTGCACGACAAGGGCTCGGCACCGATAGTTATCGGAATGACTCTCTCTCTGATAGGTAATATGAAGCACGCCTGTGTGTGTGGATGTTCTTTTCCTTTGTGGTGGAGTCAGATATCAAGAATTCAAATGGTGAGAGCATGGCTCATTTTATTGGGGACGGTGTTGATTATTTTCTCTTTTGACATGTTCTCTCTCTCTCTCTCTCTCTTCTCTTTCTGGACTGTACCTCACCTTACCCTACCTCACCCTACCCACGGATGAGAAAAAACAAACTAGATGATGATCATGGTTTGAGGATGATGAAATCTGCGTGAGAAGTCAATGAAGGGGGTGAGACATTTAAGATACCTTCTCATTATGCTTGACACGCAGTTCTTTAGTTATGGTTTTACTTATACTTTTGTTAATGAACACAAACATTCCACATTCATGCTGACTATTCCCTTGATATGCATGTTGTGGACACAGCCGTGCTGCCGGCAACTGTCATGACTGGATATTGATAAATTTGTTGGTAATTGTATGACTCAATTCCAGTAGCAGCGACATAACTGCATCATGGACCTGCTGATGGTATGCAAAACCTGTATGTATAATTAATCTCAACAGACGAGGTGCTAAGAAAATGAACCCAAATATGCTCCGTGTTTTGACCCAGATTGTACGATCGTGTAACATGAAAGAACACTCAGCTACATTGGGCCACGGTGTGGACAATCCACTTCTCACTGTCACTTGTATTGAGTAGCACCAGTGGGATGCCTCCACGTGGTGAAACTGACTTACCCAGGCGGCTCCATTAGCCGGTTATACAAACATCCCACATCTCTGTCATCATTCCCCTGAGGTGGAAAATGGTGGACTGCAGGAGGGCAACTACATCCTGCAGACCACCAGTTTCGCGTTTCATATGAGCTTGGGGCTACAGTAACTGCTGTTGCTATTACCTGCACTATATGTAAGCAGAGAGAGAGAATGAGTAAACTGGCACAGCATGAGGGAAACTAACAGTGCATTTTCTTTTGTCCATACAACGTGTGCTGTAACAAACTGAGAGTAGCCAAGTAGTAGTAGCAGTAGTAGTAGCAGTGGCAGTAATAGTTGAAGTAGAATTAGGAGTAGTAGTAGCCGTTGTAGTAGTAGTAGTAGTAATAGTCGTTGTAGCAGTAACAGTCGTTGTTGGAGATGTAGTAGTAGTAGCAACAGTTTCAACCCTTCGCTTATCAGAAACGTGAACCCACTGGAGTGCAGGCTGCAGTTGCCCCCATTTTGCAGTTCAGCATCCTTCTTGCAGGGGATAGGGAGGGAGCTGAGGCACGTTTGTACGAGTATAACCGGGCAGATCCATCGCCCGTTATATTGGTGTAACCGCATGGAGGAGTCCCTCTAACACCTTACCTGTTAGTGTGATTCTGTAGATTCCTTACTGCATCTGCACAATGGATTTCAGGTTCATGACAGACTGCAACAACAACAAAATTCAGTAGGAATGTTCTCGTTGAAAGTACCGTACAGTTTCAGAATATTTATCATGGCTCAAGAAACACGGACGAAAAAAAATACTCTCTCTCTCTCTCTCTCTCTCTCTCTCTCTCTCTCTCTCACACACACACACACACACACACACACACACACACACACACACACACACACACACACACACACACAAACAAACACATATACACACACACACAAACAAACACACATACACACACACACACACACACACACACACACACACACACACACACACACACACACACACAAACAAACACACATACACACACACACACACACACACACTCTCTCTCTCTCTCTCTCTCTCTAATATATATAGATAGACAGAGAGAAAGACAGATACAGATCATGATTAGGCGGACAAATTAAAAATGTTAATCATGATCGAAGAAACGTGGACGAAATTAAAGGAAACGAGGAAGAAAAGTTACAAATGCTGGGGTGCGTAAGGGGTGTCTAGTTTTAGAACCCTGGAGCGGTATGCATAAAACCTTCTAAGCCTCTTAAGAGCTGGAAACATGTCCTAATTTCGCAAGTTATGGTGGAATGCCGTATCAGGATATCATAAAAGTTCCCACCGAGTTAAGATTACTCAAATATCTGCAGAACAGTATGAGTACAACCTACCCTTTCCTAACGTGTTTACGATCTACTCGTAGTGATCATGGCGAAACAACAAAGGCGTCAGCGCACTTTGAAGAAAAGAAAGAACCCACATGAATTATTTGATGACCGTGAACTTATCAGAAGATATAGGCTGGATCATGCTGGAATTTTGTTTGTGACTCACTTCATGAGAGATGCCATAACCAGCCCTACATCCAGGAACAAAGCCCTCTCTGCTGAGTTGAAAGTGATGTTGACATTAAGATACCTAGTAAGAGGAAAAATGCAACCTTGCAGTAGTGGTGATTTTGGGCCTACTCAGCTAATCATCGGCAGAGCCATAACACAAACAGTACATACATTATCAAGAACAAAATTAATATCGTGAGACTGATTATCCACTTCCCTATGCATTCAAGGGATATTCAAAGGAATCAAGCAGACTTCATGACAATTGCAGGTTTTCCTGGTGTGGCTGAAGTCATTGATAGGACCCACATCAGAATAAATTCTCCTAAAGACTTGAGCATGAGAATGCGAACAGTAAAAATTTTCACAGTAAATGTATACAAATTGCATTTGATGCACAGTACAACATCATTGTTTTTGTGCAAAATGGCCTGGAGCTACCCATGATCCCCGGATACTGCATGACAGTGGTCTGCACATGGTCATGGAAAGGAATTTGGTACCTGTCAGATGCCATCTGCGGGAGACTCTGGCTATCCGTGTAAGCGATGGCTTCTAAAATCATAATATCTGCGGCCTTAAACCAACAATCAGGAGAGATGCAACAGGTAACTTATTATTTATAGGTTTGCTTAGTGTATTAAGTTTGGTTAGGTTTGGGAAGGCCCATGTCCCACTGTCAGGAACTTTCCCACAACACGCCACATTCTTCATGTCTTCATGTGTTGCTGCATGTCGTCATGAGTAACGTGGCGTAACTTAGCAATGACATAACGCTGACGTGAAGAACTTGGTCATTCTTCGCGGTTCTTGGCGGGCTACGACAGTTTTTGGAATGTTCAAAAATTGTCAGCGTGGGCGCCGACAAAGAGGAGAACGTGACATGTCGTGATGGTACGTCATTTGTCTAAGCTGTGACTTCGCATGTCTTAGCGTGTCTCTGCTTGTCATATTTTGTCGTAGCTTGTTGTTAGGCGTGACTTGACGTGTCGTAGCAATATTGAAGATTGAATCCCGAAGACCCGCTACAACACACGAATTTATGCCTACGACAGGCAAAGTTATACATAAGACACGCTACGACAACTTACGACACGCTACGTGGCGGTGTCTTGGCATGACGTGGAGTCAGAGTGACCATTATTTTTTTAACTGAGGGATGATCTTAATGTGTCGTTAGGATAACCTGACTCTTCCCTAGGATGTCTTAGCACTAACGTGGTTGTCGTGAAATGGCCGTTTAGGCCTACTGTTTGAGGTATGATCGTGGCATTTCACCAGGATCATACCTCGAGGTTAAGATCGTGGTGATCGGGGCCGTTCTCGGATGGGAACTTGAATATGGGACACGGGCTTAAGACTAGACATGGTTGCTAGGTTAGGCGCGATCATTTATTCTTACTGTGATCATATACTCGTGTGTGTGTATATATATATATATATATATATATATATATATATATATATATATATATATATATATATATATATATATATAGATATATATATATATATATATATATATATATATATATATATATATATATATATAGATATATGTCTATCTATCAATCAATCATTTCCTGTGGCACCCCACGGGATGCATAGGGCCTCAATGAACTCTCTCCACCAATATTTGTCTCTTGCCATCTCCTTCAGGTCCCACCAACACTCCTCTCCTGCTTCTTTTTTCATTGTCCTTAACCAGGTTTCCCTCGGCCTACCTCTACCTCTTCTTCCTCTAGCAATCCACTCAGGCACATCCTGTATTAAACAACCTTCTTTTCTGTATATGTGCCCCAGCCACTTCCAGCGAGACGGTCTCACATATTCATTAACTGGTTCCACTCTCGTAATATCCCTTACTCTTTCAATTGTAACTCTGTCTTGCCACTTTACCCCAAGAATCCTTCTCAGTATTTTATTCTCAAATCCTAATACTTTCTGATCTGTTGCAATTGTACTGTACCATGACTCATGCCCGTAAATTAAAATTGGTCTAACCATGGACTTGTAAATTTTCACTTTAGTATGTACCGAAAGCATATTATTATTCCAAACAGATTTCAACATTCCAACAGCTCGCCAAGCCTGTCTAATCCTCTCCTCAATTTCATTGTTTAATGATCCATTAGATGATACAATCGTTCCCAGGTATTTAAAGTTTTCTACATTCTTCACCACATTATTCCCAATTACACAATCGATTTGGTTCTCCACTTTCATATTAATTATTTCAGTCTTTCCACAATTTATTACCAATCCCACTTTTTCTCCTTCCTTCACCTGACAATCGAGCACCCTCTGCATCTCGTAAATACTTCCGCAAATCAGTACAATATCATCAGCATAGTCCAAATCCATCAGCTTCTTATTTTCTTTCCAGTTAATTCCTGCACCTGTTCTCCTTACAACCTTTTTCATAACATAATCCATAACCAAAACAAACAACAATGGCGAAAGAACTCCTCCTTGAATCACTCCTGACCTAACTTGAAATGGATCACTCAAAGAACCACCCACCATTACCTTACAAAAAGTACCTTCTTGCAGGCTTCTAATAATATTTACAAACTTTTCTGGTATACCATAGAATCTCATAATTTTCAACATAGCTCCACGTGAAACACTATCAAACGCCTTTTCAAAATCCACAAAACACATACTAAGTGGCATTTTCATCTCATTAGCTTGTTGCATTAGATGCCTTACAATAAAAATCTGATCATTACAACCTCGACCCTTTCTAAATCCCGCTTGTTCTTCTCTTAAAATTTTATCAATTACTGGCTCTATTCTGTTCAACAAGATTTTGGAAAAGACTTTTGCAACTACAGGTGTCAAAGTTATCCCCTCCAATTGCCACACACACTTAAATCTCCCTTTTTTGGTATATATTATATATATATATATATATATATATATATATATATATATATATATATATATATATATATATATATATATATATATTTTTAAGGTTGGAAGAAGGGTGTCCCATGATTTATGACATGGATGAATTATATCCTGTCGCATCATGAACATTATTATTCTGTCAAGTCAGAGTAGTGCGAAAACATATGATAGCCTCTATCATTAATTTATAAACTATGCAGACTCACCACTAGGTAAAGCTGTTTCAAGTATGTATAGTTCAGAGACAAATATCATCCACGTAAAAACCATGAATATTTAGAACTATGTAAATCTCTGTTTATTGTCCCACAATTTTTGCAGTAGAAATGTCAGGTAAGAAAATAAATCGGTTTTTATTTTCACAAGTTGCCAACCAAATCATACCTATCGTAACCTAACCTAACTTATCCAAACTGACCTAACCAAGCCAAGCAAAACAACCAAATCAGATTTACCTAAGCAAACTTACCTCATAATTCATACTGGTAACTTGTGTACTAATACCGTTCATGTTCGGAGGACTCCTGTCCACCACTATGTATCAATCGCATGTCCAGCCCCCAGCAAGGATGTTGGTTGGGGATTAATGAGTTACTTTAAGCGAAGGTCATGGATAATTTTATGCATACTCCCCCCGATACCATGAATCCAGTGACGTCGCTTTTGTACCTGTCATCTCCAAACAATTTAATTAAGCTCATAGGAGGCCTCTTCTATTGAAGGGGTAGATGGAGGTTATACAATAACATGTCTAGTTTGACAAGTTTTACAAATCATAGTTATTTCATTACGGCAGAAGTGGGTGAGATGGGTGGATTGGTAGGCTGGGCGGGGATGGGGGTGAATGGTGGTGCATGCAGGAGGAAATCTGACCCTTTCATTATGGTAATGCCTTTTTTCATATAAATCACACTAACAGTAAACGATTTTATACAAATAAAGAGAGATCTCTTGTCGTCAGGTGATCAAGGGAAGATCTAAACCCCCCAGTTCGGAGTGTCTCTCCTTGGATAAACAAAAAAGTAAATAATCCAAAAAAAAAAAAAAAAAAAGTCTGTGAATGGCAAGAGCCTAAATATAAAGTTGGTCGGCGGACTGAAGACGGGGAGCTGTAGAGTTAGGTGGTGTTGGTAGGTCAGATGCAGGTCAGAGGATAGAGAGCAGAAAATGGGTGGTGTAGTTGAAAAGAACTGGCAGCAGCAGGAGGGGGGGGGGGATCTGGATTAGCGAGTGGTGGGTGGTGACTGAGGGTGCAGACTGAGTACAAGAGATTACAAATGAAAGCAAACAGCAACAGGTCTATTGGTCCTTTCCTGGCCGTTTCCTTATAGTGTAAGTTATAAGCGACGTAAGTAGCGGTATGAGACACGGATAGAGAAAAAGCAACGCGGTGCATATGTAACCTGATGGTAGTGGGATGGAGTAAAGGTGGCCAAAGTCACAGATGATGATGATGATGATGATGATGTTGATGATGATGATTATGATGATGGTGGTTATTGCCTGCCTGTAGCAAGGAGGAACGATAATGTTTTTGCCCGGGTCTGTGTGTGTGTGTATGTGTGTGTGTGTGTGTGTGTGTGTGTGTGTGTGTGTGTGTGTGTGTGTGTGTGTGTGTATGTGTGTGTGTGTGTGTGTGTGTGTGTGTGTGTGTGTGTATCTTTTACTATTACGTCTTATGAACGGCTTGAGCTATCAAATGAAACCTTCAGAGTATCAAGATATGGCTAAAATTTTGGAGAAGTTCGAGAATGGGCATTCGGGGTCAAGGTCAAGGTCACCAAAATGGCTGCCAAAGGTCAACTATGGTCCTTTCACCGCAAGAAGTCCGTTCAGGGTGGGGCCCACCTGGTGAATCACCTCAAGCGATGCTGCCAAATCAACCGTAGTACATGCCTCTCTCTCTCTTATTTCCCATCTATGTGCTATTTGAAATTGTTTTTTATATTCTGTATATAATAAAAGAAGCTATATAGAACATTGAGTATCACTTTTTAGAATTATAACAACGATTTGAATGAATTCTACGACACGTGGCAGTGCTTTTTTCCCATGTTGCCACGCCGAGGTCGGCGAGGGACCCAGGGTCAGAGAGAGGATTAGGCCTACAGGGGAAACCTCTTAAAAATAAAACGCGCCTAAACTTTTACCTCATAGGTGGTGTGGAAAAAGAGTTGAAAATAAATAATAAATACATAAAATATATATATATATATATATATATATATAAATATATATATATATATATATATATAGAGAGAGAGAGAGAGAGAGAGAGAGAGAGAGAGAGAGAGAGGGAGAAACAGGTGAGATGGAGGTAGGTAATGAGACAGAGTGATAATCCGATAATTGGTGGTCAATTTGGCAACGTCTCACTCTGGGGCATTCCAACTTCTGCCACACCCTGAACGGACTTCTTGCTGCGAAAGGACCATAGTTTCTTTAATATTGATTGGTTTTTTGTGAAACGTGGTGACTGAATTACGTAGAGTTTTGCTATTTTTCTTCACGTTTGGTTTTTAAGAAGCTTGTAACTTGGCCAACAGCATATTCTTGCGGGTGATTAGCATTCGGCTTCCAAATGCTTTTCTTTTATTATTATTATTGTTATTATTATTATTATTATTATTATTATTATTATTTTTATTATTTTCATTATTATTTTCATTATTATTATTATTATTATTATTATTATTATTTATTATTATTAGTATTAGTATTAGTATTAGTATTATCATCATTATTATTGTTGTTGTTATTGTTGTTGTTATTTAAAGTTAATGTACAGACTAGAAAAGAAAGCAGAGTGGGTGGAAAGGAGCAAGCGGGACGGGATGGTGAGTGGTGGATGGTGTGGCAAGTCTGAGCGAGATACACTGTGTTCAATAGTACTGTATAATCTGCCGGTCAGTATGGGCGTGGAGATGGCTCAGGTGAATGTTTCCTCCAAGCACAAGAATAACGACAACAGTAAGAAAGTAAGCGCTCCTCATTCTCACGCAACTGGTTTCTTAAACAAGCAGGGAAAGAAACAAAATGCACAATACTAAAAGGTTAATTCAAGATTGTCTCCCCAGTCATCATTATGAATTAATCACCCTTCCACACCTCCACCAGTGACTTTTTTTTTTTTTTTTTTTTTTAATAATGGATGTATAGTTCACACACTTTAACTTGTACGAGGTTTCCGCCCTTTTGCAGCCAATATCTCGTAGTTCATTGTCGGAATACGCTAATACTATGCACTGCATCATTTCCATAACACTTTTTCGTAACTAGTACCAAATTCCGATGTTTCTTATATTATTCCTCAACATTCAAGATGGAGAGACGGTAATTTTACGTAGTCTCGTTAAGAACAATTATGGTGGTCCGTTTTATATATACTTCCAATTTAACTCTCTCATGGTCTGGAAAATTATCGATTTCTATTTCACCTAATGCCAGACAGCTTTATCCAGCTGAGGCGAAGCCATAAGAATGAGCCTTACTAACATTTTACACAACATGTGTAAGCTAACCTGACAAAGATCCATCCTTCCATTCCAGCTCACTTAATTGAATGGTGTAGCCACGTTGCAGGATAAACTAACTAGTAAACAAGAAGTCTCATTCCTACATCATAAGTAAAATTCTCTGAACTTCGCACAACCAAGACTTAGTGTCCAAAAGGTGGTCCAGTTCCGTTAGATGAAACTAAACAGCTATGGTATTTAATCCAGCACGTGAACCGAAACTGACTGTACTGCTTTTACCTAAACATGGCCTAGCACTGCCATCTCTTCATCAAGTTGTGGCAATCAGTATACACTGAATTATAGTGCTAGTCATGAAGTCCTGTTAAAAGGAGGTAAAGATGTAGCAATGTCTTTTATGGTACTGATATATATATATATATATATATATATATATATATATATATATATATATATATATATATATATATATATATATATATATATATATATATATATATATATATGTGGAGCCTCTGTGGTAAAGTGTGCGTTTTTGCACACTGGAGAGCGAGGGTTCGCGCCCGGCCAGGGTAATAAACTTTGGAAGCGTTCTCCCGGCCATGTGCTGCTTTGGCGAACACCAGGGGTGCTCTGCTTGAACCAGTGTCGCATACTGTAAAGTATGTTTGCACCCAGTCGGCTTGCGCTAGCCGATTACACTTAGTTCACAGACTACACACACATCCAAAGCCACTACAACACTACTGTTACACCTACAAGCACTTCTTACGCTACATACAATCTCTACTAGACAGCCTAAGCCACTTGGTAGAGATACATTGGCTGTATCGTCCCTACTTCGGTCGGGATAGGCCGGTCCTGCACTGGGTACATAAACGGCTCATGATGATGATGATGATGATGATATATATATATATATATATATATATATATATATATATATATATATATATATATATGTATATATATATATATATATATATATATATATATATATATATATATATATATATATATATATATATATATATATATATATATATATATATTCTAGAGATAAGGAAACGAAGAAAATTTTGGTCAAGTTTAGGTCTATCTATCTATCTATTGCCAGACGCCATAATCCCGTAAGGTGTGGTCATTTGACTTTGAGTTATTTGTTTTACGGGGAGGGGCACTAACCCTCCACCAACCCACTTGTTGACACGTAGGGAGCACGTATAGTTTGTTTATATGGTTACCATCCAGCGCTGTAAATGGTTTCTTGGCTTATAGGAAACCATTTGGCTTGTCACCAATGTAAAGCCACCTGTAATGGAAAGGAAAGCAATAAAAAGTGACAGGAAAGACGGGAGAAATAGGAAGAGAGGAGGGCAGGCACAGAAAATGATAAAGGCTAAGGAAGAAGTAGGCAGCACTGCATCAAGTGAGTGGATGATGGTCGCCACCACCTTCCACTCAAGTTAAGGTAAAAGAACTAAAGTCCTGCCTCATGGATATTGATGACCCATGAATCCCAGTGCTCAGTGGTCAGGAGTGCATGACATCAGAGTTGTTATGTGTGTGTGTGTGTGTGTGTGTGTGTGTGTGTGTGTGTGTGTGTGTGGAGGGGAGATAGAAGAGTCTTACAGCAATGTGGCTGCTGTTCTCGTTCCTTCACTTCTCAGCTCCTGTTCTTCACTGACTGGATATTTGTAGACTATTCGTGCATTAACCCTTCAGTATCATGGCGTGGTACTGGAAAGGGACGCCTTCATGTGGTGGCACCGATCTAGCTGGGTGCAAAATTGACTAGTAAGGTAAACGTACCTCAACTTCAGCCTCATCTTCCGAAACAAGGATGGTGAACTGAAAGAGAGGGACGACTTCAGCCTGCAGTTTATTTGATTCGCATTCAGATGAAATCGAGGCTACAATTATTACTGTTTCGATGGCGTGTTTTATTTATTTATTTATATTTTTTTGGACTGACATATACATTTTTTTATTTATTTAATCAAATAACCGGATACTTTGATTCAGAGATAATATTCTAATAGGAAGCTCTGTATATAACAATAATAATCCTTTTCCTATGAGAGACCCTCCTAAGCTGAATACATTTGCCAGACGCTAGTGAGAATGAAATAAAAATAGACGTCATCATACTAAAGAAGTTAAGGTGTTTTAATTCTGTGTGGTGGTCATTTCTTGTTATCTGTTCGTGAAGATGACACTGTTAACTTCTTGAAGCAGAAAACGTAATGTATTGGCTTATTCTTGCTGATTTAAATGCTGGAGAAGTGGAGAAGGATGTTTGCAGCTGGTGGCATCGATATAACTGAGCGGTGTAACTACCAGGTTTGCAAACGTCCTTCATCTACCTCCCTATCCCCAGAAAGGAGGATGGTTGACTGCAGGAGATGGGTAACTTAAGCCTGTAGGCCTCTGGGTTTACACGCAAATGAGCCTGGAGTTGCAACACCACTAACACTGCTACTACATGTTGTTATCGGATGATTAATCTCAACTTAAGATCTTTACTATTTAAAGGGTTAATGAAGGTTATTTGTAGCCTCTCCATCACGAAAATTATTTTCGAATTCAAACAAAATCATCAGGCATTAGAGGTAACAAACTATACATGAAAGTCTTAATAATCACCCAGCTCACATAAAACTGCGGTTAGATTAATCGAACTCATCTACAAAAACATCAACGACGTGCGTGACCTGGTGAGAAAAATATAGATAGCTTGAGTCTCGAGAGAAAAATTCTCGAACGAGCGGCCAAAGTCAAGATGAAACTTAGGTTGAAGATGGAGTCAATTAAACTTTATGAAAACCAAGTGACACTCACCTAACTTTTATTCTGCATATACAGTAAACTGGGTAAATAAACGATGAGGTGCTGGCAGAGACACGCCTTCATGCAGTGGCACCGATACAATTAGGCATCTCCACTGCCTGGGTATGCAAACGTCCCTTAGTTTCCTCTCTATCCCGGAAAGAATGGTGACCTGCGGAACAACGGCAACTTCGGTAACCAGTCCACTGGGTTCACGTTTCAGATGAGCTCGGAGCTACAATTACTGCTGCTACTACTACAGCTAAATATTACGGACTAATATGTTCCTTCATGACCTTCGCCAACTGAGTTGGAGGAGGTTATGTATTCGCCTTTGTTTGTCTGTTTGTTGGTTTGTTTGTCGACAAGATTTCTCAATAAGTTATCAATGGATTAAATAAAATTATGTGGATACGTGGGTCATGGGCCAAGAAAGAGTTGATTAAGTTTTGGAGGTGATCTTAATTGTTTGGTATAGGCACTGGCGGAGGCATGCGCTCACTGAGTGCTGTCTAGTTACAATAATGTATTTCAGATTTTATTCACTCTAACCTGTGCCAACTGCACTCATCCTGGGAAACTTCAGCTTGTGATGTGATTAGATATACTGTAACTTTCAGTAGTAGTAGTAGTAGTAGTAGTAGTTGTTGTTCCCTAGGCAGTCTGGTTGAACAGCCCCGAGTCCCTAAGGAGGGCCACGACAGAGACTGGGCTTTCCCACAGAGCTCTCAAAGAATGTATGTTGTGTTGTTGGCGCAAGCGATTGTGTGCAATGCAGTCTTCCACGTTATGCTTAATAGTATGAGGTGCTTCTTGCACCTTGGACAGGCGTCAGCGATGGAGTCATCCAACCTCTTCTGATAACTCAAGAGAGCTGGATGATGCCCACATCTCAGCCTGGCCAGGTAGACCCTGTCCTCACGAAGGAGGTAGGATTCAAAAGGGTGGATATCAGGAAGCCGTGCATGCAACTGTGTGTTGTCTCTGAGTGACTGAATGGAATAGCGAGTTATCTGAGTATGGATATGCTCCTGGAAGCTGGTTTGAGGCGGGAGAGGGGGGAGAGATGACAGTATTTGTGTATGATATCGTGTGCTGGGTGTTATTTTGATGTTCCTTGGTGTGTGTGGATGTGCTGCTATGTAGAGTAGTGGATGGTGTGGGTTTGTGGAGGCTGCAACAAGAATTTGTGTGCCTCTCGTCTAAATGATCATTGACTCTGAGCACTTTCGTTTTTTGGTGTACTAGGTCAGTGGGTGTAGTACATGTGCAGCCTCTGATCATTTTTAGGGCCTTGTTCTGTATGGTCTGTAGAGTGTTGTAGTGTGTTTTAGTGAGGCTAGAAGCCCAGGCAGGACTTGCATAATTCATCACTGAACGTATATATTATTTGTAAACAGTGGCAGTGGTTTCTTTGTTGTGTCCAAATGTTGTATGGGCAAGTGACCTTAAGGCGTTGAGTCTTAGTGTCAATTTTTTTTTTTTTTTTAATGTTTGTGACGTGTTGCTTAAATGACATTGATGTATTGTATGTAACACCAAGGATTTTGTGTGTGTGTGGGGGGGGTAGGGGAGTGTTGTTTATGGTGAGGAGTGGAATTTGACTATTTTCTGCTGTCCAGTTTGTGAGAAGGGTCACTGAAGATTTGGCTGGGGCTATTTTGGGTCTGTTTGTGGTGAACCATTCCTGTTTCCTGTAGTGTGTTGAGGTAAGGTTGGAGGATGTGTGCAGCTGTGTTTGCGTTTTGTTGTGTACATGTGAGTGTTATGTCATCTACATAGGAAGCTATGTGTAGTTGTTGTGTGTGGGGTGCGAGTATGCCGTGCATGTATAGGTTAAAGAGAGTAGGGGACAAAACAGATCCTTGGGGGACACCATTTATGAAGTTTCTGTTTTTTTATGACTGATCAGCAAATGTTACATATGCACATCTGCCTGCTAAATAGTTTGCCAGCCATCTTTTTGTGTTATTGTGCATGTTTGTGTTGAATGTTTTGTTTGTGAGGTTGTGGCGAGGGATGGCATCAAAAGCTTTCCAGATGTCTAGTGTGACTAGGAATGTTCTGTGTGGTGGCCTAGCTGAATTAATGCCATCAAAAGTGTATGGTCTGTAAGAAAAGTGTTTGTGGAGTGTAGCAGCCTATAACCATGTTGTGATGGGGCTAGGGGGATGTGAAGTGTTACTAATTGTACTGTAATACTAGTTGTTCAGTGACTTTGGAGGAGGTGCAGAGGAGTGTGATAGGGCGGTGTGAGGAAGGTAACGTGAGGTCTTTGTTGATTTTGAGGATAGTGATTTTTTTTTTTATGCAAGTAAGAAGGAACCAAAGGCTAGGAGCCCGCAGACAATACTAAAGTGAGCCAAATTCAAGATCTGTTCATTTCAAGATGCCTAGACACATTGCGTTTGAAAGACTGGAGATTGTAGGAAGTAGAAAATACAGACAGAGGGAGAGAGTTCCAGAGTTGACATGTTGCATAAATGAAGGACTGGGAGTAACGGTTATCTCTTGCATTCGAGAGTTAGACAGAGGAGGGATGAGAGTTTGTTGCTAGACTAATACTAAGTGCCCGTCCTAGAGTTGGAGGGATGCAAGCAGACAGTTCAGAGGAGCAGTGACCATGGAAGCAGTGATAGAAAAGAGATAAAGAGGCAACAGTGCAGTGATGAGACATAGGTTGAAGGGAGCCAGTAAGAGGAGGAGAGTTAATGGGACGGAATGCCTTTGACTCCACCCTATTGAGAAGAGCTGTGTGTGGGGAGTCTCCCTACACATGAGAGTTGTACTCTAAACAGGGGTGAATAAAACCCGTGTATAAAGTAAACAA
The DNA here is from genome assembly GCF_032717465.1 of Coenobita brevimanus. Taxonomy (NCBI): domain Eukaryota; kingdom Metazoa; phylum Arthropoda; class Malacostraca; order Decapoda; family Coenobitidae; genus Coenobita; species Coenobita brevimanus. The sequence continues at coordinate 25,858,169 of NC_137030.1, read as the reverse complement.
CTGTGCATGGGTAAACAAGGTACGGAGCGGCTTAGCACACCTAATCTCTTGGAAGCTGATTTTACCAGAGATATAATATGATCTTTCCAAGATAAGTCCCGAGTAAATGAAACCCCAAGCATCTTCAAGGATGATGCAAGCTTGAGCTGGATATTATTAAACATTAGTGGGTACTCCTATGGAAGATTTTGTCGGGTTGATAGGTGTAAAAACTGAGTCCTTGATGCATCAAAAACAGCAAGAATATTTTTACCCCAGTCAGAGATACGAACCAAGTCAGACTTTAGGTGTGCCATAGGCTCATCCCTTGTTTGTTGAAGTAACTGCTGGGATGGACGTTGCAGGAACCAAATGGAAAGGTGAAGGGTGGAATCATCAGGGTACAAGTGGATAGGGCTAGCTGTACAGCTTAGAAGATCAATGATGAATAAGGGGAAGAAAGTTGATGTTAGGTCAGAGCCCTGAGGAACACCACTTTGATAGATCTGGGAGAAGAACGATGGTTGTCTACAACAGCAGCTATAGAACGAACAGAAAGGAAGCTGTAGATGAAGGCACCGATAGAAGGATAGAACCATAAGAGGGCAGTTTGGAAATTAAAGATTTATGCCAGACTCGATCGAAAGCCTTTGAGATGTCAAGTGCAATGGCAAAGCTTTCGCCAAAGTCCCGAAAGGAGGATGACCAGAAGTCTGAAAGGTAGGTGAGAGAATCGCCAGTGGAGCGTCCCTGACGGAACTGTGCTTCTAGATGTTGGGTATTATGTTGTCCTAGTAGCTGCAGTTTGATATGTTGGTGAGTGCTTGTAAGCCATGTGGTCCAAGGTGTTTAAGATGTATGTTGCTTATGTTGGCTAGGCCACAGGCCGATGAGTGCTTAAGGCTGCTAATGATGTGCTTTGTCTGGTTGTAAGTGAAAGGTGCCAAGTCTGCGTCTGTGTGGAACTGTCTCTTGCGTCGGAATGCAAGTCAGTCATCCCGATGGGGGTTTAGATAGCTGACGTGTGAAAAGTGATTGATGAGGGTGTTTGCTCGTTGTTTATTGGAAGGTATGGTGTCTGTTGCTGTGATGGCAGCGTGTGATTGTGTAGTGCTGCTGTTGGAGAGTGTGATGCTGTTTAGTGTTTTGTTGAGTTTACTGGTGTTTGTTTTGTGATCAAGTGTTTGGAGATAATTATTCCAATTTAATGTTTGTTATTCTGATATTTTATTGTTTATCTGATGTTGAGTTCTTGTATTTGTTGTATGGTGTCTTGTGTATGGAGTGTTGGGGAGTGTTGTAGTGTGTCGCTTTGACTGATGAGGCCTTGAATTTCTGGTGTGAAGTTGGGGTTGTGTCTCTTTCTGTTGCCTCTAGTGATTAGTCTTTTGTCTGCATTTTGAATAACTGTATTGAAAGTGTGCACAGAGGTGTTGATGTTTGTGATGAGTGTACTGTTTAATGTTTCAAGGTGTTGCTCTGTTTCAGTCGTGAAGGCCTCCCAGTTGGCTCTCATACAATTAGTGTATGTGTCTGTGGCCAGCTGAGGTGATTCTGGTTTTGGTAGTGATGATGACTGGGAGGTGGTCAGAGCCAAGGATTTTGACCACTCTCCAGGATGTTGAGGGGGAGAGTTTGGGGAGCAAAAGGTGATGTCTGGGGATGATGGGGGGAAGAGGGATTGGTGTGGGATATGGGTATGTTGATGGAAATTGCTGAGGATGAAAAGATTGTCTGTTTGGGATTGTAGTACCAGCCCTCTGTCTGTCAGTGTTGTTGACATGCCAGGCCGACGCCTTGGCGTTGAAATAACCACCCAGGATGATGTTGGGTATGTTTGTGATGTGGTGAATTTGAAGAGAGTAATTGTGTGGTACTGTGGGAGGTGACTGGCGAGGAATGTATGTATTGGCGATTGTTATGAGTGATTTGTTGCCAGTGCATATTTTAACTGATTATGTTTCTGTGTTGGTGTCATGTGGTGAGAGAAGTGATTTTGTGTGTGCACTAATATCTGGAAAGTTGATGATTTGGTGTGCCAGGGTGATGAGTCCACAACCACCGCCATCATCCCAGTCTTGTCTGATGGTGGTGAAATTATGAAATGTAGGTGTTTTTTGTGTTCTGCGTAGTTTTGTTTCTTGTAAGATGGCAATTTGTATGTTTTGTTGTATGATGAATTGTGGGAGTTCTTATTGTTTGGTGTTTATGCCATCTATGCTAATCTGAAGAATATTAATGTTGTGTGTACGACATGTGTTGGGTGCTGCAGCACGGGGATGACGTGGGGGTGTGGGTGGAAGGGAAGGGGTAGAAGGTTGTGGTAGAGACAAGGGTTGGGGTGGATTCGATTGGGGTGGAATGAGAGGGGTTGGGGGATTGGATGGTGTGGGAAGGATTGGCGGGTTAGGCTGAGGAGGTATGGAAGAAGTAGGAGAGGTGCTTGTGGGGAGTTAGTGGGTGGGGGGTAAGGAGCATTAGGAGCAGGTCCAGGTGTTTGTGTAATGTTCTCTGGACGCAAGTGTTCTGCAGGTGTAATGGGTCTAGTTCTTGCAAGTATTGAACTGAGCCCTTTGTGCACTTAAAGTGATCGGTTTTGAGCATGTTGGACACATGTATTTGTTGATGGGTCCTCAGTGTCACCGGCTGGAAGAAGTCTTCGAGAAATGGCCGCCGGGGAGTCATTTCTTGGTGTAGAAAAAACAGTGTTGTTGTGTGTGTTGTGCTGAGAGATGTGGTACTTGCCCGGGCGACCGAAGCCACTCCCAGGTTCTAGGGCCCTGTGAGGGGCCGGGGGGATATGCGGTGGTTTGGGCCCCATGCTGCCCTCCTCCTCCTCTTCAGCAGCCTCTGGGGGGTGGTCCCACGGCAAACACGCCACCACTGCAGGTCCAGTAACTTTCAGTAATCTACAGTAAGTGTAAACATGAAAACTTTCCCAAGCTGAATAAAATCGTCTGTAGCTACCCAAATTTACCTAGAAACAAGGTCAACATATGTCAAGTGTTACACACACACACACACACACACACACACACACACACACACACACACACACACACACACACGATAGTGCATGCAGGACTATCCAGCCGTAATAAAAGTCTATGTAACGACAGCAAATATGACACAAGCTACGAAAGAATCTGGCGATATAAAACTTAGCCTTAGCGAGATTAGCGTTTTTTTTTTTTTTTAGGCCAATTTATTTTTTTTTCATGAAGCATATAACTGTGACTATCTCATTCACGAGATGTATCTCTTTGGTAGAATCAATCGTCTAAGAAAAGATTTCATAGTATTAAAGGAATAATTGAGCTCGGGAATGAAGTTCATTTTATTTCAAGAAGTTGGTTTTAAGGTTTAATTTTAGCGATAATTTCCAAAATACCCGTCTGTGATAATACATGGCTAACCTTCTGTATCGTATTTATCATCCACACTCCGTAACATAGGATACGAACTGTTCATATTCAACAGTTTTAGCCGTTCCTTAAATGACTGTCAAAAATTAGAGGCTTGCTTACGGTATGGCGTTTTTATGCTTACTAATGTAGACTTATGATCAAATGAAACACGACCTAGAGAGCAAATAGTGGAAAGCGATTCTAAATCATGCATCGATTGTATAACTTCATTTTGAGCGGCATTCATTTCCTTTGCTTCGGATGCAAGTGTTGCTGTAACATTACAAAGACATGGGTGTTTGTGACTTGGTGTGTGTTCCTTGCCTTCTTTTTACAATCTTTCATGCACTGAATAGCGGTTTTACGAATTACCATGCATTCTAAAGGCTTGTTGAGATGTTCCATCACCCTTCTGATTTGGTTTGGAGGTTAACGTGAGTTGACTACGATAGGTGCGCGTTAATTGTGTTTAGCAGTCTAACACATGGTGTAGTGTTCAGTGACGAAGAACAATTTACTCTAGCAAGGTGAATTGTCCAAATGGATGATTTTTACCCACACTAGAAAAACTGCATACTGGGACGACTGAACTTGTTCATACTCAACAGTATATTTATATACCTAAAATCAGAAATTGATGACATTTTCATTTATGCATTTCATTTGCGACTTAACTTTAATTCACTTAAAAATTTTTGTTTGCGAAAAAGAAAATCTACAACCTCACCCTCATTTCAAGATAAATCAAGTCATTGAATGCACAGTGAAGCCGGATAGTGGGGAAATGGAAAATGTGGGTGCATTTAAGCATTTAGGTAGTGTGATGAGTAAGGATGGAAGTTTTCAGGATGGAGGGCTTTAAAGGGTAGAGCCGGGAAGAAAGATTGTTGATTCATTGAAAGCAGTGATAAGAAACAGGGATGTGGGCAAGGAAGTAAACAAGTCTCTGCATGACCGTATTGTGATCTCCATTCTAATGTATGGATGTAAAGCTTAGAACTTGTTGGAGGGACAAGTCAAGAGTGAGCGCAATGGAAATGTTTTACAGTATCTGAGAGGACTATGTAGAGTTACGTACGGTTTTAGGACAACAGCCCCCTGGAAAGTTGCCTCCCGGACAACTACCTCCTGGACAATAGTCCCCGTAGGACAACCTCCCCCCTGGACAACTGCCTCCCGGACAAATGCCTCCACTATATATATATATATATATATCACCCGATTCACTGTAAAAATGGTCGCAAGTGTCTAACCTATCCTAACCTAACCTAACCTCATCTTTAGCGGGAGACAATTGTCCGGGGGACAGTTGTTGGGGGGCGGCTGTCCTACAGGGGCGATTGTCCAGGAGGCAGTTGTCCGGGGGCAGCTGTTCAGGGAGCAGTTGTCCTGATACCGTTACATGGACAGACAGACTGACAAATGAGGAAGCGAAGGAGCGTAGGATGTGAATGTGACAGAAAGCGTTAGGAGTAAAACACTGAAGTGCTTCGGCCTTGTCGAGAGGATATAAAATGAGGCACTAACTAGGAGTGTATATGTTAGTGAGTTGGAGGGGGGGGAAGTGAGGGGGAGACCGCGACTGAGATGGAGGGATGGAGTAGAGTGGTATATGAGAGAGGAGTTGCGGGGTGCAAGTTGGGGAAAGCGCAGCAAAATGACAGGGGACAGGACGACATGAATGCTACCACATACAAATGCGTGTGGCTATAGATAGACAGATATATACATTCGAGTCCTACACGGAGGACGCCATTTCATCTCAATACCAACGGTACGAAGGTTAGATTAAATTAGTCACTACTGATCTGGGAGAGATACATACAGTTTAATAGCTTCATCTTTATGTGAGCTATTTACATATCGGCTGATCAAAACAGTGAAATTCTCCACTGATAATACAGTTCATCCTTTTAGCTGTACACAGCACATGCAAAGCATTATATAGTAATACCGTCACAAAACAACAGCGTTAAGCCTGGCAGGATGAAGCTACACAGAATTCTCTTGCATCGTATAAAAACAAGCACGCACATAGTGCAGACAAATATGGGAGATTGTTATACACACACACACACACACACACACACACACACACACACACACACACACACACACACACACACACACACACACACACACACACACACACACACACGCACGCACACACACACACACACACACACACACACACACACACACACACACACACACACACAAACACACACTTCACCTTTCCATCCACTTCTGGAGCGTCACTTTCAGCAGTTCCTTTAACAAACAAGGGATTTGGCTATGGCACCCCTAATCTCTGACCTGGTTCACATCTCTGGGTGGGGTAAAAGTAATCATGTTTTTATTGTATCAAAAACTCAGTTCTTATATCTTTCGATCCGTCAGAATCTACCACAGGAATATCCTCAAAATTTTTATCAATATCCAACTCAATCCTGCATCATCATTGAACATACCTGGGGTTCCATTCTCTCGGAATTTATCTTGAAAATATCGTATTATCTATTCTGCAAAATATGTTTCCATGAGATTGGGTGTGCTATCCCGACTCGATGCCTTCTTTACCCCTGCACAGTACACAAAGGTTTTATTCGTTCCTGTGTAGAGCCCAACTCTCATGTGGGGAAGTTCCCACATACAGCTCTTCTCAACAAGGTAGAGTCAAAGGCTTTTCACCTCATTAACTCTTCTTCACTTACTGGCTCCCTTGAACCTCTGTCGCATCACCGCACTGTTGCATTTTTATCTCTTTCCTATCGACATTCTACTGGTCACTGTTCCTCTAAAGTGTCTGCTTGCACCCCTCCGCCACTATGGTCGGTGTATATCATCCGTTTAGCAGCAAATTCTAATCCCTTTTCTGTCCAACTCTCTAATGCAAGAGTTTACTGTTACTCCCAGTCCTTCATGTATGCAACGGGTCAGCTCTGGAACTGTCTTCCTTTGTTTGTGTTCCCTACTGCCGATGACCTCCAATCTTTTAAACGCAGTGCGTCTAGGCATCTCGAAATGACCGGATCTTGAATTTGGTCCTCTATTGTCGCGTTATTATTATTTTTTCTTGGAGGGAACAATCTTGCGGGCTTCTAGCCTTTGGTTCCTTCTTCAACACACACACACACACACACACACACACACACACACACACACACACACACTGAGACAGACAGACACGGAGAAAGACAAATAGACAGACAGACACGGAAAGAAGTCAAACACGGAGGCAGGAGGAAAATGGAAAAGGGCAAAAATTAAAGAGAGTAAGATTGACAGCACAAAAGACAAAAGAAGAGGTAGGGAAGAGAAGAGATCTATAAAAGCAGTGAAGAATGACAGATGGATGAGGAAAGAGTGGGTGGTAAGAGAAGAGAAAGAATAAAAGGTAAACAGAGGAATGTAACAGAATGAAGAGTGACAGAGAGGGACGTCGAAAGGAAAGAAAGATGGATGTAAAAGGAAGATGATGAAGAGGAGGTGGACGAAGAGAGAGAGAGGGGGGGAAAGAAAAGGGGAATTACTAACACAGACTCTTGTAAAGAGCTACAAGAAGAATTAAATAAACTTCATGCTGGGGCAATAAATGGCTATTGGAATTCAGTGTGGACAAGTGTCATGTAATCAAGTTTGGAAAAAATGGAAAAAGACCTGATTGGGATTATAAGTTAGGAAGTAAAACCTTACACATATCAGAAAGAAAGAAGGACCTAGGTGTGATTATCAATAACAGATTATCTCCGGCTGACCACATCAGTGGAAAGGTACGACACATGTATACACTGCTTGCAAATGTGAGAAAAGCATTCATAAACATAACTGAAGACATGCTGAGAAAGATAACATCATTCATCAGACCAACCCTGGATTGTGCATCAGTAGTCTGGAATCCTCATCTCAAAAAACACATAGATAAGATTGAAAAAGTTCATAGGTCAGCTACAAGATGGGTACCAAGCTTAAGGGATCTAAGCTACGAAGAAAGACTAGAAAAACTGAATCTACCTACACGACAAGAGGAAACATGATTATACTTTATAAATGCATATCAGGGAAGGAGAAAATAGACATAAATTAATATATAACCTATGAGGAAGCAGCAGCGAGAGGACACTGCAAAAAACTGCATAGAAAGATAGGACGTAAAGAAATTTAGTTTCCCAAATAGGGCAATTGATCAATGGAATGCACTACCGAATGAAATAGTGTGTGCCAAGATAATTCATAAAATTAAGGATATGTACGATAAAATTGGTTTAAGACAGAGGACAGTACGGGCTTGACTCATTCCTGTAAAGATGCAGTTAGGTAAAAACAATTAGGTAAGGTAAGAACACACACACACACACACACACACACACACACACACACACACACACACACACACACACAACTACAAAGAATACGGCAATGCTCTAAGCAGAGAAACACATACACACACACACACACACACACACACACACACACACACACACACACACACAACTAATACAAAGAATACGGCAATGCTCTAAGCAGATATACCATTACAACTCTTTCTTTCCTTGGCGTATAAGGTATACATTCCCAGCTGTATTATATCATGAGTGTGAGGGAATGTCCAGCATCTTTCATCCAACAATGGAAATCAGTATAAAAGGGTTTTGATTTATGTCTATCAATTCCACGAATGTCATTAACCATTGCACTCTCTCTCGCCTACCTCAGTCGCTATCGTCCCACTCACGCATTCTCACCTTACTCACTCACCCCCTCTCTCTCCTCACTCACTCACTGTCAGCCCCCTCACTCACCCTCATCGCACTACATCCCACTCACTCATCCTTACCCAACCCCATTCCACTCACCCTCACCCATAACACCCCACTCACTCACCCTTACCTCATTCACTCTCACCCCACTCACCCCACTTACTCACCCTCATCCAACTCATTTATTTCATCCCAATCACTCACCCTCTCCCCTTTCACTCACTCCACTCACTGCCACCCTGTCACTACTTCTCATTTCACTCACAGCTCTCCACCCGACATACCCTCACCCTTCTCACCCTCACCCCACTCACTCACACTCACCCTCAGTCCACTCACTCACTCACCCTCACCACAGCCACTCTTTCATCCACTCCACCCCCTCCCTCTCCACACAAACAAAGCAGACAAAGAGCCTGCCGACCAGCGCTGCCACCCCAGCCGGCAACGCTGAACCAGTAAGTGAATTATTACCGGCAGAAGGGGACTCATTTTCTTCACCCCTTGATTAAGCACTATTGCACTTTGGCCGGCTCTAATTCCGCGGTGCACTGGTGGAGGGTGGCGTGGAGTGGCGGAGAGAGAGAGAGAGAGAGAGAGAGAGAGAGAGGGGGGGGGTAGATTTTCATGTTAGTGTCTTATTCCTCTGCTTGCGTACGATAAATTTAAGCAAAGAGTTATTTCACTAAATGATTAATTTCTATGTTGGAAGTACATACTGTCAGTGTTATTAGTAAATGGTTTTGAAATTTCGAGTGGATGAAGTCCAGCCTGAATGTATAATATCATGCAGCCCCCAGCTGTATCCTTCCTTTCACTAATGAACACATTATTACCAGAAAGATCATAGTCCAGTTGGACGCCTCGTTGTTCTGTAGTTAGCTATGAACCTGTTTTGCCATTTGCATTGTGCTCATCAACAAGAGCGGGAGTTTCTATATTAGGAATTTATTTCGTAATTTACAGACATTTACAAGAAAAGCTTATGTTTATCATTTTAATGCGGAGAGTTTAAGTGGCAGATATTATTTTCATTGCCGTTATTGATCCCAGTTCTCCTTTTCTCTACCATTTATTACACTCGGGTCTCGCGGGGGGAGACGAGGGTGTTGTCTTTAGCGGAGCGTAGTGTGTGTGTGTGTGTGTGTGTGTGAACAAAATATCTCAGGTAGATTTAAGATGATTTTCATCAAACTTGGTGGAAGAGTGGAGGAACAGCCTGTATAATATTTAAAACAAGAAGTTGAAGTTCAAAGTCATAGGGCTAGGTCAAAAGTTACCCAGCAAAATCAAGTTAATCAGCCTTTATCTAATTTTAACTAAATTTGGCTGTCCAGGCTCAGTTGTTAATTTTGAGAATAATCAGTTTAAGATCAAGGTTATAGGGCAAGATCAAGGGTCGGCCAGTGATATTAGGTTAGCAAAAAAATTGAAACGGTTTTCAGGTGATTTTAACCAAAACTACTGTATTTTTTTAGAACAATAGGTCAAAGGTCAAGGTCACATGAACAAGTCTAACACTGAAGTGGGAAATTTAGTTAGTTTTCATACAGTATGAACCAAATTTTGGTAAATAGCTGAGGGAAAGTAACAATGAAGGTATCCAGTTTTGAGAACAAGAAGTCAAAAGTCGAGGTCACAGGAAGATCTCAAAGTCGACGTGTGAGTCGTTAACAAAATATTGTAGCTCAAATATTTTTCATCCAATTTAAATAAAATTGTTTGGAACGGTTGAGGGTCACCCAAGGGGTAGACTTATTGTTTTTTTAGAATAATATTTCAAAAATCGAAGTCAAAGGTCAACTTAGTCATTTTTAACCATTTTAAACCAAACCTTAGGAAAGGGATGAGGGTAATGAAAGAACAAAGTGATTCAGTTTTGAGAACAATCAGTCGAAGGTCAACATCAATGGGCAAGATAAAAGTTAGACCCATCTGTGTATGGGTGAATAAAGTAACAAATGCAGTTTTGATCTGATTTGGCTCACGCTTGGTGGACGAGATTTTGAGAGAGATAGGTCAGAGGTTACAATCTCCCGGCAACCTCAACTTACACAGATTTTACCTGTTATAGACAAAACTTTATGGAAGGCTTCATGCAAAAGCATGCACAAGTAAACTCAATCTCGAGAACAATCAGTCAAAAGTGAACGTCACAGGAAAAGGTCATGTTCAAGGTCACTGCAAAAAGTCAACTAAAAAAATTCTCAATTGAATTGAACCCAAGGTGATGGGAGGGTAAAGAGTTAGGCATGCAAGGATAAAAAAAATCGGATTTGACCAAGTTGTTTAAGGTCAAGGTCACAAGGCAAAGTCAAATACCTGGCCTTTGGATCGATCACTAGATGGACGCAGCAGTTGCACTCTCTGAATGTTCTTCCTTGTTTTCATCATCATCATTATCATCATCACCACAAACATTATCATCATCATTATCATAGCCATCAGCAGCAACCTACTGTATGTCAGGTCGTTGCAGGACAAAGGCCTCTGTCTTCATTCTGCACCCTTATCTGTTGATTGTTGGCATGTTCCATCCAGTGCCAACAAATCTCCGAATCTGATCTCACAGTCTTGTTCTCTGTCTGCCTTTTCCTCTCACTCCATTGCTGAGCCGCCTCTCCTTTAGCTTGATAATTTATCGGTTATCTATTCTACAAGGGAAGTGACTTGTCCACAACAATTTCTTTTTTTTATAGTAGTGGCCATAATACCTACTTTCATCTGTTCTTTTACCCAACAGGCCCTCATTTTCTCTTTCACCTTTTTTTTTTTTTTTTTTTTTTTAGCATATTGCGTTAGTGCCCCTCCCCGTAAAACAAATAACTCAAGAGTCAAATGGCCACCCCTTACGGGATTATGGCGTATGGTAATAGATAGATAGATAGATAGCATTCCTCTCTTAGCACTCCCAAGTTTGTCATCAAATAATTTTCGCGTTTTTTATGTCCAAGCTTGCCGGATGGACTCGGACTAACTGCAGCCATCTCCTCTGAAAATGACTATTGTTCGTGTTCTATGTATTTACAAAAAGACCCTCATACCGATCCTTTTTTCATTTGTTCTTTTATATACTGAATTGCAAATGCCCTAAATGTCAGCCTTGGTATATGCATTCTCTAATACATTCTAGTTCATCTCTTATTATTGTTGGTAGAGACTATAATTTTACGTTAAACTAATCCGTGTCTTATATTCATTTCAAGCCTGCCTTCAAACCCTCCCTCATTAGATAAAGCATTTTCTCGTAACTCCAAGCCTCATTCACAGAAAAAGAGCTATGTCGTCAGCAAATGGGAGATTATTCAGTTACTTATCTTTTATGTTATTATTTTTTTTTTTTTAGTATCCCAATGTCTATCTGAAAAAATAAAAAAAAAAATGCAGTAAATATCATGGGTGAAACTGCATCTCCAAATCTATCTATCTATCTATCTATAGCCCGACGCCCTAATCCCGCAAAGGGTGGCCGCAGACAAAACGCCTCCAAGTCACTCTGTCACCCACCATTTGACTCCCCTCCCCCCAACTCACCCCCCCCTCCCTCATATACCTCTCAACTCCATCCCTCCACCTCATCCTCGGTCTACCCCTCCCTCTCCCTCCCTCCACCTCACCTACATACACCCTCTTAGTCAGTCTTTCATTCTCCATTCTCTCCACATGTCCAAACCACCTCAGTGTATTTCTCCTAATCTTTTCAACCACATCCACATCTACCCCACAACGTTCCTTCACTTCTTCATTCGTCAACCTGTCCCTCCACGTCACTCCACATGCTCCTCTCAAGTAACTCATTTCCACTGCTCTCACTCTTGACTTGTTCCCCTCTTGCAAGGTCCACGCCTCGCTTCCATACGTCAGGGTAGGGATCACAATACCATCATGCAGTGACTTCTTAACTTCCATACTCACCTCCCTATTTCTCATCACTGCTTTCAGTGTACCAACAACCTTTCTTCCCTGCTGTACCCTTTCACGTACTTCATCCCCCAAAGTTCCATCCTTACTCATCACACTACCCAAGTACTTGAATGCACTCACATTCTCCATATCCTCACCATCCAACCTCACTGCACACTCTGTGACTTCATTCCTCTCAAACACCATAACTTTACTTTTGTTTACATTAACTTTCAGCTTCCTCCTCCTACACACTGTCCCAAATTCATTCACCAAACCTTGCAACTCCCATTCATCTTCACTCAACAATACTGTATCATCAGCAAACAGCAACACCGGAAGCTTCCAAATCTCACCCTCATTCATTAGGGCCACCCCCACATCCACTGCCCTACCTTGCATCTCCTTTACAACCCCATCCATATATATATTAAACAGCCATGGAGACATCACACACCCCTGTTTCAGTCCCACATTGAGATCAAAGAACTCACTCAGCTCACCATCCACTCGCACCGTAGCCCTAGCTCCCTCGTACATACTCTTCACAGCACTAAACAATTTCCCCTCCACTCCATATATTCTTAATACCTTCCACATACCTTGCCTATCTATTCTGTCATAAGCTTTCTCCAAGTCCATGAAGGCAGCATACACTTTCCTTCCCTTCTCTAAATACTTCTCCACTAAACATCTTAGAACAAATATCTGATCTACACACCCTTTTCCCTTCCTAAATCCCCCTTGTTCTTCTCCAACTAGCTCCTCTGTCATATGCCTAACCTTATCAATGAGTATTCTACCATATATTTTACCAGTCACACTAAGAAGGCAAATACCCCTATGGTTACCACATTCTTCTCTCTCCCCTTTTCCTTTGTACATAGGAACAATTATACCTGATTTCCAGTCCTCTGGAACCCTTCCCTCTTCCCAAGCCAATCTACACAACTTCCATATCCACTCCACAACAATCTCACCCCCATACCTAAGCATTTCACCACACACTCCATCAATTCCTGGGGCCTTTCCCAGCTTAATCTTCTTCATCGCTTCCACTACTTCCGACCTACTGATCTCTTCCTCCCTCCTCTCATCTCTTCTTCTCCCAGCCATTCCCCAACCACTTATACTCACACTGCTCTCACTCTCTACATTCAACAAATCCTCAAAGTGCTCCTTCCATCTCCTCAATTTCTCTCTCTTCTCCACCAACAATCTATTATTCCTATCTTTCACTCCCCTACTATTTCCCCTTTCACACTGCCTTACTTTCTTTACCTCCTTCCAAAACAATTTCTTACTCTCCCTCCATTTCATACTCAGATTCCTCCCAAACTCTTCATCCACTTTCTTCTTACTCTCCTTCACCAGTCTCTTAACCTCCCTTCTCCTGCTCACATATACCTCTCTCTTCTCTCTCTCATCTTCTCCCCTACCTCTACTCGCCAACCATTCACCATATGCCTTCTTCTTTTGTTCCACAGCTCGTTTCACCTCATCATTCCACCATGCTGCCCCTTGCACACCCTTGCATCTCCTCCTCACTCCACAAACCGCCTCATTCGCTGCTCCTATCTCTTCTGTGAATATCTTACATACATCTTCCACCCCTTCCATCTGCTCTAGCTCATACCTTCCCAGTCTTTCTTCCACTATGCTCTTATACTCTGTCATTTTCTCACTAACTTGCAATTTCTCCACTCTTCTCACAGGAGCTGCTTCCTCCTGTCTTCCCCTTCGTCTCCTCAACCACTTTCTTTGCAGCTCTACCTTGGCCATCACTAAGTGATGGTCCGAGACTCCATTCCCCCACCCTCTCCACACCCTTGCATCCAACACTTGTCTTCTCATTCGCTCATCCACACACACGTAGTCTATCATTGCCTTTCGTTCAACAAGTTCACCATCCATCCTCCTCATTACTCTCCATGTATACCGGTGGATCATCTTATGACGAAAGTAGGTGTTGGCTATTGCCAACCCCTTACCGGCACAGATGTCCACCAAAGCACTACCATTCCCATCTACTTCAGCTGGCACACCCCACTGACCAACCACTCCATCCACTCGTACATTCCCAACTTTGCCATTCATGTCTCCCATCAACAGCACTCTCTCACTCCTCTCAAACTTGTCCATACATGCTTCTACTCTCGCCCAAAACTCATCTTTCACTCTTGCCACTCGATCCTCTGTTGGAGCATACACACATACAATCGCCCATGCTTGTATACCTAATTTCATCCTCACCCATACAATCCTTGCACCCACTGTTCCATACTCTCTTATATTCTCCTTCCACTTCTTGCTTATCATCAGACATACTCCCTCTCTTGCCCTCTCATTCTCACCGACTCCCGCACATATACCTACACCGTATTCCCATTCTCTCATCCTTTCACCTTACCATTTAGTTTCAGTCAATCCACATATATCCACTTTTGCATCCTCAAGCACCTGGACAATCTCTCTCTCTTTCACTTCATCATTCACTCCTCTCACATTCCACGTTCCTACCCTCAGAATGTCCTTTGTCCGTTCCTTAGTCGTCAACGTATGGTCCGTCCGGGTCCGAGGCGCTTTATTTGCTTTTTTAGTTAGTTCTTTTTACGGGGTGGGGCACTAACCCACCACCAACCCTTTTAGTCGCCTCGTACGACAAGCAGGGATACTGGGGGAGTATTCTTGAAACCCCCCTACCGAATTTATGATAGCACTGGTATCTTTGTAGGTATCGTTTAGTAGGGGAGACTTAGTCTAGTTGTTACATGGCCAAGTTGCTAAACCCTCATTATCTACAAAATTAGCCAATAGATGAGGGAGTGGTCGCCGTCATGTTATCCAGCTGTCAAAGATGTGTGGGACCTGAAGTGGCAACACGAAGGCTCTGCTTGAATAAGAACTAAGGTAAGAAATTAATTTTTCAACTGTCATGAATTTTCTTTCTACGCTGAAAGTTATTTTGATATATATGTGTCACCTGTTGATGCAGGTTAGTCACTTGGTTCGATGTACACCATGTATGTGAAAAGGCCATGAAATTAAACAAAGGTTCATGGTGATGGTGAATTTTTTTTAGACATAATATGGTAAAGGTGTACAGAAAACCAGTGTTAGGTTTGTTGTTATGGGCTGTTAAAAAATCAGTTATCCCCCTTCGAGAACAGCTGTAAGAAATTGCCCTAATTTCAGATACCACTTAAACCATACTTGGAATTACCAACGGAGAAAAAAAAATGATGTCATTGAGGCAGCAGTCAAACGAGTTGTGGATAACAATATTTTAAATGTGCCGTAGATCAGTACAACTTAACTTAAAAGTAACATATTGGCTAACGATCAGTATAGGTAAAGGTGATTTTGCTGTAGATTTGTATCCAGAAGGTGATATCTGTCTTTCTCTATCAGTTTATCTGCCAGTGTCTGTTCCAAACTATTCATTCATCTATTCATCAAATCGTTCTTTCTCTGTCTGTCTATAAACAGTGAAAATGAAACAAGTGAGTGCTTCAGTGTCTGCTAGTGATGATGATGGAGTGACTGAATGATAGAAGTAGTTGCACAAGTGACAAATGTAGTTATTGACAGAGGTAGTGGAGTGACTCTATGAATGACAATAATGCAGTTTAATTTTACCTACCCTACCTTCAGTATGACAGTAGCCTATAATCACATCCTATCGATAATGGAATAAGTATGGATGTACTTGGGATCTATTATATATATATATATATATATATATATATATATATATAATTTACCGTGAGATGTGAAAAAGAGGTTGCCGATTACCTGGGGTAAATTATGGCATATGCCATATGACCCTAGATCTTTAAATAATCCTACGACAAAAATGCTATTGCTTATTTTGTCTACAACTACTGTAGATAGAAGGACATAATTTCCTATTCCAGACAAAAAATCATTGTTATGCATTTAACCTATGAGGCAATAAGGAAAACTATAAAAATTGGCACAACTCTACTCGCTCTCGTCGACATAAATATATGTTTCATCTGAATCTTGTCCTCAGTTGGGTCTCAGGACGTCTGTACGTATTTCAGCTGAATCATGTGCTTTCTTACAATCCTTTAGTGTGATGAACAAAGATTAATCATACTTTGCTCTTTCACTTAAACGGTCAGTGACGAATAAGGTCAGTTGTCAAGGAACCATTACGAAACACAGCATGGTCACTTGCTTGGACTGTAGCTAGTTTTGGAATAATTCGATTGTTTTATTTTTTGAAAGTCTTAGCACACAAGAAAACTTACTGAACGTTGAGATTTTTGCAAAACCCATAAGTGAGCACGGTTTTTCATGATCTGGGTACTGCTCTGGCTTTTAAGCATTTTGTATGTTGTTTTGCTCATTCTTTTTAGGGAGAGTTACTCGTATCTCTAATGAAGTCGGTGCTGAGGCTGTTAACGCTTTTTGTCCTATCCATCTCCATTCGTATTAAACATTTCTGTGTGTCTTCTAAAGAAATGCTGTGGTTCATTGTGTTCGCCATTTCTCTTACCTAAACTGATTCTTCGACTTTTATATTACCCCAATGTATGGCACAAAATGCTACTTTGGTCACTTAATATAATGTTTGTTATTCTTGTTCTGAATCTCGGAAAACAAATATTTGGCTTTTTCTTGCACTTGGCCTCCTCTCGGTAGTCTTCAGGCTTCCCCTGTGTGTGTGTGTTTTTTTATTGCTTAAGTTTTGCTGGTGCTAAGTAAAAAAAAACAAAATTGTTCTTGGTGGATTCGTTAAATCAGTTAAAAAATAAAAGAGATATAATAGTGGGAAGTGGTGGTGGGAATGGGAAGATAGAGGTGGAAGGGAGAGGGAGAATGGGAGGGGATAGGTGGAAGTGATATAGGGATGAGGAAGGAAAGAGGAAAGTAAGCAGCTCACTAAAACCACTTCTACATTACCCTTTATCTCCTCCACTAATAGATTTAAACCACTATCCACCTCCTCCTTCCCCACCTGTCATTACCCTTTCCTTTGCACCAGCCCAACCAAGCATGGATCCAGGTTGACTCACTCACACTCATCATCCATTACAGTATTTTATTCATTCGTTGTTCGTAACGGCTTTCAAATAATGAGGTTGATGTACAGTAGAAATTACAGTTCCTTCACATCAACCTGACCCATATTTTTATTCTTTTGCAGCTTATCTCACATAGAACAATAGCAGAAAGTCCAGTGTTACAGTTTACATAATTACCAGCCGCAAAAACGAGGCTGATATTCTTTTCAGTTTGTCTTTCTGTGTATCTGTCAGCACGATAACGTGACAGCCGCTCGAGATATCATCACTAAATTTTACAGGTGTGTAGTAGGGATGAAAATATCCTACTAGTTTGGAATTGGTGAAAGTAGATTAAGATCAAGGTCATATTTCGAGCCGGGCTAGATATGAATCGGCTCGTGGCTATAGTAGGACTCGCGCACGTTTGCGGCTGTGGTGTGGCCCGCACCTGTGTACAGTGTTGCCACGTTTTCTATACCGTTATCTCTCTCTCTCTCTCTCTCTCTCTCTCTCTCTCTCTCTCTCTCCTGGCGGGAAATGTGAGCCACCCTGAGTACTTTTGATTCTTTTATAAGTTATTTATAATTGTGCTTTCATCTGTTAATTTGGTTTTGTTATATTTAGTAGTAGATGGAGTGTCAAAGTTACTGTCTGCTGAGAGGTTTGTTACGTTACTGATTCATACACCCCGACGTAGTGGGGTGTGGGTGTAGGTGTGGGTGGGAGTGTGGATGTGGGTTTGTTGGGGTGGTGGTCCAGGGGGGAGGGGAAGTGTGAAGGGGGATTTGACCTGAGACACCCAGGAGGGATTAAGAAGGGAGGGAAGGGGAAGGGGGGGCTGGATTCACCTACCACGTGGTCAGTATTAGAAGAGAGAGAGAGAGAGAGAGAGAGAGAGAGAAAAATTACGTGTATAGATATATGTGCATCAATAGGAACAATGTATATCAGTGTGTGCAGTATGTACAAAGGAACAAATGAATACAAAGAAGGCAGTGACAAACCTCTCTCTCTCTCTCTCTCTCTCCTGGCGGGAAATGTGAGCTACCCTGAGTACTTTTGATTCTTTTATAAGTTATTTATAATTGTGCTTTCATTTGTTAATTTGGTTTTGTTATATTTAGTGATGCCGACAATGCATTCAATGCATGCCCCTCTCCTGCCTCTCTCTCTCTCTCTCTCTCTCTCTCTCTCTGTAGGGAAGCTATCTGTCAGTGCTGCCACTCACAAGAATTATATGAATTATTTCTTTTACTTTGGATATTGGCATATTTCTTCTTTTTTCAGGCTCATTCTATTATATCCATAACTGTAATATTATTAACCACCCTAAAACTACGCTAAAAAACATTAAAAGTGACTGCTATTTCTTTTAGCATCACTGTACAATATGTATGCCATGTTTCTGTGTTACTGTATAAATATTTTATGCATAATAAGATTACTGTTGATTCATGCATCAAAATACACAAGTGTAAGTTTTATTCATCTGAATTTATCGAATTTGTGATGCCTTGTACATAAACAGCTTCCGTTTCACATCGCAAGTTGGGGAAACGTGGCACCATTGTCCACAGGTGTGGGCCACACCTAAGCCGCAAACGGGCGGGAATCAGACTATAGTGTTATTCCCCCCTCGGGGGGGGACCTCTAGTTTCTACAGTATTTCTCCTTAACTGGCATCATAGTCTAGTCGTCTGTTGATGGATGTTATAAAATATATTATTAATGCTAAACAACCATCCTGCTGACCAGTACAACCAGAAGACTTCATTTCAAGTGTATTCTTGCTGGTATCAGTATACTTTATTCAGCATGGGAGACCATCAGGGTAGGGGTTAAGTAAAAATCGGCAGCATCGAACCCCTCCAATTCGAAAAACCTACCATGAGTTGAATCAAATCGTCTGGAGATTGCACGACTATGGAATGATATTATGCTCTTTAAACCAAGGGTGTGTAATTCTGGTTTCATTCTTGCTACCATCAGACGATTTTCCTTCAACCTGGGAAAGATATCTGAATATGAAGAGGTTAATGAAGGCTGTATCTTACCTCTCCATTCTAAGAAGGTGATTTAGAATATGAATAAGAGAGTCTGGCGGTGGCAAAAATGTAGCATAAAACCAGTCTTTGTAGTGAAAGATAATACGAGTAAAGAGGGAATAACAAATGGCAAATAATGAATATCGAATGAGGAATAAAGAAAAGAGCAGACAGTAAATATGAAGAAAAAATATAATGAAAGTTCTGTTAAGCCAAGATATAGCTTTTTTTTTAGCTGTATCAAGGTTTAATTACACTGACAGATAAGCTTTTCCTTACCATATCTTTATACTTAGCATTTACCTAGAATTTTCATTTCTTTGATTTAATACCAGAGATGATGTTGATGATTAACAGAAGGATCACAAAGATAAAAACACACGCGCTCGCACACACACACACACACACACACACACACACACACACACACACACACACACACACACACACACACACACACAGTCAAAATTCAGCCACGTTCCTAATTAAACATGGTAATGAGAAATAAGGTTTAGCAGTGAGATGAGCTGGCCATTTGTATTTTCTATTTCTGAGCTGTCTGTTTCAGCGTCAGTCTGTCTGTGTCTGTCTGTTCATTCTATCATCCTGTCTATCTCTTTGAATCTGACTATCTTTTTGTCTCTGGTTTTGTGAAAGCAGGAGTATATGTGTCTTTTGATCTGCCCACATATCTCTGTTCATTACTGTACTTAATTTTTGCTTACTCAGATATACATTATTTCGGTATCAGTCTGTATGTCTATTTATTTTTCTGGTTCTCTTATAATTTTTTTATTTATATATGTCTCTCTGTCTGCCTGTCTGTCCGTATGTCTGTCGCTCTATCAATGTGTGTGCCAGTATATCTAGCTATTTAAATTCTGGCAAACGCCGCATCTTGCAAGGGGTATTCTCGACAGTAAACCCTCTACTCATTCGGTCCATGCTCAACTGTCGACTGTTTACTCCATCTCTCTCTCTCACACACACACACACACACACACACACACACACACACACACACACACACACACACACACACACACACACACACACACACATACACACACACACACAATGTACTATTGCGGCCAGGAGTTGTTAGCCACCCTGGTCCAGTCAACCCATGTATGTGGAAGCGTCGCATTCACGAGCACAGAAGTTGCCCTCTATGCATTTCTGTAGAGAAATATCCCTTCAGCTTTGGGCTTGTACTAATGGATAAAACAATAGTAGTATTTACTCTGAAGGTTTGACTCTGATAACACGAATATATTACATTTATTATTTAGTAACTATTTTTTCTCATACAGTACCAAGAAAGAGACAAATATGTATCTTTGATTTTACTCCACGACTTCCTGTACTGTACATCTGAATCAGCGAACACAAAGAGTGAACAAGTTCGAAACATTCATTTGTTACAGAGAGAGAGAGAGAGAGAGAGAGAGAGAGAGAGAGAGAGAGAGAGAGAGAGTATGGTGGGCGCCTGTGAATTTTGGAGAAATGAGGTGGAGGCAGACTGGCGCAAGGAAGTGCAAGGGATGAGAAACCCTGGATTCATGTGCTACATTGAAAACAGGCCACAGTATGAATATTTCTTCCATCAGTCACTAGAATTTGTCTTGCTTTGTGATAGTTATTTATTTATTTTTTTTTTTAAGGATTGCTATCGGAGGAATAATGAATTAGGAGATAAATGCTGTTGATTTAACAAAAAGCTGTGCTTAACCCATTGGCTCCCAGAGTTCCTGTGCGAGGGATTTTGCTGGAAGGGTGCTAGGCGTACCGCCCTCTGCCTGTCGGCTCATAGTTGCGAAACTCGCAGGTCCGTTCCCCGGGGTTCCCTTCTTTATTAGATTTTGAAAATGTTAAGTTCCGTCCTATATTGAGGAAACTGGGCACTAATGGGTTAAGAAAGTAATTTGCCTCTCTGTCCAGAGAGGGATGAGAAAAATACTCGAGTCTGCCAAAAATCTGCAGGTGCCAACCACCAGAGAAAAAATAAAAATGCAAACATAAGGCATTTAACAAAAGTTACGCGGCCTGCCTAATAATTTAACAGTGTCAACTGGTGTTACCCAGAATAAAACCCAACTTTCATTTTGTCCGACGAGAAGTTTTCCTGGGATATATAAAACTCCTTCGTCATCAGCCAAAGGATAAATTCCTTGTTTAGCTCGAGCACGTTATTTACTCCTATCGCAAAAAATCATGTGTATGTAGCCGGAATGAAGCCCATATGTACCCCTTTATTGGCCTGGCAAACTCCCTGTAAATAATACTATTTTCTACCGATAGACTGAGTTAAGCGGGGAGACTCATCTTTCGTGTATGGAAATCCACCCCGCCTCAGTGTATGTGCGCGCGCGCGCGCGCGCGTGTGTGTGTGTGTGTGTGTGTGTGTGTGTGTGTGTGTGTGTGTGTGTGTGTGTGTGTGTGTGTGTGTGTGTGTTGAATTGCGAGTCATCCGACTTGTGGTGCATGGTATGCCGGTTGGTAGGTTGGTGACTTGGTGGGTGGATTGGTTAGTGTAGGCTGGTGGTTTCACAGACGGATTAGGTGGAGTGGGTGGGCGAGAGGGAGGGAAAGGGTTGTTGGGCTGGTTAAGTGGGGTGGAGTGGGGTTCATGCATTAAGTGTGGTGGGTGGTGGGGCTACCTGTAGGACAAGGCAAAGGACGGGTTTATGTCGTCCTAATTTTGAGACATACTGTACTGAGTAAGGTTGTGGGAATGTGCGTTACTGGATGGGTGTGTAGGTGGGTGGACAGAATGTGGGAAAATCGGCCTCTGGGATTACGTCATTTGAGTGAATATGTCCGAGTTGGGAATTGGTCAGTGTGCGGGAAATCGGTCCACAGGGGATATTATTCTGGAATCATGCAGAAGTAGGTATATAGATCCAGAGGGTTACAACAGGTCCATAGTGCAATATGTCTGTTGGTTAAGAGTCTTTGTTTCTAATGCACGCATCATTCGGTGATATAACCATGTCAGATAATAGGTTTATGAGGATAATATGTTCACTGTGAAAAATATGTTCATGGGTATATGTCCATGTAGGAAACCTGCATCCATGGAGAGATTCAAGGTCGACAGAAAAATTGGTCCGTAGGGAGAAAATACATCAGTGGGGAAAATTAGTTCCTGGGAAAATAGGTTTACGTAGAAAAGTAGGCCTTAAAAAAAAAGTCAATAAGTAAAATAGATCTATGGGAGATTGTGCTCCGAGTGGTGAAAATGTCCATTGATAAAAATATTCATGGTGTGAAAATAGGTCCATAGGGGCATACACGTACTGTAAACATACATAGAGCTATTTAAGATAAATAGAACTTAAAATATCCAACTTTTAACAGCAACCGTTGCCAGTAATTAGGCTTACCACTGCACACCTTGGACCAAACAACCATTAGCCAGATCCTATTACCACTTCGTCATCCAGTTATTATATGTCATAATTTACCTTCATTTAGTCGTTCAGGCATAGAAAGCCAACCGAAACGAAAGGAAAAATCCCTGTGTAACTATGCTGAGCACCTCATTTCTCCGCCTCATTCCTCGAAAACTCACAGGCAACCACTACTCTCTTTCTCTTTCTCTCCTGGTAGCAAATGAATGCTTCGAACTTGTTCACTCTGTGTTCGCTGGTTCAAACCTACAGGAAATCGTGGAGTGGAGCCAAATATACATTGCCACATGCTTGGCTTTATACGAGAAACAAGGTATTAAATAATCAATGTGATATATTCCTGTTATCAGAGTCAAACTTTCAGAGTAAAAATTACTATTGTTTTATCCACTACTACAAGCCGAAAGTGTATATTTTTTGGCAGAAATGCATCGAAGGCAACCTCTGTGCTCGTGAATGCGACGTTGCCACATAAACGGGTTGGCTGGACGAGGGTGGCTAAGAACTCTTGGCCGCAGTAGTACGTAAATAGTGTAAGTGCAAAATCCTAATGATGACATGCATATAAATTCCCTCTGTCTGTCTGTCTCTGTCTCTGTCTCTGTCTCTCTCTCTCTCTCTCTCTCTCTCTCTGTTTCTCAGACGCAGGATACATAAACAATATATATATATATATATATATATATATATATATATATATATATATATATATATATATATATATGCAAACTAACCACAGGAAAAATGAAAGGAGCGACAGTGAGTACTTTCATACATTATATACATCTTCAGACAGAGTGGGACAGAAACGTAAAGGGTAGAGGTCTTTTATGCACACCCGCAGCAGGTAGTGGCACACAGAACAATGGATGATCTTAATTTTTACCTGCGGCTTAACTTAGGGTCACCTGCAGCAGGGAGTGGAACACAACAAAGGATGATCTGAATCTAAAAATACACTTGACAAAGGAGGAGGGAGTAGGAGGGGAGGAAAGGGGAGTGGGAGGGAGGGGGAAGGGGGGAGGGGGGAGGGAGGAAGGGATAAATACTGCTGCTTAACTTAAGACCTAGAGGATTAATGTTTGGTGTGTCCCACAAAGCATCCAGTGATCACCATATTGACTGGACAGGCTCCAAGATTCTAGCAAGATCAAAAAGCTTAGATGAAGGAAATGTAATAGAATCTTGTCTAATTTCTGGCACGCATGAAAAGAATGCAAACATGAGCTATGGTCATTTTAAGTGTGATAAATTGTTAACTGAATTAATTTTAAAGCAGTATCCCTCAGACTAACACGTGATTGTTCCCTGTCATCTCCTGGTGGTGTAGTCACACCTGTGTGGGACACACCAAGCATTAATCCTCGAGGTCTTAAGTTAAGCAGAAGTATTTACCGGTATCCCCTCCTCCCTTCCCCCTCCCCCCTTCCCCCTCCCTCCCACTCCCCATCCCTCCCCTCCTACTCCCTCCTCCTTTGTCACGTGTATTTTTAGATTCCGGTCATCCCTTGTTGTGTTCCTCTCCCTGCTGCAGGTGACCCTAAGTTAAGCCGCAGGTAAAAATTCAGGTCATCCATTGCTCTGTGTGCCACTACCTGCTGCGGGTGTGCATAAAAGACCTCTACCCTTTACGTTTCTCTCACTCTGTCCGAAGATGTAATATACGAAACTACTCACTGTCGCTCCTTTCATTTCTCGTGTGGTTAGTTTGCATACATATATTCACGGTGAAATGATGTCTCTTCATTCATATATATATATATATATATATATATATATATATATATATATATATATATATATATATATATATATATATATATATTGTTACGGAACAGAGAAAGATAATGTACACTTTAAGTGAGAATACTAAAAATCACTACTGTCCCGTAAAGTTCCAGGTTCAAAACAAAGAGTTAGGTAAAATTACAAGTTAAAGTTTAATGCTCAAACTAACAACAAAACATTCAGGACTCATAAGGATAATGTAATGGCAAAAACAGGTTAAATATATGGTTAACTGCAATAGCCTCTATTAACACGAAATTAGCAAGAGTAAATTTATCTAAGTCAGCCCTGATAAAATGAGATACCAGATAATACTCAGTGAATGCCAGATAAATAATTACAGATACAAACTATTGTCAAAAATGACTGACATAAAGAACCCTACATGAATTACAAAAAACTTCACTAGGCCTACAAATTAAACTTATGCTATACAGTACAAGAAAGAATGCAATAACAGTTATACTCAAATTACACACAGCTGCTAGATGGTTGGAGACTTCTTGAGCACTCACAATAATAATATCTGTACAGGGGAGGACAGAGATGTGAACAAAATGAGGAGCAGATCTAAGTGGCAATGATGCAGAGACTGAGCTCATTATATAGGGGCCGGCAGAGCCTGACACAACTTGTAAGAGGGACGCGCAAATGAAGCCATGGGGACAGAGAGCTGAAAATCCCGCTCTGGATAACAGAGAGAACGACTTACTCTACTATAACGGTAGAAGAGGGGGACTGAGGCAGAACACGCTCGTGATCAAACATGCAGCAACTGTGCGTTAAAATTACACAAAGGATGATGAAATCATAGGCTATGTAACACCTCCCAACAAAGAAAAAGAAATTTGCAAAGGAAATTTCTTATTACTCTAAAACAATCTGTCTAAAGTCTAGATAAGCAATCTGCAATAACATTTTCTTTCCCCTTGACATGTTGTATGTCTAATGAATACTCCTGAAGAAGTAGACTCCATCTTGTCAATCTCTGATTTTTATCTTTAAACTTACTAAGGAATTTCAGTGGGTTATGATCGGTATAAATGACTATGGGGTCAAAACCAGAACACAAATAAAATGAAAAATGCTGTAAACCCAAAATCAAGGCCAAAAGCTCTTTCTCAATAGTTGAGTAGTTCTTTTGAGGTGGAGTGAACTTCTTACTGTAATAAGATACAGGATGTTCAATACCTGATCATCCTCTTGCAGCAAAACAGCCCCAGCTCCTGTATCACTTGCATCAACAGCCATCTTAAAAGGCTTAGCAAAATTTGGAGTAGCGAGCACTGGCTGACTTAATAGAATAGCTTTAAGTTTGTTGAAAGAGGATTCACAGTTATCGGTCCAGACAAATTTAACTCCCTTTCAGTAGGTCTGTAAGTGGTGATACAAGAATAGAAAAGTTAAGAACAAATCTCCTGTAATAACCTACCATTCCCAAAAATCTTTGTAGCTCTTTCCTACTTTTAGGTCTGGGAAGATCACTTATAACCTGAACCTTAGCTCCTGGTGGTGCAACATGTCCATCACCAATTACATACCCAAGGTACTGAACTTTAGCTTGACCAAACTCACACTTTGATAAATTAGCTACAAGATTAGCATGAACTAAACGGTCAAGAAATTTACTGACATGGCATAGGTGATCTTTCCAGTTGTCACTGAAGATTAATACATCATCAATATAAACAACACACCCTGCCAAACCCTCTGTTACAACATTCATGAGCTTCTGAAATGTGGCTGGTGCATTCTTCATACCATACGGCATTACAGAACATGCAAAAGCCTTTCCTAGTGTTACAAAACATGAGATCTCCCTAGCACGTTCAGTCATAGGTACTTGCCAGTATCCCTTTAACAAATCAAACTTACTTATGTACCTAGCCTTTCCGATCTTGTCTATGCAATCTTCCACACGAGGGAGAGGGTATGTGTCTGTTTTAGTTATCTGATTAACACGTCTGTAGTCAATGCAAAGCCGCTGTGACCCACCTGGCTTAGGGACTAGAGTGACAGGAGAACTCCACTCGCTCTGACAGGGCTCAATCATCTTGTGGTCCAACCGGTAGCCAAGCTCCTTCTGGATGAGAGGAACTTTCACTGGGTTCACACGGTAAGGAGGCAATTCAATTGGCTTTGCGTCTCCAACATCGACATCATGCATCAACACAGTGGTTCTTCCTGGAGTAGCACGGAACACTTGCGGGTACTCCTGCAGTAATGCCGAAAACTCCTGCCTTTCCTTTGGAGGTAGATGAGAAAGCTTAGTCTGGAGATCATTCATGATATCAGGATTCTTCCCCAAACTATCACTCAGGCTCATACTGCATGGGAGAGCTTCACTTGCAGACTCGGGTGGAACAGCTACAGTGCAGACTGGATTATTTTCGTCCCGCCTGTGATATAACTTTAGCATGTTGATGTGACATAGTTGCTTGCTCTTTCTACGATCTGGTGTGGCGATGACATAGTTGACATCACTGAGTTTCTTCTCCACGAAATAAGGGCCACTAAACTTGGCTTGAAGAGGTTGCCCATGAACTGGTAGCAGAATCAAAACCTGATCTCCTGGCTGAAAGTGGCGTAACCTGGACTTCTTGTCATACCAAGTCTTCATCTTCTCCTGAGCAGCTCCTAAATTCTCTCTCGCCAGCTGTAAAGCAGTGGACAGCCGTTCTTTGAAATTCATCACATACTCCAGCAGGTTGACGTCATCTTCCTCCGACAGCCAGCATTCCTTGAGTAGCTTAAGGGGTCCTCTTACTTCATGGCCAAACAGTAGTTTAAAAGGTGAGAAGCCCAGTGATTCATTTGGAGATTCTCTTGCAGCAAACACAACGAATGGAAGACCTTTATCCCAGTCTTTCTGATGTTCCAAACAGTATTTCTTGAGCATCGATTTGAGTGTTTGATGATATCTCTCCAACGCTCCTTGGGTCTGGGGATGGTAAGCTGAAGACGTGATCTGGGTGATGCCCAACTCTTTCAGAGACTGCTTGAAAACGTTTGACATGAAATTACTTCCCGGTCTGACTGTACCTCCTTGGGCAGACCAAACTTTGTGAAGAACCCTAGCATTTCCTTAACCACGTTCTTTGCTGAGATATTTCTAAGTGGAATGGCTTCAGGATAACGAGTAGCCATATCAATCATGGTCAACACATAAGAAAATCCTGAAGAAGTCTTAGGAAGAGGGCCCACAATATCCACCAACACACGGGTGAAAGGCGCCTCAAAAGGAGGAATGGGAACTAGAGGTGCAACCTTTTCGGTCTGATTACACTTCCCCACAACTTGACAGGTGTGACAAGACTTACAATACCAGGAAACATCCCTGAAGATACCTGGCCAGTAGAAGTGTTTCAAAATGCGTGCCACAGTCTTCCTCACTCCAAGGTGTCCTGCCAAACTGGAATCATGAGCCACTCTAATGATATCCTGCCTACAAACACGAGGGATGACAACTTGATGTACAACCTCCCATTCACAGTCGGCTGATGCTGTTGGCGGTCTCCACTTCCTCATAAGTACTCCTGACTTTACATAATAACAAGTAGAAGCACCGGCTGACTCTTCCTCACTGCAAGCAGAGTTAGCTAGACCTTTCAACTCAGGGTCAGCAACCTGCAACTCAACCAACTCTTGACGAGACAAATTATCAACACTACGGGGTACTGCCTCATCTGGTGAGTGGTCCAAATTAGCGAGAAAAGTGTCAGCTAGGATAACATCATCATCATCATTATCCTCTAAATCACCAGTAACTTTAGACTTAGCCCTAGTGACAGCACATGCAGGGAACACATCAGGGACATCACAATCCCGGGTCGCAGCCACTGGCTCACCAGACAACTGAGGAGCTGGACACACTTGACTTCCACCAATATCATTTCCAAGTAAGAAAGTTACACCTGACATTGGGAGTGTCTCAACCAACCCAACCATAACGGAACCATTAACAAAACCAGACTCTAAATTCACTCAGCACAGAGGAAGAGAGAAGTAATTATTCCCTACACCTTGTAAGATTACAGTTTCATCAGAGGAATTAACATTAGAGCCTAGAACACTGGTCAGCATAAGGGATTGGCAAGCACCTGTATCACGATATATTTTAACTGATTTCCTGTCATTACTGTCCAGAGGACTGACAAAACCATCAGACAGGAAATTAGCACATGAACTCTTGAGAGTGTCACCCACGTTACTGCTCAAAAGAGGAGCTCCATCATGAGAATTTAAGTTACCCTCAAAGCAGGTTCAGTTAACTCAGTTAAAGAATTCTGGGAACTCTCAAGAGTGGACACTAGACCAATTGACTGAATATTTAAAGATTCCTTTTTGTTCACATCACGCTGTCTCCTGAAACATCTCTCCGTAGTATGACCAAGCTTACTACAATAAGTACATTTACTTTTCTGAAATCTAGAGGTGAAGCTGGTATTTACTTCCTGAGAAACATCATCCTTATTCTCTTTCCTGTTACCTGTACTCTGAGTAGAGGCAACGTACTGACTCTCAGCTTTCCTTTTTCCTCTAAAATATCTCTTGTGAGTGAGAACATATTCATCAGCTAAAACTGCAGCATCAGACAAATTATCTATTCTTTTCTCATCAAGATATAGGCTTACATCTTTACTAATACACCTTTTGAAATCCTCCAGCAAAATCATCTGCTTAAATTTACCAAAATCAGAATCCACATTCTTAGAATTTAACCACTGCTCTAACAAATCTTCTTTGATTTTTGCATACTCAACATGGGATTGCTTATCTTGCTTGTAAGTTGTCCTAAATTTTACTCTATAAGCTTCAGGAACAAGCTCATAGGCCTTAAGAATCAAGCTCTTAACTACATCATAATTATCAGACTGATCCTGAGGCAAAGATGCATAAGTTACTTGAGCTTTACCGGTGAGAACAGTTTGAAGGAGTACTGGCCAATACTCCTTAGGCCAATTAAAACCTGTAGCTACCCTCTCAAACAACTGAAAATACTTTGTTAAATCAGATTCATTAAAAGGAGGGACAAGTTTAACATTTTTAGCCACATCAAAATCATCAGAGCTAGATGATCCAGTTCCACATTGTTTCATGCGATACTCATGGTCTGCCTGAATCCTAGCAAGTTCAACTTGTGCGTGAAACTCAGCCTCCTTAGCACGGGCCTCCTGCAGGGCTAGCTGTAACTTAGCTAATTCAATCTGCGTTTGCTCATTTGGAGGAGTTACATTAAACAAGCTTTCATTAATCATGGCAACAATTTGATCTTTAGACTGATGAGAGCGAACAACAAATCCCAATTGTTGAGCAACAATCTTAAGTTCATTCTTTGTTCTGTTTTCTATATCACACACTGTTTGCACATTTGACAAAAAATCTTTGGCTTCATCAAGTGTAGAAATAGTAGCCATCATGAATATATCACAGTCACAAAATATCAAACAATATCCTTATGATAATATCCTGAATATCCTGATATGAGGTCGCCAAATTTATGTTACGGAACAGAGAAAGATAATGTACACTTTAAGTGAGAATACTAAAAATCACTACTGTCCCGTAAAGTTCCAGGTTCAAAACAAAGAGTTAGGTAAAATTACAAGTTAAAGTTTAATGCTCAAACTAACAACAAAACATTCAGGACTCATAAGGATAATGTAATGGCAAAAACAGGTTAAATATATGGTTAACTGCAATAGCCTCTATTAACACGAAATTAGCAAGAGTAAATTTATCTAAGTCAGCCCTGATAAAATGAGATACCAGATAATACTCAGTGAATGCCAGATAAATAATTACAGATACAAACTATTGTCAAAAATGACTGACATAAAGAACCCTACATGAATTACAAAAACTTCACTAGGCCTACAAATTAAACTTATGCTATACAGTACAAGAAAGAATGCAATAACAGTTATACTCAAATTACACACAGCTGCTAGATGGTTGGAGACTTCTTGAGCACTCACAATAATAATATCTGTACAGGGGAGGACAGAGATGTGAACAAAATGAGGAGCAGATCTAAGTGGCAATGATGCAGAGACTGAGCTCATTATATAGGGGCCGGCAGAGCCTGACACAACTTGTAAGAGGGACGCGCAAATGAAGCCATGGGGACAGAGAGCTGAAAATCCCGCTCTGGATAACAGAGAGAACGACTTACTCTACTATAACGGTAGAAGAGGGGGACTGAGGCAGAACACGCTCGTGATCAAACATGCAGCAACTGTGCGTTAAAATTACACAAAGGATGATGAAATCATAGGCTATGTAACACCTCCCCACAAAGAAAAAGAAATTTACAAAGGAAATTTCTTATTACTCTAAAACAATCTGTCTAAAGTCTAGATAAGCAATCTGCAATAACATTTTCTTTCCCCTTGACATGTTGTATGTCTAATGAATACTCCTGAAGAAGTAGACTCCATCTTGTCAATCTCTGATTTTTATCTTTAAACTTACTAAGGAATTTCAGTGGGTTATGATCGGTATAAATGACTATGGGGTCAAAACCAGAACACAAATAAAATGAAAAATGCTGTAAACCCAAAATCAAGGCCAAAAGCTCTTTCTCAATAGTTGAGTAGTTCTTTTGAGGTGGAGTGAACTTCTTACTGTAATAAGATACAGGATGTTCAATACCCTGATCATCCTCTTGCAGCAAAACAGCCCCAGCTCCTGTATCACTTGCATCAACAGCCATCTTAAAAGGCTTAGCAAAATTTGGAGTAGCGAGCACTGGCTGACTTAATAGAATAGCTTTAAGTTTGTTGAAAGAGGATTCACAGTTATCGGTCCAGACAAATTTAACTCCCTTTCAGTAGGTCTGTAAGTGGTGATACAAGAATAGAAAAGTTAAGAACAAATCTCCTGTAATAACCTACCATTCCCAAAAATCTTTGTAGCTCTTTCCTACTTTTAGGTCTGGGAAGATCACTTATAACCTGAACCTTAGCTCCTGGTGGTGCAACATGTCCATCACCAATTACATACCCAAGGTACTGAACTTTAGCTTGACCAAACTCACACTTTGATAAATTAGCTACAAGATTAGCATGAACTAAACGGTCAAGAAATTTACTGACATGGCATAGGTGATCTTTCCAGTTGTCACTGAAGATTAATACATCATCAATATAAACAACACACCCTGCCAAACCCTCTGTTACAACATTCATGAGCTTCTGAAATGTGGCTGGTGCATTCTTCATACCATACGGCATTACAGAACATGCAAAAGCCTTTCCTAGTGTTACAAAACATGAGATCTCCCTAGCACGTTCAGTCATAGGTACTTGCCAGTATCCCTTTAACAAATCAAACTTACTTATGTACCTAGCCTTTCCGATCTTGTCTATGCAATCTTCCACACGAGGGAGAGGGTATGTGTCTGTTTTAGTTATCTGATTAACACGTCTGTAGTCAATGCAAAGCCGCTGTGACCCACCTGGCTTAGGGACTAGAGTGACAGGAGAACTCCACTCGCTCTGACAGGGCTCAATCATCTTGTGGTCCAACCGGTAGCCAAGCTCCTTCTGGATGAGAGGAACTTTCACTGGGTTCACACGGTAAGGAGGCAATTCAATTGGCTTTGCGTCTCCAACATCGACATCATGCATCAACACAGTGGTTCTTCCTGGAGTAGCACGGAACACTTGCGGGTACTCCTGCAGTAATGCCGAAAACTCCTGCCTTTCCTTTGGAGGTAGATGAGAAAGCTTAGTCTGGAGATCATTCATGATATCAGGATTCTTCCCCAAACTATCACTCAGGCTCATACTGCATGGGAGAGCTTCACTTGCAGACTCGGGTGGAACAGCTACAGTGCAGACTGGATTATTTTCGTCCCGCCTGTGATATAACTTTAGCATGTTGATGTGACATAGTTGCTTGCTCTTTCTACGATCTGGTGTGGCGATGACATAGTTGACATCACTGAGTTTCTTCTCCACGAAATAAGGGCCACTAAACTTGGCTTGAAGAGGTTGCCCATGAACTGGTAGCAGAATCAAAACCTGATCTCCTGGCTGAAAGTGGCGTAACCTGGACTTCTTGTCATACCAAGTCTTCATCTTCTCCTGAGCAGCTCCTAAATTCTCTCTCGCCAGCTGTAAAGCAGTGGACAGCCGTTCTTTGAAATTCATCACATACTCCAGCAGGTTGACGTCATCTTCCTCCGACAGCCAGCATTCCTTGAGTAGCTTAAGGGGTCCTCTTACTTCATGGCCAAACAGTAGTTTAAAAGGTGAGAAGCCCAGTGATTCATTTGGAGATTCTCTTGCAGCAAACACAACGAATGGAAGACCTTTATCCCAGTCTTTCTGATGTTCCAAACAGTATTTCTTGAGCATCGATTTGAGTGTTTGATGATATCTCTCCAACGCTCCTTGGGTCTGGGGATGGTAAGCTGAAGACGTGATCTGGGTGATGCCCAACTCTTTCAGAGACTGCTTGAAAACGTTTGACATGAAATTACTTCCCCGGTCTGACTGTACCTCCTTGGGCAGACCAAACTTTGTGAAGAACCCTAGCATTTCCTTAACCACGTTCTTTGCTGAGATATTTCTAAGTGGAATGGCTTCAGGATAACGAGTAGCCATATCAATCATGGTCAACACATAAGAAAATCCTGAAGAAGTCTTAGGAAGAGGGCCCACAATATCCACCAACACACGGGTGAAAGGCGCCTCAAAAGGAGGAATGGGAACTAGAGGTGCAACCTTTTCGGTCTGATTACACTTCCCCACAACTTGACAGGTGTGACAAGACTTACAATACCAGGAAACATCCCTGAAGATACCTGGCCAGTAGAAGTGTTTCAAAATGCGTGCCACAGTCTTCCTCACTCCAAGGTGTCCTGCCAAACTGGAATCATGAGCCACTCTAATGATATCCTGCCTACAAACACGAGGGATGACAACTTGATGTACAACCTCCCATTCACAGTCGGCTGATGCTGTTGGCGGTCTCCACTTCCTCATAAGTACTCCTGACTTTACATAATAACAAGTAGAAGCACCGGCTGACTCTTCCTCACTGCAAGCAGAGTTAGCTAGACCTTTCAACTCAGGGTCAGCAACCTGCAACTCAACCAACTCTTGACGAGACAAATTATCAACACTACGGGGTACTGCCTCATCTGGTGAGTGGTCCAAATTAGCGAGAAAAGTGTCAGCTAGGATAACATCATCATCATCATTATCCTCTAAATCACCAGTAACTTTAGACTTAGCCCTAGTGACAGCACATGCAGGGAACACATCAGGGACATCACAATCCCGGGTCGCAGCCACTGGCTCACCAGACAACTGAGGAGCTGGACACACTTGACTTCCACCAATATCATTTCCAAGTAAGAAAGTTACACCTGACATTGGGAGTGTCTCAACCAACCCAACCATAACGGAACCATTAACAAAACCAGACTCTAAATTCACTCAGCACAGAGGAAGAGAGAAGTAATTATTCCCTACACCTTGTAAGATTACAGTTTCATCAGAGGAATTAACATTAGAGCCTAGAACACTGGTCAGCATAAGGGATTGGCAAGCACCTGTATCACGATATATTTTAACTGATTTCCTGTCATTACTGTCCAGAGGACTGACAAAACCATCAGACAGGAAATTAGCACATGAACTCTTGAGAGTGTCACCCACGTTACTGCTCAAAAGAGGAGCTCCATCATGAGAATTTAAGTTACCCCTCAAAGCAGGTTCAGTTAACTCAGTTAAAGAATTCTGGGAACTCTCAAGAGTGGACACTAGACCAATTGACTGAATATTTAAAGATTCCTTTTTGTTCACATCACGCTGTCTCCTGAAACATCTCTCCGTAGTATGACCAAGCTTACTACAATAAGTACATTTACTTTTCTGAAATCTAGAGGTGAAGCTGGTATTTACTTCCTGAGAAACATCATCCTTATTCTCTTTCCTGTTACCTGTACTCTGAGTAGAGGCAACGTACTGACTCTCAGCTTTCCTTTTTCCTCTAAAATATCTCTTGTGAGTGAGAACATATTCATCAGCTAAAACTGCAGCATCAGACAAATTATCTATTCTTTTCTCATCAAGATATAGGCTTACATCTTTACTAATACACCTTTTGAAATCCTCCAGCAAAATCATCTGCTTAAATTTACCAAAATCAGAATCCACATTCTTAGAATTTAACCACTGCTCTAACAAATCTTCTTTGATTTTTGCATACTCAACATGGGATTGCTTATCTTGCTTGTAAGTTGTCCTAAATTTTACTCTATAAGCTTCAGGAACAAGCTCATAGGCCTTAAGAATCAAGCTCTTAACTACATCATAATTATCAGACTGATCCTGGAGGCAAAGATGCATAAGTTACTTGAGCTTTACCGGTGAGAACAGTTTGAAGGAGTACTGGCCAATACTCCTTAGGCCAATTAAAACCTGTAGCTACCCTCTCAAACAACTGAAAATACTTTTGTTAAATCAGATTCATTAAAAGGAGGGACAAGTTTAACATTTTTAGCCACATCAAAATCATCAGAGCTAGATGATCCAGTTCCACATTGTTTCATGCGATACTCATGGTCTGCCTGAATCCTAGCAAGTTCAACTTGTGCGTGAAACTCAGCCTCCTTAGCACGGGCCTCCTGCAGGGCTAGCTGTAACTTAGCTAATTCAATCTGCGTTTGCTCATTTGGAGGAGTTACATTAAACAAGCTTTCATTAATCATGGCAACAATTTGATCTTTTAGACTGATGAGAGCGAACAACAAATCCCAATTGTTGAGCAACAATCTTAAGTTCATTCTTTGTTCTGTTTTCTATATCACACACTGTTTGCACATTTGACAAAAAATCTTTGGCTTCATCAAGTGTAGAAATAGTAGCCATCATGAATATATCACAGTCACAAAATATCAAACAATATCCTTATGATAATATCCTGAATATCCTGATATGAGGTCGCCAAATTTATGTTACGGAACAGAGAAAGATAATGTACACTTTAAGTGAGAATACTAAAAATCACTACTGTCCCGTAAAGTTCCAGGTTCAAAACAAAGAGTTAGGTAAAATTACAAGTTAAAGTTTAATGCTCAAACTAACAACAAAACATTCAGGACTCATAAGGATAATGTAATGGCAAAAACAGGTTAAATATATGGTTAACTGCAATAGCCTCTATTAACACGAAATTAGCAAGAGTAAATTTATCTAAGTCAGCCCTGATAAAATGAGATACCAGATAATACTCAGTGAATGCCAGATAAATAATTACAGATACAAACTATTGTCAAAAATGACTGACATAAAGAACCCTACATGAATTACAAAAACTTCACTAGGCCTACAAATTAAACTTATGCTATACAGTACAAGAAAGAATGCAATAACAGTTATACTCAAATTACACACAGCTGCTAGATGGTTGGAGACTTCTTGAGCACTCACAATAATAATATCTGTACAGGGGAGGACAGAGATGTGAACAAAATGAGGAGCAGATCTAAGTGGCAATGATGCAGAGACTGAGCTCATTATATAGGGGCCGGCAGAGCCTGACACAACTTGTAAGAGGGACGCGCAAATGAAGCCATGGGGACAGAGAGCTGAAAATCCCGCTCTGGATAACAGAGAGAACGACTTACTCTACTATAACGGTAGAAGAGGGGGACTGAGGCAGAACACGCTCGTGATCAAACATGCAGCAACTGTGCGTTAAAATTACACAAAGGATGATGAAATCATAGGCTATGTAACACCTCCCACAAAGAAAAAGAAATTTACAAAGGAAATTTCTTATTACTCTAAAACAATCTGTCTAAAGTCTAGATAAGCAATCTGCAATAACATTTTCTTTCCCCTTGACATGTTGTATGTCTAATGAATACTCCTGAAGAAGTAGACTCCATCTTGTCAATCTCTGATTTTTATCTTTAAACTTACTAAGGAATTTCAGTGGGTTATGATCGGTATAAATGACTATGGGGTCAAAACCAGAACACAAATAAAATGAAAAATGCTGTAAACCCAAAATCAAGGCCAAAAAGCTCTTTCTCAATAGTTGAGTAGTTCTTTTGAGGTGGAGTGAACTTCTTACTGTAATAAGATACAGGATGTTCAATACCCTGATCATCCTCTTGCAGCAAAACAGCCCCAGCTCCTGTATCACTTGCATCAACAGCCATCTTAAAAGGCTTAGCAAAATTTGGAGTAGCGAGCACTGGCTGACTTAATAGAATAGCTTTAAGTTTGTTGAAAGAGGATTCACAGTTATCGGTCCAGACAAATTTAACTCCCTTTCAGTAGGTCTGTAAGTGGTGATACAAGAATAGAAAAGTTAAGAACAAATCTCCTGTAATAACCTACCATTCCCAAAAATCTTTGTAGCTCTTTCCTACTTTTAGGTCTGGGAAGATCACTTATAACCTGAACCTTAGCTCCTGGTGGTGCAACATGTCCATCACCAATTACATACCCAAGGTACTGAACTTTAGCTTGACCAAACTCACACTTTGATAAATTAGCTACAAGATTAGCATGAACTAAACGGTCAAGAAATTTACTGACATGGCATAGGTGATCTTTCCAGTTGTCACTGAAGATTAATACATCATCAATATAAACAACACACCCTGCCAAACCCTCTGTTACAACATTCATGAGCTTCTGAAATGTGGCTGGTGCATTCTTCATACCATACGGCATTACAGAACATGCAAAAGCCTTTCCTAGTGTTACAAAACATGAGATCTCCCTAGCACGTTCAGTCATAGGTACTTGCCAGTATCCCTTTAACAAATCAAACTTACTTATGTACCTAGCCTTTCCGATCTTGTCTATGCAATCTTCCACACGAGGGAGAGGGTATGTGTCTGTTTTAGTTATCTGATTAACACGTCTGTAGTCAATGCAAAGCCGCTGTGACCCACCTGGCTTAGGGACTAGAGTGACAGGAGAACTCCACTCGCTCTGACAGGGCTCAATCATCTTGTGGTCCAACCGGTAGCCAAGCTCCTTCTGGATGAGAGGAACTTTCACTGGGTTCACACGGTAAGGAGGCAATTCAATTGGCTTTGCGTCTCCAACATCGACATCATGCATCAACACAGTGGTTCTTCCTGGAGTAGCACGGAACACTTGCTGGTACTCCTGCAGTAATGCCGAAAACTCCTGCCTTTCCTTTGGAGTTAGATGAGAAAGCTTATTCTGGAGATCATTCATGATATCAGGATTCTTCCCAAACTATCACTCAGGCTCATACTGCATGGGAGAGCTTCACTTGCAGACTCGGGTGGAACAGCTACAGTGCAGACTGGATTATTTTCGTCCCGCCTGTGATATAACTTTAGCATGTTGATGTGACATAGTTGCTTGCTCTTTCTACGATCTGGTGTGGCGATGACATAGTTGACATCACTGAGTTTCTTCTCCACGAAATAAGGGCCACTAAACTTGGCTTGAAGAGGTTGCCCATGAACTGGTAGCAGAATCAAAACCTGATCTCCTGGCTGAAAGTGGCGTAACCTGGACTTCTTGTCATACCAAGTCTTCATCTTCTCCTGAGCAGCTCCTAAATTCTCTCTCGCCAGCTGTAAAGCAGTGGACAGCCGTTCTTTGAAATTCATCACATACTCCAGCAGGTTGACGTCATCTTCCTCCGACAGCCAGCATTCCTTGAGTAGCTTAAGGGGTCCTCTTACTTCATGGCCAAACAGTAGTTTAAAAGGTGAGAAGCCCAGTGATTCATTTGGAGATTCTCTTGCAGCAAACACAACGAATGGAAGACCTTTATCCCAGTCTTTCTGATGTTCCAAACAGTATTTCTTGAGCATCGATTTGAGTGTTTGATGATATCTCTCCAACGCTCCTTGGGTCTGGGGATGGTAAGCTGAAGACGTGATCTGGGTGATGCCCAACTCTTTCAGAGACTGCTTGAAAACGTTTGACATGAAATTACTTCCCCGGTCTGACTGTACCTCCTTGGGCAGACCAAACTTTGTGAAGAACCCTAGCATTTCCTTAACCACGTTCTTTGCTGAGATATTTCTAAGTGGAATGGCTTCAGGATAACGAGTAGCCATATCAATCATGGTCAACACATAAGAAAATCCTGAAGAAGTCTTAGGAAGAGGGCCCACAATATCCACCAACACACGGGTGAAAGGCGCCTCAAAAGGAGGAATGGGAACTAGAGGTGCAACCTTTTCGGTCTGATTACACTTCCCCACAACTTGACAGGTGTGACAAGACTTACAATACCAGGAAACATCCCTGAAGATACCTGGCCAGTAGAAGTGTTTCAAAATGCGTGCCACAGTCTTCCTCACTCCAAGGTGTCCTGCCAAACTGGAATCATGAGCCACTCTAATGATATCCTGCCTACAAACACGAGGGATGACAACTTGATGTACAACCTCCCATTCACAGTCGGCTGATGCTGTTGGCGGTCTCCACTTCCTCATAAGTACTCCTGACTTTACATAATAACAAGTAGAAGCACCGGCTGACTCTTCCTCACTGCAAGCAGAGTTAGCTAGACCTTTCAACTCAGGGTCAGCAACCTGCAACTCAACCAACTCTTGACGAGACAAATTATCAACACTACGGGGTACTGCCTCATCTGGTGAGTGGTCCAAATTAGCGAGAAAAGTGTCAGCTAGGATAACATCATCATCATCATTATCCTCTAAATCACCAGTAACTTTAGACTTAGCCCTAGTGACAGCACATGCAGGGAACACATCAGGGACATCACAATCCCGGGTCGCAGCCACTGGCTCACCAGACAACTGAGGAGCTGGACACACTTGACTTCCACCAATATCATTTCCAAGTAAGAAAGTTACACCTGACATTGGGAGTGTCTCAACCAACCCAACCATAACGGAACCATTAACAAAACCAGACTCTAAATTCACTCAGCACAGAGGAAGAGAGAAGTAATTATTCCCTACACCTTGTAAGATTACAGTTTCATCAGAGGAATTAACATTAGAGCCTAGAACACTGGTCAGCATAAGGGATTGGCAAGCACCTGTATCACGATATATTTTAACTGATTTCCTGTCATTACTGTCCAGAGGACTGACAAAACCATCAGACAGGAAATTAGCACATGAACTCTTGAGAGTGTCACCCACGTTACTGCTCAAAAGAGGAGCTCCATCATGAGAATTTAAGTTACCCCTCAAAGCAGGTTCAGTTAACTCAGTTAAAGAATTCTGGGAACTCTCAAGAGTGGACACTAGACCAATTGACTGAATATTTAAAGATTCCTTTTTGTTCACATCACGCTGTCTCCTGAAACA
Source organism: Coenobita brevimanus (assembly GCF_032717465.1). Classification (NCBI taxonomy): domain Eukaryota; kingdom Metazoa; phylum Arthropoda; class Malacostraca; order Decapoda; family Coenobitidae; genus Coenobita; species Coenobita brevimanus. The sequence continues at coordinate 25,818,531 of NC_137030.1, read as the reverse complement.
TCTCTCCGTAGTATGACCAAGCTTACTACAATAAGTACATTTACTTTTCTGAAATCTAGAGGTGAAGCTGGTATTTACTTCCTGAGAAACATCATCCTTATTCTCTTTCCTGTTACCTGTACTCTGAGTAGAGGCAACGTACTGACTCTCAGCTTTACCTTTTTCCTCTAAAATATCTCTTGTGAGTGAGAACATATTCATCAGCTAAAACTGCAGCATCAGACAAATTATCTATTCTTTTCTCATCAAGATATAGGCTTACATCTTTACTAATACACCTTTTGAAATCCTCCAGCAAAATCATCTGCTTAAATTTACCAAAATCAGAATCCACATTCTTAGAATTTAACCACTGCTCTAACAAATCTTCTTTTGATTTTTGCATACTCAACATGGGATTGCTTATCTTGCTTGTAAGTTGTCCTAAATTTTACTCTATAAGCTTCAGGAACAAGCTCATAGGCCTTAAGAATCAAGCTCTTAACTACATCATAATTATCAGACTGATCCTGAGGCAAAGATGCATAAGTTACTTGAGCTTTACCGGTGAGAACAGTTTGAAGGAGTACTGGCCAATACTCCTTAGGCCAATTAAAACCTGTAGCTACCCTCTCAAACAACTGAAAATACTTTGTTAAATCAGATTCATTAAAAGGAGGGACAAGTTTAACATTTTTAGCCACATCAAAATCATCAGAGCTAGATGATCCAGTTCCACATTGTTTCATGCGATACTCATGGTCTGCCTGAATCCTAGCAAGTTCAACTTGTGCGTGAAACTCAGCCTCCTTAGCACGGGCCTCCTGCAGGGCTAGCTGTAACTTAGCTAATTCAATCTGCGTTTGCTCATTTGGAGGAGTTACATTAAACAAGCTTTCATTAATCATGGCAACAATTTGATCTTTAGACTGATGAGAGCGAACAACAAATCCCAATTGTTGAGCAACAATCTTAAGTTCATTCTTTGTTCTGTTTTCTATATCACACACTGTTTGCACATTTGACAAAAAATCTTTGGCTTCATCAAGTGTAGAAATAGTAGCCATCATGAATATATCACAGTCACAAAATATCAAACAATATCCTTATGATAATATCCTGAATATCCTGATATGAGGTCGCCAAATTTATGTTACGGAACAGAGAAAGATAATGTACACTTTAAGTGAGAATACTAAAAATCACTACTGTCCCGTAAAGTTCCAGGTTCAAAACAAAGAGTTAGGTAAAATTACAAGTTAAAGTTTAATGCTCAAACTAACAACAAAACATTCAGGACTCATAAGGATAATGTAATGGCAAAAACAGGTTAAATATATGGTTAACTGCAATAGCCTCTATTAACACGAAATTAGCATGAGTAAATTTATCTAAGTCAGCCCTGATAAAATGAGATACCAGATAATACTCAGTGAATGCCAGATAAATAATTACAGATACAAACTATTATCAAGAATGACTGACATAAAGAACCCTACATGAATTACAAAAACTTCACTAGGCCTACAAATTAAACTTATGCTATACAGTACAAGAAAAAATGCAATAACAGTTATACTCAAATTACACACAGCTGCTAGATGGTTGGAGACTTCTTGAGCACTCACAATAATAATATCTGTACAGGGGAGGACAGAGATGTGAACAAAATGAGGAGCAGATCTAAGTGGCAATGATGCAGAGACTGAGCTCATTATATAGGGGCCGGCAGAGCCTGACACAACTTGTAAGAGGGACGCGCAAATGAAGCCATGGGGACAGAGAGCTGAAAATCCCGCTCTGGATAACAGAGAGAACGACTTACTCTACTATAACGGTAGAAGAGGGGGACTGAGGCAGAACACGCTCGTGATCAAACATGCAGCAACTGTGCGTTAAAAATCACACAAAGGATGATGAAATCATAGGCTATGTAAATATATATATATATATATATATATATATATATATATATATATATATATATATATATATATATATATATATATATATATATATATGTATATATATATATATGTATATATATATATATATATATATATATATATATATATATATATATATATATATATATATATATATATATATATACTGGCTCCCTTCAACCTCTGTCTCTTCGACGCACTATTGCATGTTTATCTCTTTTCAATCGATACCTCAATGGTCACTGTGTCTCTGAACTATCTGCTTGCATCCCTCCACCTCTACGATGGGCGCGTACCACACGTCTAGCAACAAAATCTCATCCCATTTCTCTCCAACTCTCTGATGCAAGAGTTAACCGTTACTCCCTGTCGTATTTGCAAAAGGTCAGCTCTGGAGCTGTCTACATCTGTCTGTGTTTCCTACTTCCTATGATCTGCAGTCTTTCAAGCGCAGTGTGTCCAGGCATCTCGAATAGAACTGATCTTTAACTTGGCTCTCTTTTGTGTGTGTGTGTGTGTGTGTGTGTGTGTGTGTTTGGAAGGAATGGTTTAGGGGCTCCTATTCCTTCGTTACTTCTTCCTTCCTTATGATAAAAAAAAATGTAACAAGAGACAGTAGGAAAAGGTGTGTGTGTGTTCCGTCTCTCTCTCTCTCTCTCTCTCTCTCTCTCTCTCTCTCTAAATGGTTACACACACAATATATATATATATATATATATATATATATATATATATATATATATATATTTATATACACACACCCGGTGTACAGTATACTCGAATCAAAGTAAAACATAAACAGGGGGGGAAACAGTAGACGAGTACAGAATATTTAAAAGAGAATAAAAAAAAATAATAAAGGATAAAGACGAAACAAAACGAGACTACTGTATGTTACGAGGGTTTACTACAAGAAATGCAGAGGCCAGTCAAAATTGTGGTCTCAGTGGAGCTCATTTGGTTCACGCAAAAGTTAGCGCTGAGATGTAAAGTCTGAGGGACGGGATGGGAGTAGGACAGGGGAGTCAATTGTTCAGGAAAGTGGAGGAAAGGGAGGAGGGAATGGGATGGAAGGAAGAAGAGGCAAGAGAGAGAGAGAGAGAGAGAGAGGAGGGTAGAGTATGGGAGGGAAATAGGTAGAGGAAAGGAAAGAGAAAAATATTGAGAAGATATGGTATAGAGGAGCAGAAAATGGAGAGAAGCGTAGGAGACGGCAGGGAGGACAGGGAGGGGGAAGAATGAAGAGAGGGAAGGGTAGACGATGAGAAGCGAGAGAAGAATTAAGAGGCCAGAGTGGTGCAAAACTGCACAATTGTGATATATTATGGAAAATGGGAGTAAATGGGGGGGAAGGAGAATGAAGGGGAGATGAAGAAGGAAACAGGGCGAGAGAGATACTGGAAGTTGAAGGGGAAGGCAGTGGAATAAAAAATGACAGCGAGAACAAAGAAATGATAGTGAACAAACGAAAAAACTAAAAGAAACGAGCAGGATGAAAATAGGAATGAAGAGTGGAGAGGGAATGGAGGACTGGGATGTGGAGATAGGGCGAGGGAGAAATTAAGGAGGAAAAGTGAAGGAGAAAAGAAAGAGTATGAAAGAGCTAGAAAGGGTAATAGCTGAATATACGAAGGTGAAGGAGGGAGAGAGAAAGGAGAAGGTATGGAGGAATTAGAGGGAAGGGCTGTGTAAGGGAAGGAGAAGGATGAATATGAGGATATGAATGAGGAGAATGAAAGAACGAAGAAAAGAAAAAAAAGGTGTAGAAGGAAATGACCAATGTTTTGCTGACAGTAATAAGGTAAGCTAGCCTTTCAGTAGACAGGCAGACAGAGTTATAAATAGATAGGAAAACAGTTTACTATTTCTTTCTGTCTATATGTCTATTTGCTATCTATCTATCTATCTATCTATCTGTCTATATATATATATACATATATATTGTATATGTATATATCTAATATACTATAGCAGTAGCCGTGTGTGTGTGTGTGTGTGTGTGTGTGTTTTGGTCAGCCGAAAGTACACATTCAAATCGCACCAAAATAGGCACAAAAATCACAAAAATTTCGCTGATGTTAAAAAACTTGGTCTCATCACGATTGAAAAAATTTTATTATATTTAATGAGCGATAAAATCTTGACCAAAAAACGCCACTCCGGCACCCGGTCGGTTGCCGTGGCCGAGTGGTTAATGTCTCGGACTTGCGTTCGGACAACTTGGGTTCCATTCCCGAAGCTGCAAATAACACGATCACTTGGTAAGCTGCAAAAAATCCAAGTGACAACGTTAGGCTAGAACAGCACATAGACGGACCCTCATGGGCCCTTCGATGTCGCCTTGACGGCCGATAGTGACAATGATAGACGAGAACAGCACATAAACGTGACTCGGATTACCTGAAATGATCGCAACGCACGTGTGAAGTGCAAAGAAACGAGTGAGAAGCATGAGGAAACGTGTGCGAAGCATGAGAATGCGAGCGCTCAACGCTAGAGCGCGCAGCGCTCCGCTGGAGCAAGTGCGAGAGAACCCGAAGGCCCACGAGCACTTGTGTGTATATATATATATATATATATATATATATATATATATATATATATATATATATATATATATATATGATAAAGAAAGAATATATTGTGTTTGGATGAAATCATTTAAGGCAATGGGCTTCGGGAGAGCCCCTAACATGTTATTTCTGATAGCGACTTGTGATCTTGACTGCATTATGTGTTTTTGTTTCAGTCTTATCGTCTTTAAAATCGCCATTGCTTCCATGAGTAACAAAAATGATAGTAGCAGTACTGTTGTAGTAGCAGCAGCAGCATTAGTAGTAGTAGTAATAGTAGTAGTAGTAGTAATAGCAGTAGTAGTAGTAGTAGTAGTAGTAGTAGTAGTAGTAGCAGTAGTAGTAGTGAACTGTATTGTGGAAGGTTGGTTCTGATCATCACAGTATAATTCCCGAAAGGATGGAGGTGATTTAGAAATAAGCTATATAGTAACAGTAGTAGTAGTAGTAGTAATAGTAGTAGTAGTAGTAGCAACAGCAATAGTACTGCAGTTGCAATCCCAAGGTCAGCTGCAAGCAAAATATGTGGACTGCAAAGGATGGGGAGGGGAGGGAGAGGCGTTTGAATAGCCGGGCAGCATATTTCCCTTCTGTATTGCTGTTCATTACCACTGCCCTCAGCCAGGTAAGTTACTCCCGTGTAAACATATTTCCGAGAAAAACCTATGGTTAGTTTTGAAATGACGGGGCGAGCGTCGTTCCTGGCTGGCGTTCGTGGTGGTGGTGCTAAACCGTAATACAGAAAGGAAATATGCGGCCGGACAGCTCCACCACCCGGTCATAGCTGTGCCACCATGTGAAGGCGTCAATTTTCACCATGAATCAACGTTAACATGATAGTATTAAAGTTATTTTGTACATTTTATCGTGACATTTTCTTTCATTTGCTGTGTTATAGCCAAGGATATCACAGAAGTTTGTGATATAATATCTGTCTATCCATGTATCTATTTGCCCACAATTTCTATCCATCACATGACGCCTTACTCCAGCAAGTAGTGGCCATAAACGAGCCACCTCCATATCATTTTTTCTTCCTCCTTCAGGTTGCCATCTCTCTAAATTTTCCTTCTCACGTACCTCTCCACTATAACCCTTCATCTCATCCTAGGTCTCCCTCCTCCCAACATATCATACAAGAGCAAGTTTTTGATACTTTGGTTACAGCAAGATTCTATAAATAACAAAAATACTGCAAAGTAAGACTGAGTACAATATGTTTCTTATTCCTCGCCTAAAATGATACATGTCAGTTGTTTGTATTTACGTATTTATTTTGCAGTGTCCTTGGTTTCTCTTGAGTAGTATTAAATCGTCCGAAGTTAGTTGGCAATGAAATGCAGATGAGATAATTAGCAACGAAATGGTTCTCATGCCACTTTTTACTATTTCTGGACCTCACCCATCCCATTGGTTATGCTTGAAAATAGATGATGATGATGATGATGATGATGATGATGATGATGATGATGATGATGATGGTGGTAGCAGTGATAACGATGATGATGATGATGTTCATGACAATACTGATGAAGATAATGATCATGATTATGATGATAACGATAATGATGATGATGATGAATTAGTAAGGAAGAAGTGCTAGTGACCCTCCTAAATCCACGCGACGTGAATGGGGCGAGTTAACAGTGGTGGGAAAGCAAGAGACGATGAAGAAGAGGAATGCAAGTGATAGAGTGAGGGGATGAAGGATGTATGAGTACACTAAATAAGAAATGGAGGAAGAGGAGAGCTAATGGGTTTGTGATCAAGAAAGAGGAATGTAAGTGAACAGCCAGAGAGGAAGATGGATTGAAGATGGGGAAAGAAAAAATACAGAGGAGATAGTTAAACACGACGGGGAACTGGAATATAAACCAGAAGAATGTAAAACAATGAGAGGAGAAAAACTGGATGACGATGGAGGAATAATGGAAAAGAGAAGTGGAATGAGAGAGAGAGAGAGAGAGAGAGAGAGAGAGAGAGAGAGAGAGAGAGAGAGAGAGAGAGAGAGAGAGAATAACACAAGGGACATAAGAGAATGGAAGAGGGTGGGTATACAGGACAAACAGACAGGCAGAGAGACAGACAAGGAAAAAGTGAGACAGGTACAGAGACAGATATACTTACAGACAGACATACATACACGGAAACAAAGAAACAAACACAAAGGCAGCCAGACAAGCAGGCGCGGAGACAGATAGACAGACAGAAACGGAGGCAGACAAACAGACCGACCGACACAGACACAGATACACAGGCACGGAGACAGACAGACAAACAGAAAACAGACACGGATACAGACAGAAAGACACACAAACATAGAAACAGACACGACGAAGGGGAAACAAATATGGAAACACACACACACACACACACACACACACACTGAGACAGACAGACATGGAGAAAGACAAATAGACAGATAGACACGGAAAGAATTCAAACACGGAGGCAGGAGGAAAATGGAAAAGGGCAAAAATTACAGAGAGTAAGATTGACAGCACAAAAGACAAAAGAAGAGGTAGGGAAGAGAAGAGATCTATAAAAGCAGTGAAGAATGACAGATGGATGAGGAAAGAGTGGGTGGCAAGAGAAGAGAAAGAATAAAAGGTAAACAGAGGAATGTAACAGAATGAAGCGTGACAGAGAGGGACGTCGAAAGGAAAGAAAGATGGATGTAAAAGGAAGATGATGAAGAGGAGGTGGACGAAGAGAGAGAGAGGGGAGGAAAGAAAAGGGGAGAGGGGGGAATGTAAGAAGGTCGCAAAGGGACTAAAAAAAAAAAAATCAGAAGGGAAGACGAGGTATAAGAGAGGTGTAAGATTACGGATGGATGAGAAAAGTGGAAGGGGTGAAGGAGAGACATAATAAGAACGATGTTAAAGATGGGAAACTAAAGAGAATGGATTACGACAGAGAGAGCAGATAGATGGGAGGAAGAGGAAAGGGAAGACGGATATATAAAGAAGAAAGCCTAGGGATAAAAGACGAAAAGGGACTTGGGTGCAGGGTGAGCAAGAACACACAAAAAGTATAGTGGAAGTGAAAGGAATGTAGAAGAATAAAGTCTATTTATCTACTATCTACAGCCCGACGCCCTAATCCCGCAAAGGGTGGCCGCAGTCAAAACGCCTCCAAGTCGCTTTGTCACCCACCATTTGACTGCCCTCCCCCCAGCTCACTCCCCTCTCTCTCATATACCTCTCAACTCCTTCCCTCCACCTCATCCTCGGTCTTCCCCTCCGTCTCCCTCCCTCCACTTCACCTACATAACTACATACAGCCTCTTAGTCAGTCTTTCATTCAAGTGTGATGGAAAATAAACAACAATGATCTGAGGAAGAGAAGGAGGTAATTTAAGAGAAAGATCAACACAATAGAAAAGAAAGAACCGGAATGTAGTGAAAGGAGAGGAAAGGATGATGACGAAGAGAAAAGTGGAAAAATGTTGGCCTATGGTTAATGGAAAGCAGATGACAGAGCAAGGGAAGACGAGGAAAGGGAGGAAGGAAGATGGATGCAAGAGGAGAGAGGCCGGGATGATTACAAGTGGAAGCAAGAGGAAGATGTGGAAGAAGAGAAAGGAAGGAGGAGAAACGTAAGAGAGGAGAGAATCTACGGAAATGAGAGAAATCAGGTTGGCATCGACAGACAGACTGACAGACTGTGAAGAGCGATATAGTACATTAAGATGAAAAAAGGCAGATCGACTTAAAAGGAAAACTACTCGTATATAGATGTGTTAGGGATCCAAGATTTTCGAAAACATGAATGATAAAGGGTTTGTGATTCCAGTTTCACCGTGAATTTGGCTGACAGCTAACCTACTTGTGTCTTACTTCTTTCTGTATCTATGTTATACCCACCTCATTTATACCGGTGGAAAATTGGATGATGATGATGATGATGATGATGATGATGATGATAGGGTAGTGTGATGGACTAAGAGTATGAGATAAAGAAAGAAAAGGAAAGATGGAAAGAAGAAGGACGCTGTGTGAAAGCGGGCATCACGCCGACAAAATGTGCTATAAACACCGTATTGAAGACAAACCTTTATTAAGTTGAAAACGTTTCTCTTTACAGTACACAATCGACGTTACTTGTATTAAACTTAGTGCTAATGATATAAGAACTATGAGATTAATGTCAGTGCTGGTCGTAACGATGTTAGTAGCAGTAGTAGTAGTAGTCGTATTAGTCGTAGTAGTCGTAGTAGTAGTAGTAGTAGTAGTAGTAGTAGTATTGTGGTTGTTGTTGTTGGTGCTGTGGTTGTTGTTGCTGTTATTATTGTTAATATCATTATTATATGTTGTTTTATCATCATTACAGTTATTATTATTATTATTATTATTATTATTATCATCATTATTAATATTATTATTATTATTATTATTATTATTAATTATTATAACTGTTATTATTATTTTCAATTAATTATTGTAGTTGTTGTTAATATTATCAGCATCAGTATAATATGTGTGTGTTCGTATGTGTGCGTCTATATATGAATATATGTTGGCATTCAACGTGTATAATTCTGTATGTATACTGTACATGCATGTATATATGTATACATGTTTCTACAGGTACGTGTGCATGTATATGTATATGTCTCTATGTATACATATACTGTATACGTAGGTATCCGCCATCCACTCCCCTTGATCCCAAATTATCCCTCACAGGATCTCACAGCCTCTTCTTCTTATAATCCCTCACGTGTCCTGGTTTGTCTAGTTAATCCCTTAATGTCAGGAATGCCGTCCACATCTTAAACTCCTTCCACCACCAAACGTTAGATATATAAGGTGTCCACTTGAAATACTGCTCTTTGACTTGAAAAAGCTTGTATAAAGCGAAACGTTGTCAACTTAATAAAGCTTGTCTTCAATAAGGTGTTTATATCAAACAAGAAAGGTGCTCGTGATATTAGGGAGAGAATATTGAAAAGAACTGGGCAAGGAGCTAAATGGAGGATAATGAAACGGATTGAGACAATGAAAGAGAATGAAAGGCAGGTATAGGAAGGGGGAAATTGAAATAAGTCAAGAAATAAAGAAAAAGAAGGACGAGAATTGTGCTGTTCATGCTCCAGCTTGGCCTAAAACTGCCATCTTTCCATATTGAATACTGAGATGTAACAATAGATTGACACTACAAAGTGGTGTTAGTCAAGAAGAAGTACTGTGGAATACTGAGATATAGCAATAGGTTAAAACTACAATTCGGTGCTGGTCACGAAGAAGTGCTGTGGAAAGGAACTAGAGCCGTAGCATTGTCTTTTTCTGCCACTGTACTACGTTAAATTAGCTGCAAAAGAACGACAGACTGAGCCAAGTTAATGTGAATGAGCCGTAGTGTAACAAACGGAAGGAGCTTGAAGGATGCTAATTGTCTGGCAGTAACATAATTGAACCTGGAAGATATCGGAGTATTATTTGGAAAGATTATTTCTAATGGAGCTTGAGACCATCCTCTACAAAGCCAGATATCTTTACAAAACTGAAAACATTCTTCAAGTGGAAGTAGTAGCAGTAATAGTAGTTGCAGTGCCAGCCTAATCTGAATGTAAACCTGGTGGACTACAAGATGAAGTTACTCTCCTGTTGCAGTCAATAACCTTCCTTCTTTCTGTGAATAGGGAGGGAGAGAAGGGACGCTTATATAAATGGGGAATGGAGCAGGTAGGTTATGTATATCTCACTAACAACTCAATGAAAATAAGAAAATGATATAAAAGGCGTCAAAGCAGTAAAGGAGTAAAGAGCTAATACTGAAAGAAGCAGTGAATTGTAAGTTTGTAATAAACATTAAAAATATGAATGGCGAAGTATGAAAAAGTATGGAGATTAGACGGGACTGAGAGAGGATGTGACAAGATATGCGGCAGACGGAAGAGAGTGCATGATTATTATTAGTCAGAGGAGAAAGTAGGATAAATTGTAAGAGATGTTGAGTTAAAAGGAATACAAATATGAAAGGAAAACGATGGGTGAAATTACTTTCAGCAGGATGCAGGCATGATTCTCACACACACACACACACACACACACACACACACACACACACACACACACACACGCACATAGGAAAAAAGCATAAATAGGGCTTTGATTATTAAAAAAAAATACAATGAAGCAAGAGAGAGAGAGAGAGAGAGAGATGAAAAACTGACGGATAATTAAAATCAGAGTCACTTCAATTTTTAATGAGTCATCCCACCCCATGCAAGATATTTCCTGTTTGTCAGCCAAGCCCAGATAGTCACCCTAGTTCAGCCAGCCGCCCCACACCAGCTAGTCACCATACCCCACTCGTCATTCCACCCCAGTTTGGCATTGCACCCTCTCACTCCAGCTAGACATCTCATCCAGTCATCCCTGCCAGCCACCCCCAGTTAGCCATCCCATCAAATAACCCCAATTAGTCAGCCAAGGTAGTTACTCCAAACTAGGCACATTACCATGGGTATTTACTCCACCTCAGTTAATCACCAGCCACAGCTAGTCACCTAACACTGGCTATAGTTTGCTCACTTAAAGTTGGCCTATAACTGTCATTTATCCATACAGAGTGCTGGACGAAAACAAAAGATTACTACTAGAATGTTGTGCTAGTCACGAAGATGTGCTGTGGAAACGATTTACAGCCGTAATATTAGTTGCATCAAAATAAAATGTGGAACTGAGAGACAGCAAAAAAAAAAAAATCCACAAGTTCAGGTAAGCGAATTATAATCACCCAAGCGCAAGATAAAGACACTTTCCCAGATACAGTGGGTTTGTTTTTCATCTTACGTAACTGGACCAAACCAGACATTTGAATATTGTGTCGTGATTGTGCGAAGTTTTATTAGCCTTAGTTATGAGATAGGAATGAGTCTCCTTGGTTACTGATTAAATCAAATCTCCAGTCTGACTATATCTGACCACCAACTGAGCTGAAAGGGGAGTGGGTATATTTGTCAGCATAGAACAGACATACTATACTCATCCTACTGCAGCTAGTCACCCTTTTCCAACTGTTTAGCACCAGTCACATTGACCTAACCAGTCACCCCAGCTAGTGATGTCGACAAAAGTGGTAACAACAGGGAATGGGTGCAGTGGGCAGATCCTTTAATGTCTGAGACACTAACGATCGTCCAGTTAGGGCCCCTCTCATAATGGATGTTCTTGATACACGGAGCGAGAGAGAGAGAGAGAGAGAGAGAGAGAGAGAGAGAGAGAGAGAGAGAGACAGACAGACAGACAGACAGACAGAAGACAGACAGAGACAGAGACAGAGAATGATCACACTAAACTCTTGAGTGAAATAAAAAAAGAATTATTTTTCATCATCATCATCACCATCATCGAAATTCCAGAGTCCAGCATTATAAATGGGGTATGCAAAATCATGAAATAGGATGAAGAGACACTACTATATCATCTGAGGTGTTAATGAAGGCTTTTTCTAACCCTTCTAGTTCAGAAATATTCTCCAAGGTTGCTGATATTGTTTAGTGGATACATGAGCACCATACAAGACAACATTGCACTGAAGGAGCTAACACATTATTTCAACAGCGAAAGGGTTCAGTCATGAGCAAAACTTTCCCAACACTTCCCTCCTGGCTGTGGGATGGGTAATAGTTACACGAACATTTTTTTTTTTCTGTGATAACAATATGAAGCAAAAACAAAAGCGTCTTCAGAGAGAATTATACACTTTATCGTCTGGGGTGGAATGAGAAGTAAAGTCAGGTCGCATTGCTGTCAGTGAACTGTAGGCACATTTTTACTCACAAATGTTCCCGCTTCTTTGCTTTCCTTGGCAGTTTTCCAATCAATATTGGGCAGTATAAGGTCCACTATGGGACAGCAAAGTCATATGCTAGCCAAACAGAAAGCAGTATAGTTCGTTATGTCTAGAGCTAGAATGATGCGTGTAAAAATCGAACCGTTGTAATGTTTGCGTATTTGTTTGTTGGACGTGTACAGTGACGGAGTGTGAACTTTTATGTTTTATTCTAACTTGGCCAAGATTTTCATCCTTTTGCAACATACGAGAACATCAGGTAACTCAGCGGCAGAAAAAGACATTGTTGCAACCCAACATCCTTTCCATAACATTTCCTCTCAACATTATATTCTAGTGTTAAGCTGTTACTACAACTCAGCATTAAAAATGAAGTTAAGATTCAAAGAGTACTGTATATGAAAGGACTTCTAGCCACACATCGCTTTACCTGTCCTCCACAGTTTCAGATTCGAACCTTATGCTCAGAGTACATGCAGATAAGTACCTCCCTACCACACTTCCCACTTCCCAGTACTATTCATACTCTCCAGTTCACTTTGTGCTCCCCAATACACCATTCAACTCCCCATCAAGATGTATAGCGGCTCCTCAGTTGCCCTCCCATTCTAGTTATCCACAGTACCAGTCTCCCTCTTCCAACTGTCCCATGAATACATGACCTTCCCCTTCACCCTCCCCAGATTCATTCCCCACTCCACCCCACGACATACAACACCTCTCTCACCTCTCCTCAGTACCCTCCTCCAGCAGTAGTCCTCTATCTTCTCCCCGTCCCCTTCCCCCTCCCCAGACCCCGCTGTAAAACCCATCAACTTCTTACAACAGATCAAAACAAACGGCACATCCTCCCTTCACTTTCTTGTGGGTTTTCCTCTTTTCTCCTACTCATTACTCACTACCCTGCACACACCAAGATTTAGCAACACTTCCCTCGCTACCCCACTGCCCTTATAATAGCAGCCTTTCATACATCTTGCGCCTTCCCCCATTTGTTTCCTTTTCCCACTCTGTTTCCATTCACTTCTTCCACTTCTCACCTACTCCCATTCGAGTCCCCTCCCTCCCACCTTCCCAAGTCACTTCTCTCTCCTTCCTCTTCCAGACCCCATTCACTTCTCCCATCAAACAACACAGCACCTCCCACACTCTTCCAGTCTCATATTTTCCACCGGAAAACCGTGGGGAGCACTTGGACCCTCGTTGTGGAGAGAGACAGTCAATCCCCACTCTCCCTCTCTCCTTCCTACCTTCCCACCTTCCCACTGCTTTCTAACTGATTGGCTGGTTTGGCACACAGGGCCTAATGAGCTTGACCAATCAGAGCCTTGGGAATGAAAAGAGGATGGTTAGTTTAGGAACAGAAAGCCAAAGCTCGGACTGTAGTAGAATAACTGCAATTGGTTTGGATAGTGTCTATTTCAGATGCAAGAAATATTTAATATTCTTCAGGCCAATAGCAGTCTGAGTCATTAGAGTTGTATGTGGATACAAATAAATGGCTAATTAAACATAAAAAAATAAAACAGTTGATTTTGCATGTGTTTCCGCATACGACAGTCCAAAATTTATTAGCCTTCGATATAAGGCCACCATTGCCTTCGGAGCTGCCGAGAGAGAGAGAGAGAGAGAGAGAGAGAGAGAGAGAGAGAGAGAGAGAGAGAGGGAGAGAGAGAGAGAGAGAGTAGGAAAGAAATGATACGTAAAGAAAGAAATAATTGGAAGAGAAAACAACACTGATACAACTACGAGAGAAAATGATCGGGGATTGCTGAGAGGAAGAAAAAAGAAAGACAATAAAAGGAACAACTCAGAGTATGAAACAAAAGGACAACAAATGGATAAAAAAGAAAGAGAAAAAAAGGATAAGGGAAATAAAATGAGAGAGAGAGAGAGAGAGAGGGAGGGAGACGAAGATAAGGGTGGAACTCTAAACACCTGTATTAGATTGCCAGGCCGCTCCACCGTACTTAACCTCGCCTTGCAATGATGGTAGTAATGTTGACAACTGTGATAATGATGTTGATGATCGTGGTGAGGGAGATGTCTGTTAATTTATGGTCTAACCTTTACCCGATAACTCTCTTGTAGCTTGTAATGACGCCTAATCATTGATTTTTACAGTAAAATTAACTCCATTATCAATTTTCTGTCATGGCGTTGGAGGCACGGGAGGACCGAGGCTGGGTTAGCGTAGTCCAGGTTGATTTAGTTGTAGGAAACCGCCAGGAATCTCAGGTAACGTTTACAATAATTTCTGTCATCTTACCGCTGCAAGGGACGGAGGTTGGCCTACCACTGAACTCCTTTCAGTCCGATGGCGGATTTTATACTGTTTCTTGATCTCTTCTGGCGGTTTTCTTTCACCATAGGGTAAACGTTTTTAACAAAATGCATTATATACATAGTATTCATGAACATCTACAAAAGTCTCTTCACTAACTGAGTATCACTGCTTTAGTGGCGTCCAAACGTGTGTTGGAACAAGTGTTGGCAACATGTAAACAACACAATAACGAACAAGCTGCAAACATGCTTGGAACGGCACCGTCTGGATTACATTGGCAACATGATACAGAAGTCTCAGCTGCTTTGTATGGAAACACTTATCGTATCACCTCTGCTGCCAGAAGATTCGTAGCAGCACTTTATTGTCAACACTTGTTTGAGGACATATGTTGTCGCGCCCTTAGAGTAATAAAGATGTACTAAAAATTGCGTCATGGAGCTGAAGGAGAGATAATCTGGACTACAGTACTCTCGTCTTGAGCCCTGATGGACCTGTAAAGGGATAAATAGAAGTTGACATCGTTATTATTATGACATATAAATTTATTATTACAACTAACCTTGGAGTCTCTAGTTCCAGAATGCATTCATTTTGAATAAATTATAAAAATATTTCTTTGTAATGAAGGATTAGACCTATATGAACTGAATGGGTTTGTGGCCCTTGACATAATAGTCGCATGAAAGTTGATTTGGTATCTTCTTTTATTCTTTTTCTGCTTTTGCCAACGCCACTAATGATGATGATAATGATGTGTACAGAAATGAAACCAAAAGGACTAGGGTTGTACTCTAAGTACTTTTGGAGATTTTGTAACACTTCTTCCTTACAGTCTTATCCTGCGCATTGCATTTCAACTTCCTATTGGTTGTTATTGATACAAAATATGTCTAGAATAAAACAGAATACGATAAATACCTCAAAAGAGGATGTTAACCTAAAGTGGGCAAAATAAATCACAGAGAAACGCATGTTACGAAACCTCCTGCTGTATGCCTGATATAATAAGGCTGTTGTAGGTAACCTAGTGTAAACATGGAATATTTTGGTATATTTCTCCTATGTTTATAGCTAGGACTGATGTTCTGTCCAGTGCACCTCAGTACACTGATGACAGTAGTGAGGGTAATGATAAACCACAATGCATAAAACACTTCAGATATGCACAGAGAAGCTGATAGTGTCTTCAGATTCTGACGACTCTTTTCCTGTTTCTGGACCTGCCATCACCGGTAGCGATGATGATGATGATGATGATAAGAACTCCCCCATAATATGTACATATCGTACATTATATCATAATGGATAATGATAAATGTCTCTCAGTTTTGTAAGAAAAAAATAAAGAAGGGGAAATAACATATCGCTCTATCCTGAAAATATAATCGTCATAATTAGTATAGCCAAAAAACTACTTAATTTTCCCCTTAAATCCTTGGGAAGACTTAGTTGTTACCCTGAGTGGCTTTGTCTTGGACGGTCAGTGGTAGTGTTCTTTGATGAAGGAATTACTGTTGTGTGAACCATTCTGCTTACATACTGGAATCTCTAATGAGAGTGAAGTATTAGTCCAGTGCTTTGATTTCATATGATCTCGAATAATTATTAAGAAAAAAATATGCACTCTCTCTCTCTCTCTCTCTCTCTCTCTCTCTCTCTCTCTCTCTCTCTCTCTTATCTGTTTTATATATATATATATATATATATATATATATATATATATATATATATATATATATATATATATATATTTAATACCAAAGGCGAGTGTTTGTATTTTTGTTGCCTATAAACTCGGCTCCCTTAGGGTCTACCTTCACATATCATACATATTCTGCATCAGCATGATGCAGGGAGTGTTTTGGTAAATAATTTATCGGGATTAATTGTATGCTGAAAACTTCTATCTATCTATCTATTGCCAGACGCCTCAATCCCGTTTGCGGTGGCCACAAACAAATCGCCTCCAAGTCGCCCTGTCCCCTGCCATTTCACTGCCCTGCTCCCAACTCACACCCCCTTCTCTTATATACCTCTCCACCCCATCCCTCCATCTCATCCTCTGCCTCCCCCTCCCTCTTCCCCCCTCCACCTCACTCACATACACTCTCTTCGTCAGTCTTTCACCCTCCATCCTCTCCACATGGCCAAACTTACATTAGGTACATTGGCCGAAGGCTCAATCAGCCCTCCGCAGGAGCTAGCCAAAAAAGTCTGCCTAGAGGGTGGACCTTTTCGGCTAGTATATACACACACACACACATATATATATATATATATATATATATATATATATATATATATATATATATATATATATATATATGTACTGGATTATCTCTCTCTCTCTCTATAATACATACGAGCAGGGGTACACGGCATTGCTGGGCAAAAAAGGCAAACACTCTAATTTTGCTTGTTCTAGTTCAGTATTCCTTTCTACTCCAGAAAGACCATGTACTTTCTGTTTCAACTTTCGCAGATGAGCGCACAGTATTTGTGCGCACTTGTTTACTGCAGTAATCCCTCTACTATCCGACGTTATAGAGCCATAGGCATTTTCAGAAAGTGGTCCCATCCGGATAGTGGGCCCCAGCCTCCTGGACTTGTACATATGGACCCTAACCTGGCCAGACTCAGAAAATCACCTATACAACTCCCTACTGGGCATGCATAGCACCTACTTAATACCCAATTCACACCAATAAGGGACATAAAAGACTGAAATAAATCCAAAGGAACCAGAGAATAAGGTTTTATAGGTAAGTATATACAATATTAAACAATCTGAGTACTTACAACAAGTCTCCGGCTCCTGGACTGGTACTTATGGACCCTAACCTAGCCCAACTCAGAAAAACACCTCCCTACTGGACATGCATAGCACCTAAGACCCTATTCACACCAATAAGGGACAGAAAAGAGTGAAATGAGGTTTTGAAGGTAAGTATGGAAAATACAGTACAATATGAAACAGTCTGGGTACTTACAACAAGTCCCTGGCCATCTCGATGAATAACCTGCCTCCTCTCAGACTATGACAGTAAAAAGGAGTACCTGAAGCACCTGCAGTACACTGTACGTGAAGTCTTGCACTGAACTTAGTCATTTGCACTCATAATTCCATTTTCTTAACACTGCGCACTCTAGTCTTACTTGCTCTCCATTGTACCTTAATGAAATCAGTGTTGCCAGCTGCACTTAAATCTTTGCACTCATAATTCTATTTTCTTAACACTACACACTCTAGTCTAATTTGCACTCCATTGTACATTAATAAAATCAGTGTTGCACTCTGCACTTAAGTCTTTGCACTCAGAATTCTAATTTCTTAACACTGCGCACTGTTTTTTTCACTGCACAACACTATTTTCCTGTGTGGTCTAGTGGCAAGTTTTTACTGTTTATTCACTGTCAGAGTCTGAGAGTAACTGATGCAGGTGGCATAGGGGTGCGTTGCTGGGATGTGGTAATGGACTACCCACTGCAGATGACTCTGAAGACAGGTGCAAACCAGGGTTGGATCAAATACTGATTTTTAAGAGGTCAAATACAAATACAAATACTTGTGACATTATGATGCAAAAATACAAATACAAATACAAATACTTTTTCTTCTGGGTCCCAAAATACAATTACAAATACAAATACATTGAAAATGTATGTAAATATAATTCAAATACAAATATATTTGTATCTGATCCACCCCTGGTGATAATATAGGAAAACTCAAGAGCTCACGGGACTCGGGACTCAGGAGGCATGGCTGCAAGTCTGCCCAGATGCACGTTGATGTTCGATCTGAACATGTGATCTAAGGCAGCGAGTCAGACAAAAGTGGCGCGGCATTGAAATTCGAAATACAAATACAAATACAAAACGCTTTTCTTCTAGGTGCCAAAATACAATTATAAATACAAATACATTGAAAATGTATTCAAATACAACTCAAATACAAATACAATTGTATTTGATCCACCCCTGGCGCAAACTACCATCCAGTGGCTACTCCACCATGCCTGATGTGCTGGGCTGTGGCTCGGAAAATGAGTGCCTGTCTTGGGGAGGCAATGGTGTGGAGCCAGGGCTGGGCACAGCGGGGATCACGGGTCTGAAAAAGTTGTCCATGGTTGATTGACACGAGGAACGACAATTTTGCCTGAGAGCGTGCACTTCCCCAACAAGTCCCAAGGGCCCCATCTCCCTGTCGCAGTCCGGGTGTTCCAGGTAGTCGAGAACGAACTCTATGTGTTCCGGGAGTGAGCTCAGCTTGGGGATGGCTGGAGTAGTGTCATGCTGAGAGGAGTCTGCATCATAATCGCCATCCTGGTCAGAATCTTCAAGCTGGGTATTGACACCTGCAAACGAAGATACGATCTCAATATCAGACATGGTCTGATACCCAGGATCGCCCTCATCGTCATCCAACCACTCACTCACTTCGTCCACATCAACATCGTCGCCATGTGCACGTAGACGTGCATGGAAGCCATCCACATCGAAACCTAGAAAATCGTGCTCAACATCCGTTCTGAGAAGCAGACGATATCAACCATTTTCTAGAGTCTTGACAGGGACTTCCTTCCATGCACTGGCCCAGGTGTAGACTGCAGACTTGATGTTGTAGCAGCGAAGGTTTTCCAAAGTCCACTGGCCTTACGTGTCATGTCCCTCCCTGCGCTCGTCCTTGTCCTCGAGAGCAACCACCACCTTGTCCAGGAACTTCCTTTGGTACAGCCTCTTCGTTGCCACGATCACTCCTTGGTCCATTGGTTGGATGAGAGCAGTCAAATTAGGTGGCATAAACATGCACCTAATGCAGCCATTCTCAGCCACCAAGTCCTTGTTGCACGGGTGGGCAGGTGCATTATCCAAGAGAAGGAGGGCCTTTACCTGGTCCCACTGGATTCCCAGTTTCTCCCTTTGGTAATTGATGACCTCCTTGATGAAATGGCAGTGGAACCAGTCTTTGAAGATCTGGGCTGTGAACCAAGCCTTCAAAGAATGGTACCTAATGACGGGAAGGAAATGCATCACCACATGAACACACCGAGGCTGCTTTGCACGGTCAAAAATAACAGGCTTGAGCCGGTGCATGCCATTAGCATTGGCACAACACAAAGCAGATATCCGTTGCTTGGAGAGCTTGCGGCCAGGTACACGTTTCTCCGTCTCCTCAGCTAGAGTGTTGGTTGGCAAAGAGCGATAGAATAAACCAGTTTTGTCAGCAAAGAAGACTTGACCAAGAGTGAAGCCTTCCCTGTCGATCAAACCCTTCACCTTGTGCCAAAACTCCTCTACTCCATCCTCGTTGGCATCCAAAGCTTCGCCATGAGACTTACGGTTGGTAAGGCCATGTTGTAACTTGAATGCGAAGAGCCAACCCTCGGATGTCTTGAAGTCTAGGGCGTCGTGATGCCTTGCGAACTTCTCAGCAGCAGCCTTCAGCTCCGTTCCATGCACCAGCACACCAGCAGCACGTTGCTGTTGATATCAAATCAACGTGGAGCATTCGACTTCTGCATACTGGGGAGTACACATCTTCCTCTCCACGTTGCGTTTGTTCTTCGATGAGAAGTCAGCCGTGTACTGCATGAGTTAGGCACGGGATCTCTTGATATCAAACAATGTAGATCCGGCCAGGTTGAATTCATGGAGGATGTGTGAGGTCGACCATCCCGCATCCACCTTGTCCAATATCTTCTTCTTCTCCAGAGTCAAAACCACTCTCTTCCTCTTCTCAGGTGGCGGGGCCACCATCACGCACACGAAGAAGAGGCAGGAGAGCAGCAGGTAGGGCACCACCACAAATGCAAGGACGTGGGTGGCCATGGTGACGAGCGTGCACTCACAACAAGAGATGGGCGGTAAGTGGGGAGGATGCTGGGGTGCTATAGTGGATGGCGGCGGAACTGCGCACCAAAACACAGCTGGTCCGCGCCGCGTGTGCCGAGTTCAAATTACAGGGGGAAAAATAGTTGGATTTTTTTTTTTTTTTTTTTTTTTTTGGACTTTGGGGGCAATTTGGGGAATATTAAATCTCGAGATCAATATGTCCGGTAAGTGGGGTGTCAGGATAGTGGGCATCCAGATAGTACGGGGATTACTGTATTACTGGCGACCTCAAATGACCTCGGAGGTCAACTTCACATAGCCTATGTCTGAACTGGAGGTCATGTGAGTCTATCTATCTATCTATTCCCAGACGCCATAATCCCATAAGGGGTGGCCATTTGACTTTCAGTTACTTGTTTGACTGGGAGGGGCACTAACCCTCTACTAACGCACTTGCTGACATGTAGGGAGCATGTATGGTTTGGTTATATGATTACCACCCAGAGTTGTAAATGGTTTCTTGGCTCACAGGAAACCATTTGGCTTGTCACTCAATGTAAAACCACCTGTAAAGGAAAGAAAAGCAATAAGAAGTGACATGAAAGATAGGAGAAATAAGAAGAGAGGAGGACAGGCACAGAAAAAGAATGATAAAGGCTAAGGAAGAAGTAGGCAGCACTACATCAAGTGAGTGGATGATGGTCGCCTCCATGCCAAAAATTGTTCTGTTGGATCCAGTTGTTCAAGCTTGTAATGTCAATGACCTCAAATGACTTCCAATCTGTGACCTCAAACGACCTTGGAGATCAACATCACATAGCCCGTATCCGAACTTCACTTCATGTCCATGCCAAAATTTAGGCTGCAGGGGTACCAGGTGCTGCCCAGACCAAAAAGACGAACACTTTACCAGTGACCTCAAACGACCCACATCTGAATTTTGACCCTCCCTAAAACCATCCTTGGTTCACCCAGGTTCAAACTATATACGGGGGTGGGGGTCTGGTTTGGGCATGACTGAAAGACAAACCAACAAGCAAACAAATAAACAATGCAGCTTCTATATATATATATATATATATATATATATATATATATATATATATATATATATATATATATATATATATATGCAAACTAACCACAGGAGAAATGAAAGGAGCGACATTGAGTACTTTCGTATATTACATCATCAGACGGAGTGAGACAGAAACGTAAAGGATAGAGGTCTTATATGCACACCCGCAGCAAGTAGTGGCACACAGAACAATGGATAACCTGAATTTTTACCTGCGGCTTAACTTATGGTCACCCGCAGCAGGGAGTGGAACACAACAAAGGATGACCTGAATCTAAAAATGCACGTGACAAAGGAGAAGGAAGCAAGAGGGGGGGAAAGGGGAGTTGAAGGAGGGGGAAGGGGGAGAGGAGGAGGGGAAGGGGGAAGGGGAGAGGGGGGAGGGAGGAGGAGATACATACTGCTGCTTAACTTAAGACCTAGAGGATTAATGCTTGGTGTGTCCCACACAGGTGTGACTACACCACCAGGAGATGACAGGGAACAATCACGTGTTAGTCTGGGGGACACTGCTTTAAAATTAATTCAGTTGACAATTTATCACACTTAAAATGACCATAACTCATGTTTACATTCTTTTCATATGTGCCAGAAATTAGACAAGATTCTATTACATTTCCTTCATCTAAGCTTTTTGATCTTGCTAGAATCCTAGAGCCTGTCCAGTCAATATGGTGATCACTGGATGCTTTGTGCTGAAATAAACCACTACTCTGTTGGGCTGTCCTTACGCTGTATTTATGTTGTGAGATTCTAGTTTCCAAGTCTTTTCCAGATTGTCCTATGTAAAGTTTGTTATAGCTTTTACACGGGATTTTGTAAACAACTCCTGAATTGCTGAAAGGGCTGTTCTTGATGAGGGTTTTTCTGATGGTGTTCTCATATTTGAATACTACTTGTACATTGAGTTTCCTCAGTATGTGAACAACATCAAGAAAATTTTCATGGAAGGAGAGGACAAGGGTTCTTTAAATGTTCTGGCGATCTGGCTTATTAGTTTTCCCTTCAAGGAATCGTTTCTTGGCTGTATTGTGGCACTGAGTTAGTATGCTTTGTGGATATTTTACCTTCTTTCCAATACTCTGAATCATTTTTAGTTCATCATCTAAAAATTCTGGGTCTGAAATTCTATATGCTCTTAGGTACATGGATATGAACACAGATCTTTTTACATTAATATGATGGTTTGAATAGTAATGAACATATGACATAATATTTCTAGGTTTTCTGTATACCTTAGTCTTCAAAACATTTTGGTCCCTGATAACTTTTACATCCAAAAATGGCAATTCATTATCCATTTCCATCTAATGAGTAAATTTAATCGATGGAACTAACGAATTTAATTGCAGGAGAAATTCATCAAAGGGAAGACTGTAAGGCCAGAAGCACAGGATATCATCAACGTATCGGAGTCAAATTATGTTTTGCTCCTTTATGGATGTCAGTAAATGTTTCTGAAAGCATTCCATGTAAATATTTGCCAGAACTGGGGAAAGGGGATTACCCATGGCCATACCAAATTTTTGTGTGTAAAATTTACCTTCAAAGGTAAAAAAGAGTTCACAATGCACAATTTGATTAGGTTGATAATGTTTTCAGAGGGAATACCATTAGTGTTACTACCCAGAATGCTTGGCAGGAAAGTTAAAACATCATCAACAGGGACATTCGTGAATAATGATTCAACATCAAAGCTGACTAATTTGTAGGGGTACATGACATTTAGAGATTTTAACTTTCTTACAAAATCCTCATTGTTTTGTACAAATGAATCAGAGATAGTGCCTATAACAGGGGACAACAGTGTTACAGCCACTTGGAGAGCTTGTATGTCGTCGAGCCTACAGAGCTTACAATTGGCCTGATGGGGTTGTTTGGTTTGTGGGTTTTAATCAAGCCATACATATATGGTGCAGATGGATTTTGCACAGAGAACTGTTTGATCAAGTCATCCCTTCCACTTAGCAAGGTCTTGATTTCTTTATGGAATTTTCTATTTTGTTTTTCAGTTGGATCACTTTTTAGTTCACTGTAGGTGTTGGTGTCACGCAACAGTTCACTCACTTTTTCCTTATAGTCACATTTGTTCATGACTACTACAGCGCTGCTTTTAGAGAGCAACATCAGATACCCCCTCATCAAGAAGAGCCCTTTCAGTAATTCAGGCGTTGTTTATAAAATCCCATGTAAAAGTTGTAACAAATTTTACATAGGACAATCTGGAAAAGATTTGGAAACTAGAATCTCACAACATAAATACAGCGTAAGGACAGCCCAACAGAGTAGTGGTTTATTTCAGCACGAAGCATCCAATGATCACCATATTGACTGGACAGGCTCCAAGATTCTAGCAAGATCAAAAAGCTTAGATGAAGGAAATGTAATAGAATCTTGTCTAATTTCTGGCACATATGAAAAGAATGTAAACATGAGCTATGGTCATTTTAAGTGTGATAAATTGTTAACTGAATTAATTTTAAAGCAGTATCCCCCAGACTAACAAGTGATTGTTCCCTGTCATCTCCTGGTGGTGTAGTCACACCTGTGTGGGACACACCAAGCATTAATCCTCTAGGTCTTAAGTTAAGCAGCAGTATTTATCCTCTCCTCCCTCCCCCCTCTCCCCTTCCCCTTTCCCCTCCTCCCCTCCTCCTTTCCCCTGCCTCCCTCTCCCCTTTCCTCCCCTTCTACTCCCTCCTCCTTTGTCACGTGCATTTTTAGATTCAGGTCATCCTTTGTTGTGTTCCACACCCTGCTGCAGGTGACCACAAGTTAAGCCGCAGGTAAAAATTCAGGTCATCCATTGTTCTGTGTACCACTACCTGCTGCGGGTGTGCATAAAAGACCTCTACCCTTACGTTTCTGTCTCACTCCGTCTGAAGATGTACTCGTAATATACGAAAGTACTCACTGTCACTCCCTTCATTTCTCCTGTGGTTAGTTTGCATACATATCTTCACGGTGAATGGAAGTTTCTGCAAATATGGATACCACGTGCGCCTTCAGTGCTTTCCTTGAGTCAAACCCCAGCCTTCGAGTTCTCTGTCAAGACTTTCTCTCTTCATTATTACGTGCACACCGAGCAAAGCAGAGGTTGGAGTTCCTTAAGAGGTGTCTAGAGGAGCAAGTAATACCTAAGTCTCTTCTGCCGGATCGACTCATCAACGTGGACGAACAGCCATTTGGAGATTACGAGAAGCTTACCCTGACAAGATCCATTGCCAAAACTAGAGAAGAAACAAACAGCAAATTTAAAATTTCGGACACCAAGAAACAGTGTATGAGAAACATACTAACACCGGAAAATCAACACAGTTTTCTCTCACTGTTATCAAGTTCTCACCAATGAAACTATTAGTGTGAAATGTAAACATGAACAGAAATTAAAAGGACTGATTGAAAACAGCTATTGGAACATACATATGAATCCAGATTGCGTCATTAACCTGTCATCCAAAGAATTAGATCGGGATACCTTATGTGCCCTAGGTTATGGTTTATCGTTTTCTTATGGCAAGAAGATAAACCCAGTGCAGGTTGGAAAATCCTTGTTTCAAATGGAAAAATAATCAAGTGAAAATAGTGAGATTATTCGTGGCATTTTATATGAGGCAATGTTTAAGAAAAATAACAACTCTGCTCCTAAAAGATTTGTGAATGCCTTGGACAAATTGAAAAAAGATGACTCCCTGCATATAACTACAGCTGATAAAAGCATCCCTGTAGTAGTCATGAACAAATGTGACTACAAGGAAAAAGTGAGTGAACTGTTGCGTGACACCAACACCTACAGTACAGTGAACTAAAAAGTGATCCAACTGAAAAACAAAATAGAAAATTCCATAAAGAAATCAAGACCTTGCTAAGTGGAAGGGATGACTTGATCAAACAGTTCTCTGTGCAAAATCCATCTGCACCATATATGTATGGCTTGATTAAAACCCACAAACCAAACAACCCCATCAGGCCAATTGTAAGCTCTGTAGGCTCGACGACATACAAGCTCTCCAAGTGGCTGTAACACTGTTGTCCCCTGTTGTAGGCACTATCTCTGATTCATTTGTACAAAACAATGAGGATTTGATAAGAAAGTCAAAATCTCTAAATGTCATGTACCCCTACAAATTAATCAGCTTTGATGTTGAATCATTATTCACAAATGTCCCTGTTGATGATGTTTTAACTTTCCTGCCAAGCATTCTGGGTAGTAACACTAATGGTATTCCCTCTGAAAACATTATCAACCTAATCAAATTGTGCATTGTGAACTCTTCTTTTACCTTTGAAGGTAAATTTTACACACAAAAATTTGGTATGGCCATGGGTAATCCCCTCTCCCCAGTTCTGGCAAATATTTACATGGAATACTTTGAGAAACATTTACTGACATCCATAAAGGAGCAAAACATAATTTGACTCCGATACGTTGATGATATCCTGTGCTTCTGGCCTAACAGTCTTCCCATTGATGAATTTCTCCTGCAATTAAATTTGTTAGTTCCATCGATTAAGTTAACTCATGAGATGGAAATGGATAATGAATTGCCATTTTTGAATGTAAAAGTAATCAGGGAAGACTAAGGTATACAGAAAACCTAGAAATATTATGTCATATGTTCATTACTCTTCAAACCATCATATTAATGTAAAAAGATCTGTATTCATATCCATGTACCTAAGAGCATATAGAATTTCAGACCCAGAATTTTTAGATGATGAACTAAAAATGATTCAGAGTATTGGAAAGAAGCTAAAATATCCACAAAGCCTACTAACTCAGTGCCACAATACAGCCAAGAAACGATTCCTTGAAGGGAAAACTAATAAGCCAGATCGCCAGAACATTTAAAGAACCCTTGTCCTCTCCTTCCATGAAAATTTTCTTGATGTTGTTCACATACTGAGGAAATTCAATGTACAAGTAGTATTCAAATATGAGAACACCATCAGAAAAACCCTCATCAAGAACAGCCCTTTCAGCAATTCAGGAGTTGTTTACAAAATCCCGTGTAAAAGCTATAACAAACTTTACATAGGACAATCTGGAAAAGACTTGGAAACTAGAATCTCACAACATAAATACAGCGTAAGGACAGCCCAACAGAGTAGTGGTTTATTTCAGCACAAAGCATCCAGTGATCACCATATTGACTGGACAGGCTCTAGGATTCTAGCAAGATCAAAAAGCTTAGATGAAGGAAATGTAATAGAATCTTGTCTAATTTCTGGCACATATGAAAAGAATGTAAACATGAGTTATGGTCATTTTAAGTGTGATAAATTGTCAACTGAATTAATTTTAAAGCAGTATCCCCCAGACTAACATGTGATTGTTCCCTGTCATCTCCTGGTGGTGTAGTCACACCTGTGTGGGACACACCAAGCATTAATCCTCTAGGTCTTAAGTTAGGCAGCAGTATTTATCCTCTACTCCCTCCCCCCTCTCTCCTTCCCCCTTCCCCTCCTCCCCTCCCCCTTCCCCCTCCCTCCCACTCTCCTTTCCTCCCCTCCTACTCCCTCCTCCTTTGTCATGTGCATTATTAGATTCCGGTCGTCCTTTGTTATGTTCCACTCCCTGCTGCACGTGACTATAAGTTAAGCCGCAGGTAAAAATTCAGGTCATCCATTGTTCTGTGTGCCACTACTTGCTGCGGGTGTGCATATAAGACCTCTATCCTTTACGTTTCTGTCTCACTCTGTCTGAAGATGTAATATACGAAAGTACTCACTGTCGCTCCTTTCATTTTTCCTGCGGTTAGTTTGCATACATATCTTCATGGAGAAGTCTCTGCATATATATATATATATATATATATATATATATATATATATATATATATATATATATATATATATATATATATATATACAAGGTGCTACCCAAAAGTTCCAGTAATTTGGACAGAGGGCACCAACCGTTTGCAGTTTTGCCTTTTGCCACTAGGAGGAGTCAGCAGCACCCTTTCTGCATCAGTGTGGCCTCGACCATGTCTATGAGCGGGCGTGTTGTTGAGCTACGCTTACTATTGTAACATGGTGTGTAGGTGGTTTGACGGTTTTGCCATGGCGAACCAATTACGCAGCAATGTCAGGATGATGGTGATCGTTTTCTTCGATATCCAAGGGATTGTTCACAAGGAATTCGTCCCACTTGGTCAGTCTGTCAGCAGATAGTTTTACTGCGATGTTTTGCAGCATTTAAGAGAGAACTTTCGCTGCAAACGTCCAGAACGGTGGAAGAACGAGGGGTGGATCCTGCATCATGACAATGCCCCCGCCCACACACCAATTGTTGTCCAGTAGTTCCTGGCTTCCACTAACACGGTAGTCATTCCCCACCCACCCTGTTCGAATGACCTTGCCTCTTGCGACTTCTTCCTGTTTCCAAAGCTGAAATTATGACTGAAAGGGGGTCGATTTGAATCGATTGAGAAGATCCAGACAAAGTCGCAGGAGGTGCTCAAGACCATCAGCCTGAAACCTTCCAAGGATGCATGGACTCGTTGAAAAAACGTTAGGACCACTGCACACATGCCCAAGGGGACTACTTCGAAGGCGATAGTGAGAACTAAGAGGTAAGGTAACTTTTTTTTCCTACAATATTCAAATTACTGGAACTTTTGGGTAGCACGTAGTGTATATATATATATATATATATATATAGAGAGAGAGAGAGAGAGAGAGAGAGAGAGAGAGAGAGAGAGAGAGAGAGAGATTGATTGATATAATGGTTGGAATAGTCAAGCCTTTCTGGTGGTCAAAAAGAATAAACAAGGATGGAGGAGAAGAGCCGAGAAAGAAATGTTAATAGTTAATTATTTTCACAAACAAAAGAAATTAAGTCGTCGGGTAGTGTCATAAAATAAGTGGAGAAACGAAGCCAGGGGAGGGGATGCAGGGCGAAAAACAGGCAAAGAGAGAAGAGGAAAGGAGAGATGAAGAGGGAAAATAAACTAGGAGAGAGGGAGGAAAGTGAAACTAGAAAAGTACGGCTTAATTGCTTTTACTTTGATGAAAAAGTTTGACTCCTATTTTTGTAGGCTAATCCAATGATAATTGTGGCAAATTTTTTACCCAGGCTTTTTATCAGTGTGTGTGTGTGTGTGTGTGTGTGTGTGTGTGTGTGTGTGTGTGTGTGTGTGTGTGTGTGTGTGTGTGTGTGTGTGTGTGTGTGTGTGTGTGTGTGTGTGTGTGTGTGTGTGTGTGTGTGTGTGTGTGTGTGTGTGTGTGTGTGTGTGTGTGTGTGTGTGTGTGTGTGTGTGTGTGTGTGTGTGTGTGAAAGGTAGAGGGCGTCTTGAGCAAAACACAACAGAAGTGGCTCCAGAGAAATAACCTAAAATTCGAAGTTTAGAGACAACTTTGGACCAGTAGATCAACTACAAAGGAGCTATAAAGGTACAGTAGTTCCAAGTGAAGTGGTGGCTTAACCTACATGGACAGTATTAGCTTATATATGGACATAAAAGTCGAGTTGAGCTTGCCAGTTCAGTCAGCGCATGCGTAGAAGTGTATCCTATTACCAGAACAACCAGAGCGCCAGTATACTAGATCTGTTTGGATACCTGCCCTGACGTCATGCCGGGATTCGACTGTGCTGAGACAGTGAAGTCCCAGACCCAAATCAGTAAGCTAACAAATCCACAGTTGAAAGAAGTTCTGGCAACCCTTATTAATGACACATCAAAAGAACCATCACATTCGTTACTTCTAGATGAAATCAGGAGCCTGAAGAAAGAGATTGCTGAAATAAGGGAAATTAAGGATGATGTGGAACGATTGTCTACAAAGTTAAATGAAGCATACAAAATCATTCACCAGCAGCAGAAGTTCTTAGAGGTACTTGATGCTCGCGAACGACGGAAAAATTTAATTATAATGGGATTGGAAGAAGATAATGACATCGGGGTGGGAGACGCTCCAAAGGTGCGCTCAGTGCTGGAGGCGGCTGGGCTACGGGAAAACGTCGAACCATCAACCTGGGAGATAACGAGACTGGGGCAGCCGGATCAGAGACGGAAGAGACCAGTACGTATAACAGTGAACGACCAGAAAATGAAGGATAGAATTTTAGATGTTGCTAAGAACTTAAAGGAGGCGGATGCACCATTTACATCTGTATATATTAAGAAGGATGTAAGTACATCCAGCTGTGAGAAAGGAGCTAGCACGGTTACGAGAACGACAAAAAGAGGAGAAAGAAAAGCCTGAAAATGCCGGAGTAAATATCAAATATGACTTCAGGAACCTTGTTCTGCTCCGGGATGGTGAGATTATAGACAAGTATGCTCCATCTTTTTTCTAGGCAACATTAACAGCAATAACTTCAGTGAACTCAATATGTGTGCATGGTACATGGCTGGTGTCAAAGCTACAAAACCCTGAAATTCTACATTTTTTGTTAAATTTTCACATTGTATGGTTACTGGAGACAAAAACCAGTTCTTGTATTAACGTTCCAGGATTTTATGTGTATTCTAATCCTTCTAGAGATAATCAGAATCGTGGCGGTGTTATCATGCTGCTTAAATGTTCATTAGTGAAGCTCATAACACAGGTTGATACAAGTTGTGAGGGCCAAGTTTGGCTTGAACTATCTTGTTATCCAGAGGTGTTATTTGGAGGAGTTTATGTACCCCCTGAGGATAGTATATATTTCAGTGTGTCTCACTTTGGTAAATTAAGTGCCAAACTAATACACAGAAAACGGGTTATAGTTTTGGGAGACTTTAACGTCCGGGTGAGTGAGCAAAACACATTAGACATGCATGGTAACCCATGCATTTACAGTGGGATAAAAGACCTTACTGTAAACAGTCATGGCCGAACACTGATGAATTTATGCAGAAATGAATCAATGGTAGTAGCAAATCACTTAGTATGCAGAGAGAAGATACTTGGTGGTAACCTATCATACAAGAAGAAGGATGGATGGATATCTGAGATAGATTTGTGTTTAGTAAAGGATGAATTTGTTAATGTAATAGAAGAGTTGGAGATAAATCAGAGTGTAAAAGGTTCAGATCATGCACCAATTTGTGTGAAATTTAATTTTTCTAGTTATAATGTGGTATCAGCTCATTTATTACTTGAAAGAGCTTATAATTTAGGACAGTCTTATGCCAGGCCATCTGCTTGTCACTTGATCAAGAAGAGTGTTTCACACAGACAGGTGGATATGGACAGATTTATATCCTTAATGGAAGAATACCCACCCCAAATATAGGGGAAATACAGCGTACGAGTATAGCAGATGCTGTGTCGGAAGGATGTAATACGATAGAGAGGGTAGCAGAAAGATGCATGAGACCAATGGATGATGAGAGCAATGTGTGGGACACTTCACACCCTCGCTGGAAACGACTGTTAGAGACTGATGACGCGAAAACAATATGGAAAGCAAGAAGCTGGAAAGGGGAAGTTTCGAAAGTAGATACAGACCAATCTGATGATGCACAGTTTAAAGTTCATTTTGAAAAGTTATTGAATCCTGATACTAGAGAAGAAACAGGGGTAGAAAATGTGTTAGAATATGCCCCCTATATTCCTGTGTTAGACGACCCATTTACTCCTGTTGAAATAGACGACGTGATGAAGAGTATTTGTAAAAATAAGAGCTGTAATGGAGTGTGTCCAGGATTGATATCTAGGCTACCAGGCACATGGCTGTTGTTTCTCTTGCATTTATTCAACGTTGTGTTTTTGGGTATGTGTTACCCCATAACTTGGTGTTACAATAGGCTAGTGACAGTATTCAAGTCTGGTAATAAGTTTGATTGTGGAAATTATAGAGGAATTAGTATTATGGACACAATGGCCAAAATTTATGATACCCTATTACTCAATAGACTCAGGTTATGGTGTTCGATAGATAAATGTCAGGCAGGTGGGGAGAAGGATAGAGGATGTACAAAGCAGATAATGACATTAAGATTGCTAATTGACTTTGCTATATGTACAAGAAAGAAACTATGTATTATATTGGTGGATTATAGTAAAGCATATGACAGGGTACCTAGAGGAAAACTGATAAGTCACTTGAAATCGCTAGGTTGTGGGAGAAGGATGTTTGATGCAATAAAGTCTATGTATAAGTGTATACAGAATGTTCTGAAATCAGCTATAATTTCTGCCACTATAGGGGTACGACAGGGTGCCCCGACCAGTTGCTTGTTGTTTGTAATTTACTTAGACAAGTTGGTGAAGATGCTAAAAGAAACTATTCAAGCTGATGGATATTTAGGTAATTTACATTGTTTACTGCTAATGGACGACACCGTCATTCTTGCCACCTCCAGAGAGATGTGTCAGAGAACACTTGATATACTAGTAAATTACTGCAATGAATATGGAATGTATCTGAATGAAAAGAAATCTAAGTTTTGTGATTAATAATGACTACAGGGATAACGCTTCTTTCTATGCCGATACTTTAGAAATAAAATATAGCTCAAAATACTTGTACCTTGGAGCCTGGTTCACAGACAATGGAAAGACTAATACTGTACTTTCATGTCATGAGTCAGGCAATTCAGCTCTGGTTAATAAGTTTTCCATTTTTTGTGGAATGAATACGACATGCCATTTATATACAAACGTAAAGTATTTGAGGCAGCAGTAACTTCGGCACTTATATACTGTATAGCGCAGAGACTTAGTTGACAGATAACCCAAAAGGAATAATCCGACAGTACAATCAGCTCGTAAAATGCCTATTGGGAGTAAGAATTAATACAAGTACAGACCTAACTTTGGCTGAGTCGGGAATATTTCCAATAAAGTTTGTTATTGCAAAGAAGGGGAAGACGTTTTATGCAGAAAAAATCATGTATGGTGATACAAATGCGCCACTTTGTTACGTATATGACTTATGCAGACAATACAATACAGTAGGATATAGATTCATAAAAAAGTCTCTTAATTGTGATACTACCTCTAACCCAATGGAATATATTTTGGGGATAATTGGTGATAAAGCAGATTCAGCAACAAAATATGTGACATATAGATCAATAATGAACCCTGGCCTAACAGTTCATTGTATATACAAAAGTAAACTCTATATACCTGACCATACACGTAGGTCATTTACAAGGTTACGACTTATGTCACATAATTTGAGGATTGAGACCGGAAGGTGGAGTAGAACACCTTGTGAGTCGAGGTTGTGTGAGTGTGAAGAGGGTATGGTCCAAGATGAAACTCATGTTTTGTTAGAATGTCCTCTGTCTGTTGATTTTCGCCATAGGTTTACAATGTTAAATTTCTCGTCACTTACTGATTTACTTAATGAAGCAGAAAACTGTAAAAAGCTATGTAAGTATATTGATGATGTATTGAGGGTATACGATTAAATAATGTTCTGGGTAATATTGTGATAATGTCTACATAGTGGAGGTTAATCTAGATCCATAAATGACTGGTATACACTGTACTATTGTAGTTTAAGGAATTAATTGGAAACAATGTTTTTCAAAGGAATGGAGTACAAGACAAATGTTTGTTGGTACCTCTCTGCTAATAATGTAAATATGTTCTTTGTTTGGACAAAAATTGTATTCTTAGCGATAGTTATCAGCTTACGAAATGTAACCATGTGAAGAATTTTTGTCAGTAAACTAACTAACTAACTAACTGTGGTGTGTGTGTGTGTGTGTGTGTGTGTGTGTGTGTGTGTGTGTGTGTGTGTGTGTGTGTGTTCTGTATATTTGTGGATCCTACTTCACTGCATCTTGGTATAATTTGGGTTGGTATACATGTAATGACGACGAAGACAACGATAATGATGATGTTAACTACCCGATTTTTTTCCCCCTTCCATGGGTGGGTAAAGTCCTGACTGACCTGCGTCTGTTCACATATCAAGGTAAAGTAACATTTTGATAACAACTCATCTTCCCATACTCAACACCCACTTCCCAGCCCTCTGCCTAATGTCCCCCTTCCCATCCTGCTAATCCCTCCCTTCCAATCCCACCATTTAACACCTCCCTCCAGCCCTCTGGTTCCTCGCCATTGTCCCCCTTCCTATCCCAATAATCCGTTCTTTCCCATCCCATTAATCCGTTCCTTCCCATCCCGCTAATCCGTTCCTTCCTATCCCGCTAATCCCATCTCTTCCCATCCCACCACATAACATCTCACATCAGCCCTCTAATTCCTCGCCATTCCCAACCCCCTGATCCACCCGTCCTTGCCCCTGCCTGACATATCCTACCAACTGTCCGTAACTTGTTTCACTATAATCCCTTAGGACGATGACTCCTATTTCAGTGTTTTTCAGATTTTCAGATATTATACTCTACTTAGGGGTGCCACTTTTATCTGCAGGAAATACATCCTTCATGAACCAGTCAGATAGAGTTATCCACAACTCAGAATAAAATATACTGAAGGTCTCCGAAATACAATGAAACACTGGATATTTGGGTGGGAATATTTAACAAGAATATCCTAGTTTCATATTCTTTGACTCCCACAAACCGTCAGTATGAAGACCATTTTTCTTTTTATTCTTGATACTTTTAATTATGTAATTCAGGAGAGAAGACTATCGGTGAAACACATGTTGGGTATGTGGATGGTGCAACAAGGATGGCCAAATCATGTATTCTCTCTGATTCTCTACCAATCGTCAGTACAATGATCTTTTGTTTCAGAGTATTCTTGCAACCCTCAGAAGATTTTTATCTCTTACCTTCACAATAGCGAGTTGCGGAGATTACAAGCAAGTGTGTAAATAAGGTAAGGATGTCCTACTTATTATTTTTTTTCTCTCCTCTACCGCATTCAGTACGATTATCTCTTGTTACAGATGTTAAGTGGTGAGTCGGGAAGGGAGGGATTAACGGGCTGGGAAGGGAAACATCAGTAATATACTGACACGAAGTCTACGTAGTGTGGACACAGCAGCACTGTATGATAAGTTCACATCACTAAAGCTGGGAATAAGCAAAATGCTGTAAAACTGAAACGGTCATCACACGAGGAAAAGCTTGAATCGTTCATGCAAATTTTAGGTGAAATCATGGTGAAAATTAAAGCACAAGGGGGGAAACTTACAACGGTAATGCGAACTCAAAGTGACGTGAAGGCGAAAACTGAAGAATCTGATGCAGAAATAAAGGATTTAGGGAGATCACACACTCAACAGAGATCATTGCTCGTCAGCATTAAATCAGGATTTGTGTACTGGAAATTTACACTTTGCCGGGACCAGGCAGCAATGTCAGTGACTGGCATGGATGAAGCTGAGGACACCAAACATACTGTGTTCATGCCGTGCATGAAGGCCAAGGAGAGCATGGAGCATACAGTGACACTGCACGGCACGGAGACGGGAAAGAGTGCCAGCCGTGCTGTGCCGATGGGTGACACGGAGGAAGACACCACCCACACCACAACCACAGCTCGCACGCTCAAAGTCAAGCCACGACGCCACAACAGGTGCTGAAGGATGACGCTATTAACACAGCCTCAGCAGGAGGGGAAGTGGGTACGCATGATGAGTATAATACCAGCAACATGGTGGTGTCAGTTCCATCAAACACTGCTGGTACTGACACAGACTCCGTCGGGACCAAGACCACACAGGAGCTGCTACAGACTATCCTGATCTGCCTGGCCCTAATGTGAGAGAACTTATAACGTATCTTCGCCAGTGTACTGGCCAAGCCCAAGACAGGAAAGGGTCCAACAGTCCTCACAGACCTTAAGGAAACATGGAGGCACCAACCAAGAAGGCGGAAGGGGGTACAGATCAGCAAGAAAAGATCAGCAGCGAGGTGTCTGTACCACCAGCACTATCAACAGACACCTATGCTACAGCTGTCACACACCAGCCAACAAAAGTAACCATTCCTCATCCCAATAACAAACCAACCACCACTCCTGATTCATCATCGCCTACCAACAATGTACGGAAAGGGGTAGATGAGGATGGTTTTGAACTACAAAATGAAAGACGTAACAAGCCTCAACAGCAACAAGATACACGTGACAACCATGGATATCTGTCAGGCAGCCGGCAGGGGTGGGGCATGGGTGCCATCACGCGCTTCGGACGGCCAACAGAATGCCATGTGATGGTCAGATACCTGACCCATAACATCTCCAAGGAGGAGCTCATTGTCTGTGTCAAGGAAATGCTGCAAGACACCAGGGTACAGGTGAATGAGCTCTGGCCAAGGATAACATCTGTGTTTGTCATCACGGCACACTGGTGGCACTGGAATACAATGCTGTGCTTCGATAATTGGGAAGAGTGTGTATGTTAAGCCATCCTATCCTCCTAAACCACCAGGTGAGGGCAGCACGGGGATCACCGCTGCCTCTGCCGCAACACAACAGTAAGTGGACATAATAATGGAGGGTAAGCTGAAAATTGTCTCTGTGTCAAGGTCTAAAAAGCAATGAGCCATACATTAAAAGTTTATGTGGGATGGCTCATTTAGTTGTCCTACAGGAAACTTGGTAATAAAATGAAGTGAATGTAACTGATAAGATACCGTACATAAAGACTATATCTCTTTTTCTGTGTCTGCCGTTGATGAGACAGGAATACAGGAGAGGCAGACCGTACGAACATAAGAAGAGAGGATAACTGAAGTAGGCCGGTTTGTCCATGCTAGGCAACTCCTTGAAGAGTAACTGAACTACTGGAATGAGATAAGGATGGCATAGAAGAAGGCTCTGCCCCGTCCTCCAAACCCTCCAGCCGAAACAGGCAGGAAAAAGTCAGAAAGAACACCACGCGGTATAGAAAAACTTTCGTTGGCATTATATAGGAAAGTGTGATAAGAGAAAAAGAGATTAACATAGTGCAACCAAAGAAGGAAAAAAAAAAAAAATAGTATTGGATATAAGATGTTATTTTTCTCTATACCCACCCCTAATTTGTCATACGCTTATCCAGCCTGTCCTTGAAACTCTCAATGGCAGAGGCAGCAACTACTATACTAGGTAGCTTATTCCATTCGTTTACTACTCTATTACCAAACCAATTTCTACCTATTTCTTTACAAAACGGAATTTTTCTAGTTTGAAACCGTTACTTCTAGTTCTATCCTGTATTCTTACTTTAAGTACCTTGCTAATATCTCCTTTATTTATTCTATCATCCACTTAAACACCTCAATTAAGTCTCCCATAACTCTACGCCTTTCTAGTAAGTGCATACTTAATCTTTTTAGTCTTCATATGATAGGTTCTGAACATCATCTCTCATTTTTGTCATTCTTCTCTATAAATTTTCTAACGAGTTTTATCCATTCTATAGTAAGGACACCAAAATTGCACTGTGTAGCCTAAATGTGGCCTAACCAATGCTAGATAAAATTTCATTATTACTTTTGATGATCTATTCCTTACGCTTCTCAAAATGAATCCTAGGACCATATTTGCTTTGTTTATCTCTCTGCTTTCGTCCCTTCAGCCAGGATTCTATCCAGTTTAAGATATTGCCGTCTATACCGTGTGCTCGAACCTTTCATACTAACCTTTCGTGTAGGACCCTATCAAAAGCTTTACTGAAGTCCAGCTAATATCGTAAGCTTTATCGTTATCTGCTGCCTCATAGATCTCCGAGAAGAATGATAACAAGCCTGTGAGGCAAGATCGACCTTGCCTGAATCCCTGCTGACTTTATAAGATTAAATCTTTCTAAGCGTTCCTTTTTTCTTTTTTTTCTTTCTTTTTTTTTTTTTTTTTTTTTTTGCCAAAAATGACCCTAGCATTATTTCTACTTTTGACGTTAGGCTTATCGGCCAATAATTCGACGCAGATGCTTAATCACCTTTTTTTGAAAATGGGAGTCTTCCATACCTCTGCAACTTCTGAAATCAGAGTCATTAAATATTGTTAAAAGTGGCTGACATAATTCTTCTTTGGTTTCGTTTTATAATTTTTGCATATATATCGTCTGGACCTGGCGATTTTTGAGGTTTTAACTTATTA
The DNA here is from genome assembly GCF_032717465.1 of Coenobita brevimanus. Lineage (NCBI taxonomy): Eukaryota > Metazoa > Arthropoda > Malacostraca > Decapoda > Coenobitidae > Coenobita > Coenobita brevimanus. Next base: position 25,781,073 of record NC_137030.1, on the reverse strand, counting down.
ATTTCTTTTATTACATCATCCTTATTAATGGTTATTTTACTAAGAATATTCCATATTATCACTGTAAATACTTGCTGCTTGAGGGACGAAGTCAAGATTTTCCTTGGTAAATACTGATATGAAGTAAATATTTAGGATGAAGCACATTTCTTTATCTTCACCGGTAATGTTACCTGATTATGTTCTGAGAGGTCCTATCCTATGTTTAATTTTCGTATGGTACATTCATAAAAACCCTTGGGGTTTTCATTTGATTCATTAGTAACTCTAATTTCATAACCTCGCTTTGCTCTCCGTATCTCCCATTTTAATTCTCGATTCAAAATCACGTGCCGGTTACCGTACATAAATGTTCCTCTCCCTTTTTTATTTTTCTATAAATTCCTTTCCTTTGGTCTATGAGAGATCTTAATCTGTTGTTTAACCATCTTGGTTCTGAATTATTCGTTCTAAACGGTTCTGAAGGAATAATATCTATCTTGGCCTCCGTGTATTATATTTACTAACTCATTATATCTCTCACTGGCCAAACGGCTGCTTGATTGTGGATCTGAATTAATCTCCGACACCTGACCTACACTCCCACCTACTGTATATCCTGTCCCTCATCTATGACCTGATCTACCCCAGAGACCTGGTGCAAATTCCCACCCATTTCCTGCTCCTCACCTATGACCTTGGGATCCCCACTGACCTGGCTCTCCCTAAAGTATCTATAGAGGGCTGTCCTTGCTCTGGCATAAAGGCCTATGTAAGTACATAAATATTATTGACAGACAAGACTCACATGTGATGGAACTCATTTAGAGGGATGATATTTTCACAGTATTTTTGCTTAATGTGTATTTACCAACTGATAGTGCAGATAACAGAGAGCAGATAATATGCCTAAGAAAAATCGCTTCATTAATTGATGATGCTCAGGAAAATAATGTATGCATTATAGGGGACTTTACTGCTGCCACTAATTCAGAAATCTTTAACCCCTTAACCGCGCGGCATCACTTCTGTGATGCTAGGGCGCAATGGATCGTACCGCGGGGCATCACTTTTGTGATTCTGTGTTATTTTGAATTCTCCCGGGCTTACATGTGGTGGCTTGTATCATCTATCAGTACTGCCAATGTCCAACACTAGTCAGTACTCCAAATCTCATCTGTACTCCCATCCATTGTTGACAATTTAGTCATTTTTCCCCGATCTTGACTCCCCTCCCTACCTCCCCTCCATTACCCTCTCCTCTTGCCTGCCCGGCCGCGCTGCGCTAAGCAAATCTTCCCCAGAATTTTCCACTGATTTCATCCATTGAAGTAAGCCCTATGCCCTATTCTTATACAAAATGATATATACAGAAAAGAAATAAGGTAAGTGATAGTGTCATACACCTGGAATTGGCTAATTATCACCTGACAACACCTCTCATGCATTCGTTCGCTAATTTCCCCCTGTAATTTCCCCTTGAAATATGCCGTATAATCTATTCTCGTCGTAAAAAAATTTATATGAAAGGATGGGAGAAGCCTAAGTGATATTTACATTCACCTGGAACTACCTATATTTTTATGTATTGTCGAGCTTTCCTACCAATCATTTCAAAGCATGTAAATTAGCAGCTGTCACCCTATTGACATTGTCAACCCTTGCCTTCCCATATACGCCGCGGGAATCAGTTCCTTGTCATCCTCTGAGGTGAAACCATGTCACACTCACACCCCGCCATTTCTGCAGCTTCTGCGCCCATTGCAAAGGGCCCTGTGACCTCAACCCCTAGAAAAACTCGTGTGGGAAGCAGTAAAGGACTTAGTGACTCAGCAGTGGAATGTGAACTGGCAGAATTATAATGATGGATAGTGACTTTGATCCTTGGGGTGAATCATGTGATGAGCCTGGGAAGGAAATCGTTACAGAAACTCCTAGTACGAGTGCTTCAGTGTCCCAAGTTACCCTCAGCTCCAAGGGAAAGGAGCCCTTAGTGCAGCAAGGGAAGGAATTTGGGAAGGGAGTGATAAGGCGGTGGGTTAGCACCAGAACAATGGCCCCGTGTGACACAGCCAGCCATGAGTCCCAAGGTGAATCACCTCCCCGCTCCCCCAGCCCCACTTCACTAATTTCTTCCTCATCTTCAGCTGAATTTTCTCCTGAGTCTTCGTCGTCGGAGTCTCCACCAGCACCTACAGTGAAGGCAGGCCGTAGGGGACGAGGTAAATCCCTGACTCATAAAAGTAGAGTAGCAACTAGAGTAAGGGCTGCTAGTGCTACACGGCAACCTAGGGTCAGTGAGAGTGACCTTGAAACAGCCCAGTCTGCCTCACAGCCACCCTCCACCCTCATCCACCCAATCCTGGTCGCCTTCATGTGGACGGAAGGTTCCGATTTCGTCCCTGGAGATCTCCATTTCGACGATAGTTCATCAGGGATACAGCCTGCCTTCACTCTTGACGAGGATACTGAGTGTGTGGACTTCCTTTTGACCTTCCTTGATGACGAAGTCATGCAGCACATATGTGATGAGACTAATAGGTACGAATCACAACATGCTGCAAGTGATGCAGGTGCAGCGAAGATGCAACAGTGGACCGTGCTGGGAGTGCAGGAGCTGTATGTGCTCTTCGCCCTCATGCTCCTCATGCCACAGTCAAAGAAGCATGAGCTGGAAGAATACTGGTCAATGGACCCCTTACTACCCTCACCCACCTTCAATAAGTACATGGCCAGAGATCGCTTCCGGAACATCATGGGAAACCTGCACTTCGCCAACAACGATGTACCTTCCCAAACCGACCCACTCTGGAAGATCCGGGAGATTCTGAGCAGAATGAAGGATAAGTTTATGTCATTCTTCCACCCCTTTCAGAAGGTTGTCATAGACGAATCCTTGGTTTTGTTCAGAGGACGTCTTAGGTTTGTACAGTACATTCCAAGCAAACGCCATCGCTTTGGAATCAAGTTCTTTGTACTGTGCAACTGTAAGACGGGGTACATCCTTGACTTCGTCATCTATTCAGCCAGCACTGTCGATCTGGACAAAACACATCCCCTTGGCTTCTCAGGCTGTGTAGTGAAAGTGCTGCTTGAAAGCACGGCATAGGCTCCTGTGGCACTGTGAAGAGCATTCGTGCCCACTTCCCCAAATTCCCAGAGGCAGGAAACTTGCAGCGAGGAGACGTACACCTACGCAAGTCTGAGAAGATGCTGGCAATACGGTGGCATGACAAGAGGGACGTGCACATGCTTACCACCATACACAAGGGGGAAATGGAAGACAGTGGGAAGGTCGACCGTAGGACAGGAGAACCTGTGAGGAAACCTGATGCTGTCATAGACTATAGTATCAACATGCTGCTGGTGGACAAGTCCGACATGATGATTGGAGAGATCGACTGCCTCAGGAAGAATGCTAGGTGGTACAGGAAAGTTTTTCTGCATCTCATTGACATGACGATGCTGAACGTCTTCATCCTGTTCAAGATGAAGGCAAAGCCATTCAAGTCCTTCTCCCTGAGGTTGTTCGCCAGGACTTGTGTTCAGCAGCTGCTTGAGAGATATGGTAGGGTGACAGCAGCAACTCCAAGGCGCCATGCTGTAAGACTTCCCAACAGACTTGAGCAGAGGGCACACACGGATCGGCACAGACTGGTGCAAATGCCTGCCACAACCAAGAGGAAGGCTGCGATCCGCAGGTGCCAGGTGTGTGCACATATCCACCCGACGCACACTTGAGCACAAAAGCACCTCTTGGCAGTGCGTTGAGTGCCAGGTTCCCTTCTGCATTACCTGCTTTTTTGATTACCACAGCCTGAAGCAGTTCTAAAAGTGCAAGTGGAAAATGTAAATAATGTGTAAATAGCAAGTGAAAGCAATGGATGTAAATATGATGGAATAGTGTAATATAGTTTTATAAGTTACTGCAAGTGACAGTGCATAACATAGTGTAAGTAAAATAGAAGTGTAAATATTGAAAATAGTGTAAGTAAAATAGAAGTGTAAATATTGAAAATACTTAAGAAAATGTAAACAGAAATGTAAATAATTAGTAATATACGAATATGAGTATAAATACTTGAAGTTATGACAGTGAAAGTGAAACCTTGGCTCTTTACATATTTTACTGAAAGAGAAATTGAATACCTGCAGTGACAATAAACTACTATTACTGAAGGAAACTTATGGATAAAGACTGCATATATATATAAGTGTTATATAGTAATTGGAAAATAAAGAGTGAGTTTTTTTATGAATAATAAATGACAGAATACCAGCGGGGAACAAGCGCAAGTGGGAGGCTCGTACGCGCTCGTAGTTTTCATTGCTTTCACAGTGTTTTTTTTTTGGGGGGGAGTATGGATTCCAAACTATTTGAAAATCATAGAATAGTGTTTGTAGTGATAATATCAGGCTGTGGTAATCATATTACGGGGTGTCGGGAAGTGTAAAGTGGAGACTTCATTACCCAACTTCAGAAGTCTCCACAAGTCCTACGGTATTCAACGAACGCTCAACAAACATCCCAGGAGAAAGCTGAAGGTATGTGCCATAAGCATATTTAATTATAATAATCTAGGACTAATAACTGATTTTTGGCAAATATTTTTAGAAAGTCTGTTGGAGCGCAAATATCCTAGCGGGACATGCAAGTCCCGCCAAAACAACCCAGCGGTTTAGGGGTTAATGATATAAAACTAATGTGCCAAGAATACTCCCTTGATTTAGCAGATGTGGCTACACTTCCCCAGGATTGTTTCACATATGTTAACCAAGGGTTTTTATCACAGATTTGACTTGACCATGTTGTCTTATCTCCCTGTTTATTTAATATAATGACAGGATGTAATATCTTGTATGACAGTATATCTTCAAACCACTTTCTTGTCACAATTGTTTTATATGTAAGTGATTTACCGCTACCATGACAGGCAATAGCATCTAACAGTGAAAAGATTAAATGGAAGTTTCATGATCTGGCAAAATGACAGGAATATGGTCGGATACTAACAGTGATGCTTTGTAATATTTCCATAGATGATCCCTGTGTATGCCGCTTCGATTACAAATGTAACAATGGTGAACATCATAACATTATTGACAGAATAAACAGAACAATAACTGATTGTATGCTAGATGCAGGAAGGGAAGCCTTTCGTAAGACTGGGAAGAGATGGCAGCTGGTGTCTCGTTGGAATGAAATTGTGCAGGATGCACATACTAAAGAAAGAAAGGCCTTTCTGGAGTGGCGCTCACATTTCAGTCCTCGCCAAGGACCACTAGCTGATTACATGCTTGGTGTTACAGCCAGATTTAAGTTTTGTCTTAACTGGTGTAGAGCACATGAGCAACAACTGAGAGCTCAATCAATCGCTACTTAATTAGCACACAGTGATGCATAAAATTTTGGGGAAGGAGTAAAATGCTTGAGCCCTAACTTTGATACGCTTCCATTACGTGTAGATCAAACAGTAGGGGAAGAACAAATAGCATCGATGTGGGGTTGTCATGATGAGGGTATTCTAAATTGTGTTAAGGATGACGCCGGTAAAAATACTGTCAGGGCAAAATTGAGGAATGTGACACTACAAAGCTTTAGGAGCAGTAATTATGCTGAAGCGAGAGACATACTACGTGATCTACCGTAGCTAATAGTGAGGCTCTTGGGATTGATGGGCTACCTTCTGGAGCTTATAAATATGCCTCTCCCATCTTGACTGTCAGGTTAAGTATCTTTGTAAATGCACGCATCTGTCATCAATGCGTCCACAGCCAGGTACTTGCTGTGACTGTTGTCCCTCTGCTGAAAAATAAAGTTAAGTATGCTACAAATTCTGCTAACAATAGGCCGATACGAAATGCTATTATATTATCTGCATAGACTGGATGACTACATATTCTCTGCTGAAAGTCCTTTAAGTTACAAGAGAGATCATGGTACTGAGATGTGTGTCTGGACGATCAAGCATGCTATTGGTTATTATAACAAACGCCAGTCTCCAGTTGATCTGTGCTTCCTTGATTCGAGTAAAGCATTCAACAGGGTGAATAAATGGAAATTTTTTAACGAACTGCACGAGAGGGCGACTGCTGAATATCTCACTAACTTGATAATGTACTGGTACACAGTGAAAGGATTTACTGTGAAGTGGGGTAACTCCATGTCTTGTGGGTTCAAAACATCTAATGGCATTAGACAGGGAAGTATATTGTCTCCTCACTTATACAAATATTTATACGGATCAGTTAAGCATCATATTAAGTGATATGAAAGCTGGATGCTACGTATATGATAAATGCATAAATTCAGTAAGTTATGCTGATGACACAGTGCTTATGGCCCCAACGACAGATGCCTTACGGATTCTAATTGATACGTGTCAGGCATATGCCAATGACCATGACATTATTTACAACACCACAAAAGTGGAATGCATGGTAATTCTTCCAAAGAGTTCCAAAGTCCCCTACATAAAATCTCCATGGCTTAAGGGATGTGCTCTTACCTTTGTTATACCTACCTAGGTTATATCATAATTGTAGACAGAAAAGATGACTATGTCATACTAAAGCAGCTGAGGAAACTCAGCTGGCTATGCCATACTGAGGAAATTCTCTTATTGTACCCCAGAGGGTAAAGCTGGAGCTGCTTAAGAGTTATTGCTATTCTATTTACTGTAGCTCTTTATGGACAGTGTATCGAAGGGCTACCATAAACAAGTTAATAGTATGCCACAATGATTTACTGAAAATAATGCTCAGGTTACCAAGATGGACGAGCTCGTCCTGGACCTTTGTCACATACAATGTAAAGGGTCTAGACAAGATCAGAAGAAACTCTGTATATAGCCTCAGGTTAAGAAATAAACAATCATCCAACTCTACTATCTCTGCAGTTAGGCAAAGCAGTGAGTATATAACTGGTACAATGCACCAGGAATATATATATATATATATATATATATATATATATATATATATATATATATATATATATATATATATATATATATATTGTTACGGAACAGAGAAAGATAATGTACACTTTAAGTGAGAATACTAATAATCACTACTGTCCCTTAAAGAGTTAGGTAAAATTACAAGTTAAAGTTTAATGCTCACACTAACAACAAAACATTCAGGACTCATAAGGATAATTTAATGGGAAAAACAGGTTCAATATATGGTTAACTGCAATAGCCTCAATTAACAAGAAATTAGCATGAGTAAATTTATCTAAGTCAGCCCTGTTAAAATGAGATACCAGATAATACTCAGTGAATGCCAGATATATTATTACAGATACAAAATATTATTAATAATGGCTGACAACAAGAACCCTACATAAACTACAAAAACCTTACTAGGCCCAAGAATTAACTTTATGCTACACAGTACAAGAAAAAAAATGCAACAACAGTTATACTCAAATTACACACAGCTGCTAGATGGTTGGAGACTTCCTGAGCACTCACGATAATAACTGTACAGGGGAGGACAGAGATGTGAACAAAATGAGGAGTAGATCAAAGTGGCCATAATGCAGAGACTGAGCTCATTATATAGGGGCCAGCAGAGCTTGATACAACTTGTAAGAAGGACGTGCAAATGAAGCCATAGGGGACAAAGAGCTGACAATCCCGCTCTGAACAACAGAAAGAACGACTTACTCTACTATAACGGTAGAAGAGGGGACTGAGGCAGAACACGCTCGTGATCAAACATGCAGCATACTGTGCGTTAAAATTACACAAAGGATGATGAAATCATAGGCTATGTAACACCTCCCCACAAAGAAAAAGAAATTTACAAAGGAAATTTCTTATTACTCTAAAACAATCTGTCTAAAGTCTAGATAAGCAATCTGCAATAACATTATCTTTCCCCTTGACATGTTGTATGTTTAATGAATACTCCTGAAGAAGTAGACTCCATCTTGTCAATCTCTGATTTTTATCTTTAAGCTTACTAAGGAATTTCAGCGGGTTATGATCGGTATAAATGACTATGGGGTCAAAACCAGAACACAAATAAAATGAAAAATGCTGTAAACCCAAAATCAAGGCCAAAAGCTCTTTCTCAATAGTTGAGTAGTTCTTTTGAGGTGGAGTGAACTTCTTACTGTAATAAGATACAGGGTGTTCAATACCCTGATCATCCTCTTGCAGCAAAACAGCCCCAGCTCTTGTATCACTTGCATCAACAGACATCTTAAAAGGCTTAGCAAAATTTGGAGTAGCAAGCACTGGCTGACTTAATAGGATAGCTTTAAGTTTGTTGAAAGAGGATTCACAGTTATCGGTCCAGACAAATTTAACTCCCTTTTTCAGTAGGTCTGTAAGTGGTGATACAAGAATAGAAAAGTTAAGAACAAATCTCCTGTAATAACCTACCATTCCCAAAAATCTTTGTAGCTCTTTCCTACTTTTAGGTCTGGGAAGATCACTTATAACCTGAACCTTAGCTCCTGGTGGTGCAACATGTCCATCACCAATTACATACCCAAGGTACTGAACTTTAGCTTGACCAAACTCACACTTTGATAAATTAGCTACAAGATTAGCATGAACCAAACGCTCAAGAAATTTACTGACATGGCATAGGTGATCTTTCCAGTTGTCACTGAAGATTAATACATCATCAATATAAACAACACACCCTGCCAAACCCTCTGTTACAACATTCATGAGCTTCTGAAATGTGGCTGGTGCATTCTTCATACCATATGGCATTACAGAACATGCAAAGTCTTTCCTAGTGTTACAAAACATGAGATCTCCCTAGCACGTTCAGTCATAGGTACTTGCCAGTATCCCTTTAACAAATCAAACTTACTTATGTACCTAGCCTTTCCAATCTTGTTTATGCAATCTTCCACGCGAGGGAGAGGGTAAGTGTCTGTTTTGGTTATCTGATTAACACGTCTGTAGTCGATGCAAAGCCGCTGTGACCCACCCGGCTTAGGGACCAGAGTGACAGGAGAACTCCACTCGCTCTGACAGGGCTCAATCATCTTGTGGTCCAACAGGTAGCCAAGCTCCTTCTGGATGAGAGGAACTTTCACTGGGTTCACACGGTAAGGAGGCAATTTAATTGGCTTTGCGTCTCCAACATCGACATCATGCATTAACACAGTGGTTCTTCCTGGAGTGGCACGGAACACTTGCGGGTACTCCTGCAGTAATGCCGAAAACTCCTGCCTTTCCTCGGGAGCTAGATGAGAAAGCTTAGTCTGGAGATCATTCATCATATCAGGATTCTTCCCCAAACTATCACTCAGGCTCATACTGCATGGGAGAGCTTCACTTGTAGACTCGGGTGGAACAGCTACAGTGCAGACTGGATTATTTTCGTCCCACCTGTGATATAACTTTAGCATGTTGATGTGACATAGTTGCTTGTTCTTTCTACGATCTGGTGTGGCGATGACATAGTTGACATCACTGAGTTTCTTCTCCACGAAATAAGGACCACTAAACTTGGCTTGAAGAGGTTGCCCATGAACTGGTAGCAGAATCAAAACCTGATCTCCTGGCTGAAAGTGGCGTAACCTGGACTTCTTATCATACCAAGTCTTCATCTTCTCCTGAGCAACTCCTAAATTCTCTCTCGCCAGCTGTAAAGCAGTGGACAGCCGTTCTTTGAACTTCATCACATACTCCAGCAGGTTGACGTCATCTTCCTCCGACAGCCAGCATTCCTTGAGTAACTTAAGGGGTCCTCTTACTTCATGGCCAAACAGTAGTTCAAAAGGTGAGAAGCCCAGAGATTCATTTGGAGATTCTCTTGCGGCAAATACAACAAATGGAAGACCTTTATCCCAGTCTTTCTGATGTTCCAAACAGTATTTCTTGAGCATCGATTTGAGTGTTTGATGATATCTCTCCAACGCTCCTTGGGTCTGGGGATGGTAAGCTGAAGACGTGATCTGGGTGATGCCCAACTCTTTCAGAGACTGCTTGAAAACATTTGACATGAAATTACTTCCCCAGTCTGACTGTACCTCCTTGGGCAGACCAAACTTTGTGAAGAACCCTAGCATTTCCTTAACCACGTTCTTTGCTGAGATATTTCTAAGTGGAATGGCTTCAGGATAACGAGTAGCCATATCAATCAGGGTCAACACATAAGAAAATCCTGAAGAAGTCTTAGGAAGAGGGCCCACAATATCCACTAACACACGGGTGAATGGCGTCTCAAAAGGAGGAAAGGGAACTAGAGGTGCAACCTTTTCTGTCTGATTACACTTCCCCACAACTTGACAGGTGTGACAAGACTTACAATACCAGGAAACATCCCTGAAGATACCTGGCCAGTAGAAGTGTTTCAAAATGCGTGCCACAGTCTTCCTCACTCCAAGGTGTCCTGCCAAACTGGAATCATGAGCCACTCTAATGATATCCTGCCTACAAACACGAGGGATGACAACTTGATGTACAACCTCCCATTCACAGTCGGCTGATGCTGTTGGGGGTCTCCACTTCCTCATAAGTACTCCTGACTTTATATAATAACAAGTAGAAGCACCGGCTGACTCTTCCTCACTGCAAGCAGAGTTAGCTAGACCTTTCAACTCAGGATCAGCAACCTGCAACTCAACCAACTCTTGACGAGACAAATTATCAACACTACGGGGTACTGCCTCATCTGGTGAGTGGTCCAAATTAGCAAGAAAAGTGTCAGCTAGGATAACATCATCATCATCATTATCCTCTAAATCACCAGTAACTTTAGACTTAGCCCTAGTGACAGCACATGCAGGGAACACATCAGGGACATCACAATCCTGGGTCGCAGCCACTGGCTCACTAGACAACTGAGGAGCTGGACACACTTGACTTCCACCAATATCAATTCCAAGTAAGAAAGTTACACCTGACATTGGGAGTGTCTCAACCAACCCAACCATAACGGAACCATTAACAAAACCAGACTCTAAATTCACTCCGCACAGAGGGACAGAGAAGTAATTATTCCCTACACCTTGTAAGATTACAGTTTCATCAGAGGAATTAACATTAGAGCCTAGAACACTGGTCAGCATAAGGGATTGGCAAGCACCTGTATCACGATATATTTGAACTGATTTCCTGTCATTACTGTCCAGAGGACTGACAAAACCATCAGACAGGAAATTAGCACATGAACTCTTGAGAGTGTCACCCACGTTACTGCTCAAAAGAGGAGCTCCATCATGAGAATTTAAGTTACCCCTCAAAGCAGGTTCAGTTAACTCAGTTAAAGAATTCTGGGAACTCTCAAGGGTGGACACTAGACCAATTGACTGAATATTTAAAGACTCCTTTTTGTTCACATCACGCTGTCTCCTGAAACATTTCTCCGTAGTATGACCAAGCTTACTACAATAAGTACATTTACTTTTTCTGAAATCTAGAGGTGAAGCTGGTATTTACTTCCTGAGAAATATCATCTTTATTCTCTTTCCTGTTAACTGTACTCTGATTAGAGGCAACGTACGTACTCTCGGCTTTCCCTTTTTCTCTAGAATATCTCTTGTGAGTGAGAACATATTCATCAGCTAAAACTGCAGCATCAGACAAATTATCTATTCTTTTCTCATCAAGATATAGGCTTACATCTTTATAAATACACCTCTTGATGTCCTCCAGCAAAATCATCTGCTTAAATTTACCAAAATCAGAATCCACATCCTTAGAATTTAACCACTGCTCTAACAGATCTTCTTTGATTTTTGCATACTCAACATGGGATTGCTTATCTTGCTTGTTAGTTGTCCTAAATTTTACTCTATAAGCTTCAGGAACAAGCTCATAGGCCTTAAGAATCAAGCTCTTAACTACATCATAATTATCAGATTGATCCTGAGGCAAAGATGCATAAGTTACTTGAGCTTTACCAGTGAGAACAGTTTGAAGGAGTACTGGCCAATACTGTTTGGGTCAATTAAAACCTGTAGCTACCCTCTTAAACAACTGAAAATACTTTGTTAAATCAGATTCATTAAAAGGAGGGACAAGTTTAACATTTTTAGCCACATCAAAATCATCAGAGCTAGATGATCCAGTTCCACCTTGTTTCATGCGATACTCATGGTCTGCCTGAATCCTGGCAAGTTCAATTTGTTCCTGTATCTGTGCGTCCTGAATACGAGCCTGAGACTCCGCCTCCTTAACATTTGCCTGAAATTCAGCCTCCTGAATACGAGCCTGAGACTCCGCCTGCATAGCATTTGCCTGAAATTCAGCTTCTTTAGCACGAACCTCCTGCAGAGCTAGCTGTAACTTAGCTAATTCAATCTGCGTTTGCTCATTTGGAGGAGTTACATTAAACAAGCTTTTATTAATCATGCCAACAATTTGATCTTTAGAATGATGAGAGTGAACTGCAATTCCCAATTGTTGAGCAACAAGCTTAAGTTCATTCTTTGTTCTGTTTTCTACATCACACACTGTTTGCACATTTGACAAAAAATCTTTGGCTTCATCAAGTGTAGTAATAGTAGACATCATGAATAAATCACAATCACAAAATATCAAGCAATATCCTTATGATAATATCCTGAATATCCTGATAAGAGGTCGCCAAATTTATGTTACGGAACAGAGAAAGATAATGTACACTTTAAGTGAGAATACTAATAATCACTACTGTCCCATAAAGGTCCAGGTTCAAAATAAAACAGTTAGGTAAAATTACAAGTTAAAGTTTAATGCTCAAACTAACAACAAAACATTCAGGACTCATAAGGATAATGTAATGGCAAAAACAGGTTCAATATATGGTTAACTGCAATAGCCTCTATTAACAAGAAATTAGCATGAGTAAATTTATCTAAGTCAGCCCTGTTAAAATGAGATACCAGATAATACTCAGTGAATGCCAGATATATTATTACAGATACAAAATATTATTAATGATGGCTGACAACAAGAACCCTACAATAAACTACAAAAACCTTACTAGGCCCAAGAATTAACTTTATGCTACACAGTACAAGAAAAAAAATGCAACAACAGTTATACTCAAATTACACACAACTGCTAGATGGTTGGAGACTTCCTGAGCACTCACGATAATAACTGTACAGGGGAGGACAGAGATGTGAACAAAATGAGGAGTAGATCTAAGTGGCCATAATGCAGAGACTGAGCTCATTATATAGGGGCCAGCAGAGCTTGATACAACTTGTAAGAAGGACGCGCAAATGAAGCCATAGGGGACAAAGAGCTGACAATCCCGCTCTGAACAACAGAAAGAACGACTTACTCTACTATAACGGTAGAAGGGGGGACTGAGGCAGAACACGCTCGTGATCAAACATGCAGCATACTGTGCGTTAAAATTACACAAAGGATGATGAAATCATAGGCTATGTAACACCTCCCCACAAAGAAAAAGAAATTTACAAAGGAAATTTCTTATTACTCTAAAACAATCTGTCTAAAGTCTAGATAAGCAATCTGCAATAACATTTTCTTTCCCCTTGACATGTTGTATGTCTAATGAATACTCCTGAAGAAGTAGACTCCATCTTGTCAATCTCTGATTTTTATCTTTAAGCTTACTAAGGAATTTCAGTGGGTTATGATCGGTATAAATGACTATGGGGTCAAAACCAGAACACAAATAAAATGAAAAATGCTGTAAACCCAAAATCAAGGCCAAAAGCTCTTTCTCAATAGTTGAGTAGTTCTTTTGAGGTGGAGTGAACTTCTTACTGTAATAAGATACAGGGTGTTCAATACCCTGATCATCCTCTTGCAGCAAAACAGCCCCAGCTCTTGTATCACTTGCATCAACAGACATCTTAAAAGGCTTAGCAAAATTTGGAGTAGCGAGCACTGGCTGACTTAATAGGATAGCTTTAAGTTTGTTGAAAGAGGATTCACAGTTATCGGTCCAGACAAATTTAACTCCCTTTTTCAGTAGGTCTGTAAGTGGTGATACAAGAATAGAAAAGTTAAGAACAAATCTCCTGTAATAACCTACCATTCCCAAAAATCTTTGTAGCTCTTTCCTACTTTTAGGTCTGGGAAGATCACTTATAACCTGAACCTTAGCTCCTGGTGGTGCAACATGTCCATCACCAATTACATACCCAAGGTACTGAACTTTAGCTTGACCAAACTCACACTTTGATAAATTAGCTACAAGATTAGCATGAACCAAACGCTCAAGAAATTTACTGACATGGCATAGGTGATCTTTCCAGTTGTCACTGAAGATTAATACATCATCAATATAAACAACACACCCTGCCAAACCCTCTGTTACAACATTCATGAGCTTCTGAAATGTGGCTGGTGCATTCTTCATACCATATGGCATTACAGAACATGCAAAAAGTCTTTCCTAGTGTTACAAAACATGAGATCTCCCTAGCACGTTCAGTCATAGGTACTTGCCAGTATCCCTTTAACAAATCAAACTTACTTATGTACCTAGCCTTTCCAATCTTGTCTATGCAATCTTCCACGCGAGGGAGAGGGTAAGTGTCTGTTTTGGTTATCTGATTAACACGTCTGTAGTCGATGCAAAGCCGCTGTGACCCACCCGGCTTAGGGACCAGAGTGACAGGAGAACTCCACTCGCTCTGACAGGGCTCAATCATCTTGTGGTCCAACAGGTAGCCAAGCTCCTTCTGGATGAGAGGAACTTTCACTGGGTTCACACGGTAAGGAGGCAATTTAATTGGCTTTGCGTCTCCAACATCGACATCATGCATTAACACAGTGGTTCTTCCTGGAGTGGCACGGAACACTTGCGGGTACTCCTGCAGTAATGCCGAAAACTCCTGCCTTTCCTCGGGAGCTAGATGAGAAAGCTTAGTCTGGAGATCATTCATCATATCAGGATTCTTCCCCAAACTATCACTCAGGCTCATACTGCATGGGAGAGCTTCACTTGCAGACTCGGGTGGAACAGCTACAGTGCAGACTGGATTATTTTCGTCCCACCTGTGATATAACTTTAGCATGTTGATGTGACATAGTTGCTTGTTCTTTCTACGATCTGGTGTGGCGATGACATAGTTGACATCACTGAGTTTCTTCTCCACGAAATAAGGACCACTAAACTTGGCTTGAAGAGGTTGCCCATGAACTGGTAGCAGAATCAAAACCTGATCTCCTGGCTGAAAGTGGCGTAACCTGGACTTCTTATCATACCAAGTCTTCATCTTCTCCTGAGCAACTCCTAAATTCTCTCTCGCCAGCTGTAAAGCAGTGGACAGCCGTTCTTTGAACTTCATCACATACTCCAGCAGGTTGACGTCATCTTCCTCCGACAGCCAGCATTCCTTGAGTAACTTAAGGGGTCCTCTTACTTCATGGCCAAACAGTAGTTCAAAAGGTGAGAAGCCCAGAGATTCATTTGGAGATTCTCTTGCGGCAAATACAACAAATGGAAGACCTTTATCCCAGTCTTTCTGATGTTCCAAACAGTATTTCTTGAGCATCGATTTGAGTGTTTGATGATATCTCTCCAACGCTCCTTGGGTCTGGGGATGGTAAGCTGAAGACGTGATCTGGGTGATGCCCAACTCTTTCAGAGACTGCTTGAAAACATTTGACATGAAATTACTTCCCCAGTCTGACTGTACCTCCTTGGGCAGACCAAACTTTGTGAAGAACCCTAGCATTTCCTTAACCACGTTCTTTGCTGAGATATTTCTAAGTGGAATGGCTTCAGGATAACGAGTAGCCATATCAATCAGGGTCAACACATAAGAAAATCCTGAAGAAGTCTTAGGAAGAGGGCCCACAATATCCACTAACACACGGGTGAATGGCGTCTCAAAAGGAGGAAAGGGAACTAGAGGTGCAACCTTTTCTGTCTGATTACACTTCCCCACAACTTGACAGGTGTGACAAGACTTACAATACCAGGAAACATCCCTGAAGATACCTGGCCAGTAGAAGTGTTACAAAATGCGTGCCACAGTCTTCCTCACTCCAAGGTGTCCTGCCAAACTGGAATCATGAGCCACTCTAATGATATCCTGCCTACAAACACGAGGGATGACAACTTGATGTACAACCTCCCATTCACAGTCGGCTGATGCTGTTGGGGGTCTCCACTTCCTCATAAGTACTCCTGACTTTATATAATAACAAGTAGAAGCACCGGCTGACTCTTCCTCACTGCAAGCAGGGTTAGCTAGACCTTTCAACTCAGGATCAGCAACCTGCAACTCAACCAACTCTTGACGAGACAAATTATCAACACTACGGGGTACTGCCTCATCTGGTGAGTGGTCCAAATTAGCAAGAAAAGTGTCAGCTAGGATAACATCATCATCATCATTATCCTCTAAATCACCAGTAACTTTAGACTTAGCCCTAGTGACAGTACATGCAGGGAACACATCAGGGACATCACAATCCTGGGTCGCAGCCACTGGCTCACTAGACAACTGAGGAGCTGGACACACTTGACTTCCACCAATATCATTTCCAAGTAAGAAAGTTACACCTGACATTGGGAGTGTCTCAACCAACCCAACCATAACGGAACCATTAACAAAACCAGACTCTAAATTCACTCCGCACAGAGGGACAGAGAAGTAATTATTCCCTACACCTTGTAAGATTACAGTTTCATCAGAGGAATTAACATTAGAGCCTAGAACACTGGTCAGCATAAGGGATTGGCAAGCACCTGTATCACGATATATTTGAACTGATTTCCTGTCATTACTGTCCAGAGGACTGACAAAACCATCAGACAGGAAATTAGCACATGAACTCTTGAGAGTGTCACCCACGTTACTGCTCAAAAGAGGAGCTCCATCATGAGAATTTAAGTTACCCCTCAAAGCAGGTTCAGTTAACTCAGTTAAAGAATTCTGGGAACTCTCAAGGGTGGACACTAGACCAATTGACTGAATATTTAAAGACTCCTTTTTGTTCACATCACGCTGTCTCCTGAAACATTTCTCCGTAGTATGACCAAGCTTACTACAATAAGTACATTTACTTTTCTGAAATCTAGAGGTGAAGCTGGTATTTACTTCCTGAGAAATATCATCTTTATTCTCTTTCCTGTTAACTGTACTCTGATTAGAGGCAACGTACGTACTCTCGGCTTTCCCTTTTTCTCTAGAATATCTCTTGTGAGTGAGAACATATTCATCAGCTAAAACTGCAGCATCAGACAAATTATCTATTCTTTTCTCATCAAGATATAGGCTTACATCTTTATAAATACACCTCTTGATGTCCTCCAGCAAAATCATCTGCTTAAATTTACCAAAATCAGAATCCACATCCTTAGAATTTAACCACTGCTCTAACAGATCTTCTTTGATTTTTGCATACTCAACATGGGATTGCTTATCTTGCTTGTTAGTTGTCCTAAATTTTACTCTATAAGCTTCAGGAACAAGCTCATAGGCCTTAAGAATCAAGCTCTTAACTACATCATAATTATCAGATTGATCCTGAGGCAAAGATGCATAAGTTACTTGAGCTTTACCAGTGAGAACAGTTTGAAGGAGTACTGGCCAATACTGTTTGGGTCAATTAAAACCTGTAGCTACCCTCTTAAACAACTGAAAATACTTTGTTAAATCAGATTCATTAAAAGGAGGGACAAATTTAACATTTTTAGCCACATCAAAATCATCAGAGCTAGATGATCCAGTTCCACTTTGTTTCATGCGATACTCATGGTCTGCCTGAATCCTGGCAAGTTCAATTTGTTCCTGTATCTGTGCGTCCTGAATACGAGCCTGAGACTCCGCCTCCTTAACATTTGCCTGAAATTCAGCCTCCTGAATACGAGCCTGAGACTCCGCCTGCATAGCATTTGCCTGAAATTCAGCTTCTTTAGCACGAACCTCCTGCAGAGCTAGCTGTAACTTAGCTAATTCAATCTGCGTTTGCTCATTTGGAGGAGTTACATTAAACAAGCTTTTATTAATCATGCCAACAATTTGATCTTTAGAATGATGAGAGTGAACTGCAATTCCCAATTGTTGAGCAACAAGCTTAAGTTCATTCTTTGTTCTGTTTTCTACATCACACACTGTTTGCACATTTGACAAAAAATCTTTGGCTTCATCAAGTGTAGTAATAGTAGACATCATGAATAAATCACAGTCACAAAATATCAAGCAATATCCTTATGATAATATCCTGAATATCCTGATAAGAGGTCGCCAAATTTATGTTACGGAACAGAGAAAGATAATGTACACTTTAAGTGAGAATACTAATAATCACTACTGTCCCGTAAAGGTCCAGGTTCAAAATAAAAGAGTTAGGTAAAATTACAAGTTAAAGTTTAATGCTCAAACTAACAACAAAACATTCAGGACTCATAAGGATAATGTAATGGCAAAAACAGGTTCAATATATGGTTAACTGCAATAGCCTCTATTAACAAGAAATTAGCATGAGTAAATTTATCTAAGTCAGCCCTGTTAAAATGAGATACCAGATAATACTCAGTGAATGCCAGATATATTATTACAGATACAAAATATTATTAATGATGGCTGACAACAAGAACCCTATAATAAACTACAAAAACCTTACTAGGCCCAAGAATTAACTTTATGCTACACAGTACAAGAAAAAAAATGCAACAACAGTTATACTCAAATTACACACAACTGCTAGATGGTTGGAGACTTCCTGAGCACTCACGATAATAACTGTACAGGGGAGGACAGAGATGTGAACAAAATGAGGAGTAGATCTAAGTGGCCATAATGCAGAGACTGAGCTCATTATATAGGGGCCAGCAGAGCTTGATACAACTTGTAAGAAGGACGCGCAAATGAAGCCATAGGGGACAAAGAGCTGACAATCCCGCTCTGAACAACAGAAAGAACGACTTACTCTACTATAACGGTAGAAGGGGGACTGAGGCAGAACACGCTCGTGATCAAACATGCAGCATACTGTGCGTTAAAATTACACAAAGGATGATGAAATCATAGGCTATGTAACACCTCCCCACAAAGAAAAGAAATTTACAAAGGAAATTTCTTATTACTCTAAAACAATCTGTCTTAAGTCTAGGTAAGCAATCTGCAATAACATTTTCTTTCCCCTTGACATGTTATATGTCTAATGAATACTCCTGAAGAAGTAGACTCCATCTTGTCAATCTCTGATTTTTATCTTTAAGCTTACTAAGGAATTTCAGTGGGTTATGATCGGTATAAATGACTATGGGGTCAAAACCAGAACACAAATAAAATGAAAAATGCTGTAAACCCAAAATCAAGGCCAAAAGCTCTTTCTCAATAGTTGAGTAGTTCTTTTGAGGTGGAGTGAACTTCTTACTGTAATAAGATACAGGGTGTTCAATACCCTGATCATCCTCTTGCAGCAAAACAGCCCCAGCTCTTGTATCACTTGCATCAACAGACATCTTAAAAGGCTTAGCAAAATTTGGAGTAGCGAGCACTGGCTGACTTAATAGGATAGCTTTAAGTTTGTTGAAAGAGGATTCACAGTTATCGGTCCAGACAAATTTAACTCCCTTTTTCAGTAGGTCTGTAAGTGGTGATACAAGAATAGAAAAGTTAAGAACAAATCTCCTGTAATAACCTACCATTCCCAAAAATCTTTGTAGCTCTTTCCTACTTTTAGGTCTGGGAAGATCACTTATAACCTGAACCTTAGCTCCTGGTGGTGCAACATGTCCATCACCAATTACATACCCAAGGTACTGAACTTTAGCTTGACCAAACTCACACTTTGATAAATTAGCTACAAGATTAGCATGAACCAAACGCTCAAGAAATTTACTGACATGGCATAGGTGATCTTTCCAGTTGTCACTGAAGATTAATACATCATCAATATAAACAACACACCCTGCCAAACCCTCTGTTACAACATTCATGAGCTTCTGAAATGTGGCTGGTGCATTCTTCATACCATATGGCATTACAGAACATGCAAAAGTCTTTCCTAGTGTTACAAAACATGAGATCTCCCTAGCACGTTCAGTCATAGGTACTTGCCAGTATCCCTTTAACAAATCAAACTTACTTATGTACCTAGCCTTTCCAATCTTGTCTATGCAATCTTCCACGCGAGGGAGAGGGTAAGTGTCTGTTTTGGTTATCTGATTAACACGTCTGTAGTCGATGCAAAGCCGCTGTGACCCACCCGGCTTAGGGACCAGAGTGACAGGAGAACTCCACTCGCTCTGACAGGGCTCAATCATCTTGTGGTCCAACAGGTAGCCAAGCTCCTTCTGGATGAGAGGAACTTTCACTGGGTTCACACGGTAAGGAGGCAATTTAATTGGCTTTGCGTCTCCAACATCGACATCATGCATTAACACAGTGGTTCTTCCTGGAGTGGCACGGAACACTTGCGGGTACTCCTGCAGTAATGCCGAAAACTCCTGCCTTTCCTCGGGAGCTAGATGAGAAAGCTTAGTCTGGAGATCATTCATCATATCAGGATTCTTCCCCAAACTATCACTCAGGCTCATACTGCATGGGAGAGCTTCACTTGCAGACTCGGGTGGAACAGCTACAGTGCAGACTGGATTATTTTCGTCCCACCTGTGATATAACTTTAGCATGTTGATGTGACATAGTTGCTTGTTCTTTCTACGATCTGGTGTGGCGATGACATAGTTGACATCACTGAGTTTCTTCTCCACGAAATAAGGACCACTAAACTTGGCTTGAAGAGGTTGCCCATGAACTGGTAGCAGAATCAAAACCTGATCTCCTGGCTGAAAGTGGCGTAACCTGGACTTCTTATCATACCAAGTCTTCATCTTCTCCTGAGCAACTCCTAAATTCTCTCTCGCCAGCTGTAAAGCAGTGGACAGCCGTTCTTTGAACTTCATCACATACTCCAGCAGGTTGACGTCATCTTCCTCCGACAGCCAGCATTCCTTGAGTAACTTAAGGGGTCCTCTTACTTCATGGCCAAACAGTAGTTCAAAAGGTGAGAAGCCCAGAGATTCATTTGGAGATTCTCTTGCGGCAAATACAACAAATGGAAGACCTTTATCCCAGTCTTTCTGATGTTCCAAACAGTATTTCTTGAGCATCGATTTGAGTGTTTGATGATATCTCTCCAACGCTCCTTGGGTCTGGGGATGGTAAGCTGAAGACGTGATCTGGGTGATGCCCAACTCTTTCAGAGACTGCTTGAAAACATTTGACATGAAATTACTTCCCCAGTCTGACTGTACCTCCTTGGGCAGACCAAACTTTGTGAAGAACCCTAGCATTTCCTTAACCACGTTCTTTGCTGAGATATTTCTAAGTGGAATGGCTTCAGGATAACGAGTAGCCATATCAATCAGGGTCAACACATAAGAAAATCCTGAAGAAGTCTTAGGAAGAGGGCCCACAATATCCACTAACACACGGGTGAATGGCGTCTCAAAAGGAGGAAAGGGAACTAGAGGTGCAACCTTTTCTGTCTGATTACACTTCCCCACAACTTGACAGGTGTGACAAGACTTACAATACCAGGAAACATCCCTGAAGATACCTGGCCAGTAGAAGTGTTACAAAATGCGTGCCACAGTCTTCCTCACTCCAAGGTGTCCTGCCAAACTGGAATCATGAGCCACTCTAATGATATCCTGCCTACAAACACGAGGGATGACAACTTGATGTACAACCTCCCATTCACAGTCGGCTGATGCTGTTGGGGGTCTCCACTTCCTCATAAGTACTCCTGACTTTATATAATAACAAGTAGAAGCACCGGCTGACTCTTCCTCACTGCAAGCAGGGTTAGCTAGACCTTTCAACTCAGGATCAGCAACCTGCAACTCAACCAACTCTTGACGAGACAAATTATCAACACTACGGGGTACTGCCTCATCTGGTGAGTGGTCCAAATTAGCAAGAAAAGTGTCAGCTAGGATAACATCATCATCATCATTATCCTCTAAATCACCAGTAACTTTAGACTTAGCCCTAGTGACAGCACATGCAGGGAACACATCAGGGACATCACAATCCTGGGTCGCAGCCACTGGCTCACTAGACAACTGAGGAGCTGGACACACTTGACTTCCACCAATATCATTTC
Source organism: Coenobita brevimanus (assembly GCF_032717465.1). Taxonomy (NCBI): domain Eukaryota; kingdom Metazoa; phylum Arthropoda; class Malacostraca; order Decapoda; family Coenobitidae; genus Coenobita; species Coenobita brevimanus. The sequence continues at coordinate 25,759,078 of NC_137030.1, read as the reverse complement.
CAAGTAAGAAAGTTACACCTGACATTGGGAGTGTCTCAACCAACCCAACCATAACGGAACCATTAACAAAACCAGACTCTAAATTCACTCCGCACAGAGGGACAGAGAAGTAATTATTCCCTACACCTTGTAAGATTACAGTTTCATCAGAGGAATTAACATTAGAGCCTAGAACACTGGTCAGCATAAGGGATTGGCAAGCACCTGTATCACGATATATTTGAACTGATTTCCTGTCATTACTGTCCAGAGGACTGACAAAACCATCAGACAGGAAATTAGCACATGAACTCTTGAGAGTGTCACCCACGTTACTGCTCAAAAGAGGAGCTCCATCATGAGAATTTAAGTTACCCCTCAAAGCAGGTTCAGTTAACTCAGTTAAAGAATTCTGGGAACTCTCAAGGGTGGACACTAGACCAATTGACTGAATATTTAAAGACTCCTTTTTGTTCACATCACGCTGTCTCCTGAAACATTTCTCCGTAGTATGACCAAGCTTACTACAATAAGTACATTTACTTTTCTGAAATCTAGAGGTGAAGCTGGTATTTACTTCCTGAGAAATATCATCTTTATTCTCTTTCCTGTTAACTGTACTCTGATTAGAGGCAACGTACGTACTCTCGGCTTTCCCTTTTTCTCTAGAATATCTCTTGTGAGTGAGAACATATTCATCAGCTAAAACTGCAGCATCAGACAAATTATCTATTCTTTTCTCATCAAGATATAGGCTTACATCTTTATAAATACACCTCTTGATGTCCTCCAGCAAAATCATCTGCTTAAATTTACCAAAATCAGAATCCACATCCTTAGAATTTAACCACTGCTCTAACAGATCTTCTTTGATTTTTGCATACTCAACATGGGATTGCTTATCTTGCTTGTTAGTTGTCCTAAATTTTACTCTATAAGCTTCAGGAACAAGCTCATAGGCCTTAAGAATCAAGCTCTTAACTACATCATAATTATCAGATTGATCCTGAGGCAAAGATGCATAAGTTACTTGAGCTTTACCAGTGAGAACAGTTTGAAGGAGTACTGGCCAATACTGTTTGGGTCAATTAAAACCTGTAGCTACCCTCTTAAACAACTGAAAATACTTTGTTAAATCAGATTCATTAAAAGGAGGGACAAATTTAACATTTTTAGCCACATCAAAATCATCAGAGCTAGATGATCCAGTTCCACTTTGTTTCATGCGATACTCATGGTCTGCCTGAATCCTGGCAAGTTCAATTTGTTCCTGTATCTGTGCGTCCTGAATACGAGCCTGAGACTCCGCCTCCTTAACATTTGCCTGAAATTCAGCCTCCTGAATACGAGCCTGAGACTCCGCCTGCATAGCATTTGCCTGAAATTCAGCTTCTTTAGCACGAACCTCCTGCAGAGCTAGCTGTAACTTAGCTAATTCAATCTGCGTTTGCTCATTTGGAGGAGTTACATTAAACAAGCTTTTATTAATCATGCCAACAATTTGATCTTTAGAATGATGAGAGTGAACTGCAATTCCCAATTGTTGAGCAACAAGCTTAAGTTCATTCTTTGTTCTGTTTTCTACATCACACACTGTTTGCACATTTGACAAAAATCTTTGGCTTCATCAAGTGTAGTAATAGTAGACATCATGAATAAATCACAGTCACAAAATATCAAGCAATATCCTTATGATAATATCCTGAATATCCTGATAAGAGGTCGCCAAATTTATGTTACGGAACAGAGAAAGATAATGTACACTTTAAGTGAGAATACTAATAATCACTACTGTCCCGTAAAGGTCCAGGTTCAAAATAAAAGAGTTAGGTAAAATTACAAGTTAAAGTTTAATGCTCAAACTAACAACAAAACATTCAGGACTCATAAGGATAATGTAATGGCAAAAACAGGTTCAATATATGGTTAACTGCAATAGCCTCTATTAACAAGAAATTAGCATGAGTAAATTTATCTAAGTCAGCCCTGTTAAAATGAGATACCAGATAATACTCAGTGAATGCCAGATATATTATTACAGATACAAAATATTATTAATGATGGCTGACAACAAGAACCCTATAATAAACTACAAAAACCTTACTAGGCCCAAGAATTAACTTTATGCTACACAGTACAAGAAAAAAAAAAATGCAACAACAGTTATACTCAAATTACACACAACTGCTAGATGGTTGGAGACTTCCTGAGCACTCACGATAATAACTGTACAGGGGAGGACAGAGATGTGAACAAAATGAGGAGTAGATCTAAGTGGCCATAATGCAGAGACTGAGCTCATTATATAGGGGCCAGCAGAGCTTGATACAACTTGTAAGAAGGACGCGCAAATGAAGCCATAGGGGACAAAGAGCTGACAATCCCGCTCTGAACAACAGAAAGAACGACTTACTCTACTATAACGGTAGAAGGGGGGACTGAGGCAGAACACGCTCGTGATCAAACATGCAGCATACTGTGCGTTAAAATTACACAAAGGATGATGAAATCATAGGCTATGTAACACCTCCCCACAAAGAAAAAGAAATTTACAAAGGAAATTTCTTATTACTCTAAAACAATGTGTCTAAAGTCTAGATAAGCAATCTGCAATAACATTTTCTTTCCCCTTGACATGTTATATGTCTAATGAATACTCCTGAAGAAGTAGACTCCATCTTGTCAATCTCTGATTTTTATCTTTAAGCTTACTAAGGAATTTCAGTGGGTTATGATCGGTATAAATGACTATGGGGTCAAAACCAGAACACAAATAAAATGAAAAATGCTGTAAACCCAAAATCAAGGCCAAAAGCTCTTTCTCAATAGTTGAGTAGTTCTTTTGAGGTGGAGTGAACTTCTTACTGTAATAAGATACAGGGTGTTCAATACCCTGATCATCCTCTTGCAGCAAAACAGCCCCAGCTCTTGTATCACTTGCATCAACAGACATCTTAAAAGGCTTAGCAAAATTTGGAGTAGCGAGCACTGGCTGACTTAATAGGATAGCTTTAAGTTTGTTGAAAGAGGATTCACAGTTATCGGTCCAGACAAATTTAACTCCCTTTTTCAGTAGGTCTGTAAGTGGTGATACAAGAATAGAAAAATTAAGAACAAATCTCCTGTAATAACCTACCATTCCCAAAAATCTTTGTAGCTCTTTCCTACTTTTAGGTCTGGGAAGATCACTTATAACCTGAACCTTAGCTCCTGGTGGTGCAACATGTCCATCACCAATTACATACCCAAGGTACTGAACTTTAGCTTGACCAAACTCACACTTTGATAAATTAGCTACAAGATTAGCATGAACCAAACGCTCAAGAAATTTACTGACATGGCATAGGTGATCTTTCCAGTTGTCACTGAAGATTAATACATCATCAATATAAACAACACACCCTGCCAAACCCTCTGTTACAACATTCATGAGCTTCTGAAATGTGGCTGGTGCATTCTTCATACCATATGGCATTACAGAACATGCAAAAGTCTTTCCTAGTGTTACAAAACATGAGATCTCCCTAGCACGTTCAGTCATAGGTACTTGCCAGTATCCCTTTAACAAATCAAACTTACTTATGTACCTAGCCTTTCCAATCTTGTCTATGCAATCTTCCACGCGAGGGAGAGGGTAAGTGTCTGTTTTGGTTATCTGATTAACACGTCTGTAATCGATGCAAAGCCGCTGTGACCCACCCGGCTTAGGGACCAGAGTGACAGGAGAACTCCACTCGCTCTGACAGGGCTCAATCATCTTGTGGTCCAACAGGTAGCCAAGCTCCTTCTGGATGAGAGGAACTCTCACTGGGTTCACACGGTAAGGAGGCAATTTAATTGGCTTTGCGTCTCCAACATCGACATCATGCATTAACACAGTGGTTCTTCCTGGAGTGGCACGGAACACTTGCGGATACTCCTGCAGTAATGCCGAAAACTCCTGCCTTTCCTCGGGAGCTAGATGAGAAAGCTTAGTCTGGAGATCATTCATCATATCAGGATTCTTCCCCAAACTATCACTCAGGCTCATACTGCATGGGAGAGCTTCACTTGCAGACTCGGGTGGAACAGCTACAGTGCAGACTGGATTATTTTCGTCCCACCTGTGATATAACTTTAGCATGTTGATGTGACATAGTTGCTTGTTCTTTCTACGATCTGGTGTGGCGATGACATAGTTGACATCACTGAGTTTCTTCTCCACGAAATAAGGACCACTAAACTTGGCTTGAAGAGGTTGCCCATGAACTGGTAGCAGAATCAAAACCTGATCTCCTGGCTGAAAGTGGCGTAACCTGGACTTCTTATCATACCAAGTCTTCATCTTCTCCTGAGCAGCTCCTAAATTCTCTCTCGCCAGCTGTAAAGCAGTGGACAGCCGTTCTTTGAACTTCATCACATACTCCAGCAGGTTGACGTCATCTTCCTCCGACAGCCAGCATTCCTTGAGTAACTTAAGGGGTCCTCTTACTTCATGGCCAAACAGTAGTTCAAAAGGTGAGAAGCCCAGAGATTCATTTGGAGATTCTCTTGCGGCAAATACAACAAATGGAAGACCTTTATCCCAGTCTTTCTGATGTTCCAAACAGTATTTCTTGAGCATCGATTTGAGTGTTTGATGATATCTCTCCAACGCTCCTTGGGTCTGGGGATGGTAAGCTGAAGACGTGATCTGGGTGATGCCCAACTCTTTCAGAGACTGCTTGAAAACATTTGACATGAAATTACTTCCCCAGTCTGACTGTACCTCCTTGGGCAGACCAAACTTTGTGAAGAACCCTAGCATTTCCTTAACCACGTTCTTTGCTGAGATATTTCTAAGTGGAATGGCTTCAGGATAACGAGTAGCCATATCAATCAGGGTCAACACATAAGAAAATCCTGAAGAAGTCTTAGGAAGAGGGCCCACAATATCCACTAACACACGGGTGAATGGCGCCTCAAAAGGAGGAAAGGGAACTAGAGGTGCAACCTTTTCGGTCTGATTACACTTCCCCACAACTTGACAGGTGTGACAAGACTTACAATACCAGGAAACATCCCTGAAGATACATGGCCAGTAGAAGTGTTTCAAAATGCGTGCCACAGTCTTCCTCACTCCAAGGTGTCCTGCCAAACTGGAATCATGAGCCACTCTAATGATATCCTGCCTACAAACACGAGGGATGACAACTTGATGTACAACCTCCCATTCACAGTCGGCTGATGCTGTTGGGGGTCTCCACTTCCTCATAAGTACTCCTGACTTTATATAATAACAAGTAGAAGCACCGGCTGACTCTTCCTCACTGCAAGCAGAGTTAGCTAGACCTTTCAACTCAGGATCAGCAACCTGCAACTCAACCAACTCTTGACGAGACAAATTATCAACACTACGGGGTACTGCCTCATCTGGTGAGTGGTCCAAATTAGCAAGAAAAGTGTCAGCTAGGATAACATCATCATCATCATTATCCTCTAAATCACCAGTAACTTTAGACTTAGCCCTAGTGACAGCACATGCAGGGAACACATCAGGGACATCACAATCCTGGGTCGCAGCCACTGGCTCACTAGACAACAGAGGAGCTGGACACACTTGACTTCCACCAATATCATTTCCAAGTAAGAAAGTTACACCTGACATTGGGAGTGTCTCAACCAACCCAACCATAACGGAACCATTAACAAAACCAGACTCTAAATTCACTCTGCACAGAGGGACAGAGAAGTAATTATTCCCTACACCTTGTAAGATTACAGTTTCATCAGAGGAATTAACATTAGAGCCTAGAACACTGGTCAGCATAAGAGATTGGCAAGCACCTGTATCACGATATATTTTAACTGATTTCCTGTCATTACTGTCCAGAGGACTGACAAAACCATCAGACAGGAAATTAGCACATGAACTCTTGAGAGTGTCACCCACGTTACTGCTCAAAAGAGGAGCTCCATCATGAGAATTTAAGTTACCCCTCAAAGCAGGTTCAGTTAACTCAGTTAAAGAATTCTGGGAACTCTCAAGGGTGGACACTAGACCAATTGACTGAATATTTAAAGACTCCTTTTTGTTCACATCACGCTGTCTCCTGAAACATTTCTCCGTAGTATGACCAAGCTTACTACAATAAGTACATTTACTTTTCTGAAATCTAGAGGTGAAGCTGGTATTTACTTCCTGAGAAACATCATCTTTATTCTCTTTCCTGTTACCTGTACTCTGAGTAGAGGCAACGTACTTACTCTCGGCTTTCCCTTTTTCTCAGATAGATTATTTTCTGGTTAGGAGGGCCGATAGGAGGTTAGTGAGGGATGTTAAAGTTATAGGAAGTGAGGAGTGTGTGCAGCAGCACAAACTTTTGATTTGTGATATGGTGCTTGGAGGAGTGGCTGGTTAGGGTGGTTATGGCCATGTATGTGGGTGCTCACACCCAGGTGAGAGTGAATGGAGATTTGAGTGATGAGTTTTCCGTGAATGTTGGTGTGCATCAGGGGTCAGTCTTGAGTGCCATGTTGTTTATCATGGTACTTGAAGCCCTTTCACGTGACTTTAGAAACGGACTCCCGTGGGAGTTGTTGTATGCTGATGATTTGGTGTTGATTGCAGAGAATGAAAGGGAGGCGGAGGAAAGGTTTAGGAAGTGGAGAGATGGTATGGGGCAAAAGGGTTTAAGGGTAAATGCAGATAAAACAAAAGTGATGATATCTAGGGTTGGTGGCGGTACTGTCAAAGACGAGGGAGAGTGGCCATGTGCAGTTTGCCACAAGGGCGTGGGAAGTAATTCCATCTTGTGCGGTGTGTGTGATAAATGGGTGCATAAGAGATGTAGTGGTATCAGAGGTAGACTGCGAGATAATGCTGATTTTATGTGTACGGCGTGCCGGGGTGAGCAGGTGGAGATCGTCAGACGTGAAAGAATTGAACTTGCTGGTGAATCTCTTGAGTGTGTGGAAGAGTTTTGTTATTTAGGAGACATGTTGTGTGCTGGAGGTGGGGCTGGAGCTAGCTCTGTGGCTAGGGTGAGAAGTGGTTGGAAGAAGTTCAGGGAGCTCTTGCCTCTCCTGACATTGAGGGGGCTCTCCCTACGTGCTAAGGGGTCTTTGTATGCAGCGTGTGTTAGGAGTGTAATGCTGTATGGCAGTGAGACCTGGGCAGTGAAGGAGGAAGACATTCGCCGGCTCAGACGTACAGAAATGACAATGATTAGGTGGATGTGCAGTGCGTCCTCAAGGGTCCAAGGCCTGGAGGGGCTGGGTTTACAATGGAAGAGTTGAGAGGTAGGATGGGACTGGAGTGTATTGGTGTTGTGATGAGGAGAGGTAGATTGAGGTGGTTTGGACATGTGGAGAGGATGGGGGATGATAGTTGGGTGAGGAAGGTGAGAAGTGTTAATATTGGGGGTGGGGTTATGAGGGTTAGACCGAGAAAGACATGGGACGAGGTCATTAAGTGTGACCTTAGGGTTAAGGGACTGAACAGGGAGGCTGCAATGGATCGTGCAGCATGGAGAGCCGCCATTAGGTGACCAAGGCCGACACATGCAAGCATGTTGGAGCCTTTAAAAACGAACAAACGAACGAATATCTCTTGTGAGTGAGAACTTATTCATCAGCTAAAACTGCAGCATCAGACAAATTATCTATTCTTTTCTCATCAAGATATAGGCTTACATCTTTATAAATACACCTCTTGATGTCCTCCAGCAAAATCATCTGCTTAAATTTACCAAAATCAGAATCCACATCCTTAGAATTTAACCACTGCTCTAACAGATCTTCTTTGATTTTTGCATACTCAACATGGGATTGCTTATCTTGCTTGTAAGTTGTCCTAAATTTTACTCTATAAGCTTCAGGAACAAGCTCATAGGCCTTAAGAATCAAGCTCTTAACTACATCATAATTATCAGATTGATCCTGAGGCAAAGATGCATAAGTTACTTGAGCTTTACCAGTGAGAACAGTTTGAAGGAGTACTGGCCAATACTGTTTGGGCCAATTAAAACCTGTAGCTACCCTCTCAAACAACTGAAAATACTTTGTTAAATCAGATTCATTAAAAGGAGGGACAAGTTTAACATTTTTAGCCACATCAAAATCATCAGAGCTAGATGATCCAGTTCCACCTTGTTTCATGCGATACTCATGGTCTGCCTGAATCCTGGCAAGTTCAATTTGTTCCTGTATCTGTGCGTCCTGAATACGAGCCTGAGACTCCGCCTCCTTAGCATTTGCCCGAAATTCAGCCTCCTGAATACGAGCCTGAGACTCCGCCTGCATAGCATTTGCCTGAAATTCAGCTTCTTTAGCACGAGCCTCCTGCAGAGCTAGCTGTAACTTAGCTAATTCAATCTGCGTTTGCTCATTTGGAGGAGTTACATTAAACAAGCTTTTATTAATCATGCCAACAATTTGATCTTTAGAATGATGAGAGTGAACTGCAATTCCCAATTGTTGAGCAAGAAGCTTAAGTTCATTCTTTGTTCTGTTTTCTACATCACACACTGTTTGCACATTTGACAAAAAAATCTTTGGCTTCATCAAGTGTAGTAATAGTAGACATCATGAATAAATCACAGTCACAAAATATCAAGCAATATCCTTATGATAATATCCTGAATATCCTGATAAGAGGTCGCCAAATTTATGTTACGGAACAGAGAAAGATAATGTACACTTTAAGTGAGAATACTAATAATCACTACTGTCCCGTAAAGGTCCAGGTTCAAAATAAAAGAGTTAGGTAAAATTACAAGTTAAAGTTTAATGCTCAAACTAACAACAAAACATTCAGGACTCATAAGGATAATGTAATGGCAAAAACAGGTTCAATATATGGTTAACTGCAATAGCCTCTATTAACAAGAAATTAGCATGAGTAAATTTATCTAAGTCAGCCCTGTTAAAATGAGATACCAGATAATACTCAGTGAATGCCAGATATATTATTACAGATACAAAATATTATTAATGATGGCTGACAACAAGAACCCTACATAAACTACAAAAACCTTACTAGGCCCAAGAATTAACCTTATGCTACACAGTACAATAAAAAAAATGCAACAACAGTTATACTCAAATTACACACAGCTGCTAGATGGTTGGAGACTTCCTGAGCACTCACGATAATAACTGTACAGGGGAGAACAGAGATGTGAACAAAATGAGGAGTAGATCTAAGTGGCCATAATGCAGAGACTGAGCTCATTATATAGGGGCCAGCAGAGCTTGATACAACTTGTAAGAAGGACGCGCAAATGAAGCCATAGGGGACAAAGAGCTGACAATCCCGCTCTGAACAACAGAAAGAACGACTTACTCTACTATAACGGTAGAAGGGGGGACTGAGGCAGAACACACTCGTGATCAAACATGCAGCATACTGTGCGTTAAAATTACACAAAGGATGATGAAATCATAGGCTATGTAACAATATATATATATCCAACTCTCTAGCTAGAAAAAATATACATCTAAATACAAATATTATTACTTAAATAATATTACTAACTACAACTATATATCTTCCAAGAGCATTACTATTATTTGTTATTTATTAGTTACCTTATCCACTACTCTTTAAAATTTCTGTCTTTATTATCCCCTAAGAATTTGCTTTATATCATAATCACTACTCTCATAACTACCATTAGCATTACTGTTACAACAATTTTTCGGTACTACTATTACTGTTATTACTATTACTACTGTCTGTTCTTATTATTGAAACCAAGTATAATAAAATTATGTATTACAAATTTATCAATATACATTATAACCTTCATCAATTAGCAAATCATCTACACCATTATAATACACTTGCAACATATAAATATCATTTTTTCTAGTTGTAACTATGTTCTTGGACGAAATAAAGTTGTTATTATTATTATTATTATTATTATTATTATTATTATTTACTCTTGCTGCTGTCAGACCATTCTCTCTCAAAATCAGAAACTGTAACTAATTCTAGAGTTCGAGGTAAGCATCAAGGATAGGAAACTAAAATGATGCAAGGACTAGTTCCACATAGTCTTTGCTCCACACCCCGTCCCATAGTACGATGATCGAAATTAATGTAACAATATGATAATATAGTAAATTATCGTCTTCGGATGACTTTATGAACCTTTATTAATCAGCATCACGAGGGATCTTTTCGAAGTGGAGGTGACACAATACAACAAAACAGACGAAGGACATGCGGGTGGAACGTCTGCAAGTACTCCATAGCTTAATATTTCCTTTGCTCCTTCCCCTCTCTCCCCTCAGGGATCACAAGCTCTGCCCTCCCTCGTAGGCCAAAGCCAAGGCTTGGGAAGAGGGACCCATATCCCACCAGCCGTGGCCAGTGACTGTGGCAGAGGCCTCGGGGCATCCTTTCACCAGGACAGCAACAGGGACACGTTCCAAGCACGCCTTGTCACTGTAACTGCCCCGCCATTATACACCCATTGATAGGCAGCCTCCTGGAGAGCTACTCCTAGGTCCATGCCCCGCTCTAATGGGCGGAAGCAGCAGTCTGGGAACCGCAATGTCCTGTACCTTCTGGCACAGATCCGAGACGCATCCCATCCCTGTCCCAAAAACTACACTGGCGCAGCCCGCGTCACGCCTTCCCTCAGGACCGGCACTAGGTTGCGTGGGCAAAGATTTCTGGCCGCATGCCGTTGCTGGTGTGAGCCCCTATGACGTAGTGGAGTACGCTGTGTGGTACGTAATGCACATGTAGAGGAGTGCATAAGATAGAGAAAAGGGTTTGGGAAAGTATGCTGGCCTCTTCTCCATGTTAGAGTCACAATAAAAATGGTCAGCAAAGGGAGATGGTTAGGGTATCCTGATGGCTAGTGAAACGGGGCCCATCTGTGTTTGTGTGTGTGTGTGTGTGTGTGTGTGTGAGCAATGAGACTGTTACGTTCTACTATAACAAATTACGTAATCTATAAGAAAAATTAGGTAGGACAAAAAAGTAGTAAAGAAAACTTGTGCACAGAAAGAAAAGCAACCGAGTTAAAAAATAAAAAATAATAATTAAAGATTTTAAAAGCTCACTAACTGCTTTCTGTCTTTCTGCCTCCGTTTTTCTCCTTCGTCTCCACCCTCATTCTTCTCCTTTTCACCACGTCTTATCCTTGTTTCTCTTCTCTTTCATTCCCTTCCTATCTCTTCTTTTCCCTCAAATTTCTATTTTTTTTCTTCTGTTTTTAAATGTCACTCTGTCCTTCTGTCTCTGTCTATATGTACCCCTATCTCCCTTCCCCTTCCCCTCACTGTTTTCATCTTTCTACCTCATACACTACATATATTTTTATAATTTTTCTCTTCCCATCTCCTCCTCTCACACCTGTGTTTCTAGCTGTCTGTCTATTTGTGTCTTTTATTTTTTCTCTCTCTATTTCCTTCCCTCCTCCTCTTCCCTTTCTTATCCATTCTGCATTTCACAAGTCTCCTTCTCTCTCAAACTCTCATCCCTGTGTTTGCCTCTCTCTCTCTCTCTCTCTCTCTCTCTCTCTCTCTCTCTCTCTCTCGCATCCCACCTCTTTCTTCTTGCCTTTGTTCTTTTCCTATATGCATTTTACAAACTGTCTTTGTCTTGCCCTCATCTTTACATTTCAGATGCCAAATGGTCCCTCCTGTGACTGAATCCGGCCTGCTGATCTGACAATTCACTCAGCCCTCGTATCTTGGTTTAGGCTCACCCTCTTGTCTCTATCCCTTTATCAGTTTTTGTCTTTGTGCTTCTGCCCCTGTTCCTTTCTATGTATGTCTGTTTGTCTCGGCTTCTCTGCACCTTGCTCCGTTTATTTTGTCACTCTGTCTCTAATTGTTTTTCTATTCTACCTTTCCTTATGTGTCTACTTGGTAGTCTGTTAACTTTTGCAGCAGTGTGAGATGTGGCTGTAAGATATACCGTTTGTTATGTATCGCGTTGTGCTTGACGTGTGGTAATTTGAGGCTTGGCAGTGTTTGTATGGCAGTGCATTATGTGGTAATGTGTGGTGTGGCACTGTGTGTTGCGGTAGTATGTTACGTGGCTGTGTATGTTATGGCAGTTTGTACCGTCACAGTTTGGGGTATGGCAATGTGAGGTGTGTATGACGTGTCTTTTACTGTACAGTGACCTTTGATGCCGAACAAAATTAACGAGATTCTTTTTCACATACAATTGGAGGAACCAAAAACTGAATCTATCTATCTATCTATATAGATAGATAAAGTATGATAAAGGAAACTTAAAATCACATTCCACTAATTTCGATACACTTGGCCACATTGTGCTTGAATGAGTGAAAATTATAGGCACTGTGGGAGACAAACCGAGGAAGATATTCCTAGAGTTGACCTGTTGATTATATGAGACTGATCACCAGTCAATGCCTGTATTAAAAAGGCAGACAAAAAAAAAAAAAAGAGGTGAAACTGTGGGTAGATGGGTATTGCGTTCTCACCATAATTGGAGAGAGATGTAGTTAAATAGTAGTGAACCAACGTCCAGACTAGAAGCGACAGAAAAGTAAGAGAGAGAGTGAGACAGAGAGATACAACATTGCTTTAAAGAAAGAAGCTAAAGCTGAAGGGAATCTGTAAGAGGAAGAGAACTGATGAGAAGAAATGCTTTATAAAATCACCTGCATAAAATCAGTAACTAAGTAGAATAAATGGAAGAAAGGAGTCGGTACAGCACACATAACATCTATGAAGCTAATTTTCAAAGGAAGTAATGTGGTTCTTAAGAGATGCATAACGAGAAAACATATACCAAAGATAAAGACAAATGAAGGACTGAGCTGTGATTTTAGAAGGTAAAGTGTTACAAGCAAGTTGGAAATTTTGGAGAGTTGAAAAATGTGTATATATATCTAAGATGCTATAACAGTAGCCGTGTGTGCGTGTGTGTGTGTGTGTGTGTGTATTTAGGGGCAGCCGAAACTACACATTCAAATTGCACTGAAATAGGAACAAAAATCTCAAAAACTTCGGTGATGTGAAAAAACTTCGTCCCATCACGATTGAAAAACTTTTACCATATTTAAAGAGCGATCAAGTTTAGACTAAAAAAACGCCACTCCCGGCGCCTGGTCGGTTGCCGTGGCCGAGTGGTTAATATCTCGGACTTGTGTGCGGACACCTTGAGTTCCATTCCCGAAGCTGCAAATAACATGATCAATTGGTTAGCTGCAAAAATTCCAAGTGAGAACGTTAGTCTAGAACCGCACATAAACAGACCATCATGAGCCCCGCAATGTCGCCTTGAGGGCCAATGGTGACAACGTTAGACTAGAACAGCACATAAACGTGACTCAGGTTACCTGAAATGATCGCAACGCGTGCGCGAAGCGTGAGCAAACGAGTGAGAAGCACGAGAAAGTGAGCGCGCAGCGCGAGAACCTTTGGCAGGAGCAAGTGCGAGAGGGCCCGAAGGGCCCACGAGCACTTGTGTGTGTGTATATATATATATATATATATATATTGTTACGGTCGCGCCAGCCCGGGGCTATTACAAAAAGACGACAAGGCAGCCTTAGATGGTCGGCCTCCACTGCGTTGCAAAAATAACGCAGACCCCGGCACTCACACTCCGCAAACTAGAAAAAAACTGCGCAACGGAAATATCACTTAAGTACGCAACACTCTGTACCTTGATAGTAAAACGGAACAGCCTACCTATGGATCTAGTCTACTGTCGTCACTACCGGAAGTAATACCGCCCGAGACAGTCTACAGGAACACCTCCCACTTACTTCCGGTGGTGACGAATTTCTACTTAACCCGTGTCCAAGGGGGAACGCAGTTAACGGCTCACGATAGTTCTCACTAGCCTTGTGCAAGTAGATGGGATTGAACTGTGTAGGGGTTAGGGGTGTGTGTGTGTGTGTACATGTGTTGGGGAACGTTAATTAAGGCAGCGAGAGGACTACGGTGAGCCAGACTGGCCCTCCAAAGACAACAAGGTCACAAAAACAAATAAAATAACTACTTCCCTCAGTCAGCAACAAAAGAATAAAATAAACTTAAATGAAAACGCCAGCTCGGCATAAAAATGACTGGGGAGAGAGAGAGAGTGTACAAACACCCGATACTGAAGCTGGTCGGGAAGACACTACCCCGCTGCTAAGCTCGTGTGCAGCCAAGCGCGAACGCATGAATCAGATTAATTAACAAGGAACTTAAATTCGTGCCTCTCTCTCTCTCTCTCTCTCTCTCTCTACAATGAATTGGTACTTCTAATGCAAGCAAAACATCATTAAATATACTGGTAGCTCACATAAGACAATCAAAATAATCAAATGCATACTCAGCATAGTATGAAATAAAATTGCCCTCAGTGGCGGGAACGAAACAAAAGAACTTGTAGCACTCGCTAATATAAACTCCGCGAATGACACGGATACATACTGCATAATCCCCTAGCCCAGCTGTAACGGCTGCACCCGTGGGAACGGAAAGGCGGACAGCGTAACACGCCCTTCCCCAAGGGAAAATTTTGAGCCCTGGATCAAAATTTTCGAATCAAGACCCTGACCCCTCCCTGGATAAACAATCAGCAATTACGTTATCAATCCCCTTAATATGCCTAACTTCTAAATTGTACTCTTGCAAAAGCAAACTCCAGCAGGTCAAACGCTGGTTCTTAAATTTAAACTTGTTCAAAAACTGCAGGGGATGATGGTCTGAATAAATCTTGATCACAGGGCCAAAAGGGGGCAGGTAGACAGCAAAGTGTTGCAGGGCCAGGATAATCGCTAATAACTCCTGCTCTATGACGGAATAGTTCTTCTGGGCTCTATTAAACTTCTTTGAGAAGTATGATATGGGATGTTCAACCTGGCCCTCATCCGGCTGCATCAACACTGCTCCTACCCCTACTCGGCTAGCATCAACTGCCAGCACAAAAGATTTGTCAAAATCTGGTGCACGCAATATAGGGTGGTGGCACAGCAGAGACTTGACAGTAGTAAAAGCTTGCTCACACTCGGCTGTCCACTGCCACTTCTTATCCTTGCGCAATAAGTCAGTAAGATGGGCAAGCACTGTGGAGTAATTCCCAATAAATCGTCTGTAATAGCCGATCATGCCCAAAAATCGCTGGAGGGCACGGCAACATTGGGGTGCTGCAAAGTTGGAAATGGCATCCACCTTAGCCCGAGGTGGAGCCACTTGCCCATGTCCTACAACAAATCCAAGGTACTGGACCTTAGCACGTACGAACTCGCACTTGTCCAAGTTGACTACTAAGCCAGCTTCCTCCAACCGCTTAATGAGCATTTCCACATGATCAAGGTGCTCCTCCCACTTGGTGTCATACACAATGACATCATCGATGTAAACGACACAATTAGGTATGCCATCCACCACTTTATCCATAAGCCTCTGGAAAGTGGCTGGAGCATTCTTCAGTCCATAAGGCATCACCTGGCACTGATATACTGCACCACTGACAACAAAGCTAGCCACTTGTTTAGCCCGTTCCGTCAGCGGGACCTGCCAGTATCCTTTTACTAAGTCAAGTTTGGTGATATAAGTGGCATTTCCCACCTTGTCCACGGAGTCATCGACCCGAGGCAAGGGATAAGCATCGGTCTTAGACAGTGAGTTAACTTTCCGGAAGTCCACACACAACCTAACCTTCCCATCTGGCTTCGGCTGCAACGTAACTGGTGAACTCCACTCACTGAAACTCCTCTTGATCAATCCATGGTCCAACATATACTTGATCTCATTATCGAGAGCTTTCTGTCTGATAGGGTTGATGCGGTAGGGAGATAATTTTACAGGCTTACTATCCCCAACGTCAATGTCATGAGTAGCCCAAGTTGTCAATCCCGGTGAATCTCCAAAAACTTTTGGATGTTTCCATAATCTGTTGCACAGCTCTTCCCGCTTTACTGGCTCAAGGTGTCGCAATTTCTCCACCAGAGCTGCATAACCATTGCCCTTCCATAGGTCAGCTGGTAACATCTCACCACGACTAAGCACATTCTCCTCCTCCTCCAACCCACTACCAACCGCCAAAACTACAGGAGCGCTCTTATCCCTAGTTCCCTCAACGTCCACTCCAAAGTCACCTTCCAGGGACTGTGGCTGTAACCCTGGTCCACTACCCACATCACCGGCACCAACAGCTCCCTCCACAGCACGTTCCTTTGATGCCACGTCCTCCCTTCCCCGTCCTTCACATCCCAGGTGAGAGACATCAGCAGTCATCCCACAATGAGAATCAACTGGGCGGTAGTATGGCTTCAACATATTAATGTGGCACAACTGAGTACTCTTCCGCCTATCTAGGGTAACAAGTAGATAGTCAAGTTCCCCAACTCTCTTCTTCACAATATAAGGACCACTGAATCTAGCCGCCAGAGGTTTTCCTTGCATGGGCAGCAGTGCCAAAACTTCATCTTGCTTAAACTCACGACTTCTGACCTTATCGTAATGAGCCTTCATTTTCGCTTGAGCCCCGATTAGATGGTCACGGGCAAGCTCTAAAGCGCAATGCAGTCCCTCCCGAGTGCGGCAGACATAGTCAAGCATGGATTCCTGATTGCCAGATTTGTTGTTACTCCAGGCTTCTCGCACCACATCCAAGGGACCACGAACTCTGTGCCCAAACACTAACTCATTGGGTGAAAACCCTAATGACTCAGTTGGTACCTCTCTCACTGCAAACATAACAAAGGGTACCGCTAGGTCCCAATCCTTTCCACTATCATAGCAGAAGATGCGTAGCATTGTCTTTAAGGTCTGATGATGCCTCTCCAGGGCACCTTGTGACTGCGGATGGTAGGCACTGGACAAAATGTGTTTGATGCCCAACTCTGTCATTGTCTGCTTAAACAAATTAGATGTAAAATTTACTCCACGATCTGACTGCAACTCCTTGGGCAGGCCAACATGAGTAAAGAACAGGATAAGTTGCTTGACTACTGACTTCGCCTGCATGCTTCTGATCGGTATAGCCTCTGGGTATCGCGTTGTAACATCCATTATGGTTAACAAATACTTGTTTCCAGCAGAAGTAGGAGGTAAAGGGCCCACGATATCAATGATTACCCGGGTAAACGGAGGTTCAACTGCAGGAATGGGAGTCAAAGGGGCCACAGGAAGAACTTGATTAGGCTTGCCCACTATCTGACACGTGTGACAGCTCTTGATGTACGCAGCAACTTGTCCCGGCATACTTGGCCACCAAAAGTTATATCTTAAGCACTGCACTGTCTTTCTGTTTCCCAAGTGACCTGCTAAAGGTCCCTCATGTGCTAACTGTATTAACGGCACCCTATACTGCACAGGCACCACCACCTGCACTAACTCACCCACTCCTCCATCCACCGTGGCGCCAGTGGGCGTCCATCGACGATGTAAAACATTGTCTTTAATCAGGAACTCCTTACCACACTCCATACTTCTTTCTTCCCCTACTCGAGCAAACAAGGGCTTTAATGTTACATCCTCCTGTTGCTTCACCCTCAATTCTGCTGGCCCAACACCCGCCAGCTCTACTGAGGACGGAGATAAGGGACTGATCGGGACACTGGATTGCGAAGGGAGATCAATCTCAGCGTCACCTCTAGTACACTCGACAGGGGGAGGAATGTCAGACTCCACACTGACATCATCATCACCTCTACCCTCAACAGTGACACTCTGTTCCTCAGGCGCGTTTGACGGTGGTCCTGCATCCCCGCAGTCGACCCCAGCGTCCTGAAATTCTTCTAATTCAGTCGGTGGGCTGGGTCCAGTCTCCACACAGACACACTCAACACCACCTCTAGTGTCCTGAGTGGGAAGTGGGGCGGCGCCCATGTACACATTCCCACTCTCCTCACCCACTACAGCAACACTCTGCTCACTAGGTTCCTCCATCGGTGGCCCTGCCTCATCACAGTCGACCCCAAGAACCTGTGACTTCACCAGTTCTTCCTCCCGGGCTGCAACCTGTGCCATAGATCTTGTAATTGCACAGACCGGGAACATGGCTTCCACTTCTGCATCAACTTCAATACCAATTTCTGGGGCGTCAAAACACTTCTCTGCCACAACAACTGGTGGGGGAAGAGATGGAAATACTTTCTCCCCAGCCACGTCGTTCCCCAGCAGAAAATCAACCCCCTCTACTGGCATTACATCAGCAACAGCTACTTGAGCTGCAGCCTGAACAATGGGGCAATCGAGTTCCACATGAACATAATCGTAGTATTCATCTGCGTTCAAGCCTCTACACAGCACATACTTTCCTGAGTTTACAGGCCCTCCAGTCACGTTTCTGCACACTGACTGTTGTGCACAGGTATCACGAACCACAGTAACTGGATAACTGATCCCATGAATTTTCACTGTGCCGTGACACATGAAAGGTTTACACCAGTCTAGGGACGATTTCTGAGGCAGTTCATCCGGAGGTGGCGTAGCATGTTGGGTAACTCTTTCAGCCTGAGCTGGCAGTGAGCACAGCCGGCTACACTCCAGCGTTCCACAGACTTCTCCCTCGCCGTTACCACTCTCCCAACTCCTCTCGTTCACCTGACTCGAACCTACAACTAGTGCCACTGGTTTGGCATTTTGGGAGGCCTTCCACTTAGGGCAGTTAGGCTTGATGTGCCCACTCTGTTTGCAAAAGTAACAAAGTAGCTTCGAACTGGATACAGGGCTCTTTCTCCCAGAATTCGTTTTCTCCTCTGTACTTCCCTTGGACTGATTCACGGGAGATTTATCCCAGGCAGGGCCACTCACAGTCCTCTCCCTGGAATACTGAAAATTTGCATACTTGACCCCCATACTCCGCAAGGCAAACACCCGGTCATCAGCCCACGTCGCTGCTTCCTTCACGGTCTTAAATCTCTTCTCCCTAATTTTAACACCAATTTCTTTGTCAGCCATGTCGGTAAAATGTTCCATCAAAAACAGTTCACGCACATCGTTATACGAAGTGGCGCTCTCACTCAGCAACCACTCGTCTAACCTCTCCTCCAGATACCTGGCGTAGGCCATATAGGTGTCAGCAGGTCTTTTCCGAGCACCACGGAACAACAACCGATAAGCCTCTGGTCTAAGTTCATATGCCTTCAGGATGGCTGCTTTAAATTCATCATAATCATCTACATCCTCAGGGCTCAACCTATTATACACTTCCAAAGCTTTTCCCTTCAGCACATTAGATACCAAGCCCCCCCAGTGCTGCCTGGGCCACTCAAACTCCCTAGCCTTCTTTTCAAACCTGACAAACCATTCTGTCACCTTCAACTCATCAAATGCCGGCACTAATTTTAGACTCCTTGAGAACCAACTCTCCCTATCCTCTGCACGGCCTGAGGTTTGGGTATCTGAAGTTGGTCTATTAGCAGTCACCTCCAAGCGAGTCTTCTCCAGCTCAAATCGCATTTTTTCACGCTGCATCTCCAGCTGCATCTCCATCTCCCTCTCTTCTTTCTCTCTGGCATGCTGCATTTCCCTCTCTTCTTTTGCACGCTGCATTTCCTTCTCTTCTTTTTCACGCTGCATTTCCCTCTCTTCTTTTTCACGCTGCATTTCCCTCTCTTCTTTTTCACGCTGCATTTCCCTCTCTTCTTTCTCTCTTGCACGCTGCATTTCCATCTCCAACTTTTTCAACTCCAACTGCAACTGGGCCTCCGGTGACAAGACTCCAGGGTATATGGGAGTGGAATGAACAGCTCCAGGGAAAGCACTAGACATACCTGGGGGAACTGCACTAAACTGGCTCGGCGGCATCATAGATGGTAATAGTGGGGTAGTGAAACGAGGCAGCTCAGCACCATAGTCAAACTCAGGGCTCACACGGGGAGTACCTTTGCTATGTGCCTCTCGTTGTTCCATATTTTCCATATCCACAGGTGACTCAGCACGTACGCAATCTGGTGTAGACACGCGTGACTCCATGGCGACAATTCAATGGCAGTACTGAATAATGAAATACTAATGCTGACTGAGAAACTACACACACATCAACTTCACCTCAAAGCACAGAGAACGCCAAGGTAACGATATCCTAGCAAGAAGAAGGCACTGTTAGGATATCCTGATGCGAGGTTGCCACTGTTACGGTGGCGCCAGCCCGGGGCTATTACAAAAAGACGACAAGGCAGCCTTAGATGATCGGCCTCCACTGCGTTGCAAAAATAACGCAGACCCCGGCACTCACACTCCGCAAACTAGAGAAAAAAAACTGCGCAACAGAAATATCACTTAAGTACGCAACACTCTGTACCTTGATAGTAAAACGGAACAGCCTACCTATGGATCTAGTCTACTGTCGTCACTACCGGAAGTAATACCGCCCGAGACAGTCTACAGGAACACCTCCCACTTACTTCCGGTGGTGACGAATTTCTACTTAACCCGTGTCCAAGGGGGAACGCAGTTAACGGCTCACGATAGTTCTCACTAGCCTTGTGCAAGTAGATGGGATTGAACTGTGTAGGGGTTAGGGGTGTGTGTGTATGTACGTGTGTTGGGGAACGTTAATTAAGGCAGCGAGAGGACTACGGTGAGCCAGACTGGCCCTCCAAAGACAACAAGGTCACAAAAACAAATAAAATAACTACTTCCCTCAGTCAGCAACAAAAGAATAAAATAAACTTAAATGAAAACGCCAGCTCAGCATAAAAATGACTGGGGAGAGAGAGAGAGAGAGTGTACAAACACCCGATACTGAAGCTGGTCGGGAAGACACTACCCCGCTGCTAAGCTCGTGTGCAGCCAAGCGTGAACGCATGAATCAGATTAATTAACAAGGAACTTAAATTCGTGCCTCTCTCTCTCTCTCTCTCTACAATGAATTGGTACTTCTAATGCAAGCAAAACATCATTAAATATACTGGTAGCTCACATAAGACAATCAAAATAATCAAATGCATACTCAGCATGGTATGAAATAAAATTGCCCTCAGTGGCGGGAACGAAACAAAAGAACTTGTAGCACTCACTAATATAAACTCCGCGAATGACACGGATACATACTGCATAATCCCCTAGCCCAGCTGTAACGGCTGCACCCGTGGGAACGGAAAGGCGGACGGCGTACAATATATATATATATATATATATATATATATATATATATATATATATGTATGTATAACTTCATTAACATTACCAGAAATATGAGACAAAGAAGAAATCACGTGAACCTAAGCCACATTCCATGCAAGTTGTACTGACCTGTGATGGGAAACTGTAAGGGGGAGACATGAGCGCTTGACCGAACAGGGCAATATATCTTCGAAGGTCACTAATGAAAAAGAGAAGTTGATAAAAGGTCGGAACTGTGAAGAAAACTATATATATATATATATATATATATATATATATATATATATATATATATTTCATGTCATGTGTCATCAGTCGTTTGAGTGTCCACTCCAGGACCAGCCTATCCCTACCGAATTGGGGACGACACAGCAAAAGTATCTCTACCAAGTGGCTTAGGCAGTCTAGAAGAGATTGTATGTAGGGTGAGACATGCTTGTAAGTGTAATTGCTGTGTTGGAGTGGCTTTGGATGTGTGTATAGTCTGTGAACGAAATGTAATCGGCCGGCGGAAGCCAATTGGGTGCAAGGATAATTTATAGTATGCGACACTGGTTCAACCACAGCATCCCTTGTGTCTGCCAATGCAGTACGTGGCCAGAAGAACGCTCGCAAAGTTTATTACCCTTGCGGGAGGCGAACCCTCGTTCTTCAGTGTACGAAAATGCACACTTTACCACTGTACCACAGAGACTCCATATATATATATATATATATATATATATATATATATATATATATATATATGAATAAAAGCTTTTAATGATAGCCAGAAAACAATTAAAAAAGGCAGCTCGATACTGAAGTTAACTGAACAGTGGGCTAGGAACATATTTACATTGACATCCTTTAATATACAGTACCTAGTAAATTATTGTGATTATGACACACACACACACACACACACACACACACACACACAGTTTCCCTTGAGCAAGGGGATGGGTGTGTGCATGTGTGAAGGTCACAGCCTTGCCCTTAGATCGGACTTTATCAGCTCTCAGCTCCCTTCCAGGGGGGTAAAAGCTGACGATCACGACCATCAAGTGATCCTGACCGACCCGGTGAATTATAAAAATGGTCCTGACGAAATTTCAAGTTGGGTGTTACATGAATGTGCAGAAGAGTTAAGCAGACCATTGTTTTTAATATTCAAGGAATCCTCAGGTCAAGACAACTACCTGATATTTGGAAGAACGCAAACATTGATACCCTATTCAAGAAAGGGAATAGACAGAATCCACTCAACTACCGACCAGTGTTGTAAGTAAGATACTAGAAAAGCTGATGAGAAAAGTTTGGGTCAACCATCTAGAAGAAGACAGTGTAATAACAGAAAGGAAGTTTGGTTATAGAAAGGGAAAATCATGTGTTACTAATCTACTAAGCTACCATGACAGCGTTACAGAAACATTACAGAAAAGAGAAGGATGAGTTGACAGTATCTATTTTGATTTCAAGAAAGCATTTGACAGAGTTTTGCACCAAATACTTTTATGGAAACTGTACCATCAAGGATGTATCCAAGGCAATCTGTACTGTTGGACGCAGGATTATCTCAGAAATAAAGGGAAATGAGAACAGTATTAAGGGGAAATCACTCATGATGGAGGGAAGTGACTAACGGAGTTCCACAAGGTTCAGTGCTGGCACCAGTTATGTTTTCAGTATTTATAAATGACATAGACAGTAACACCGAAAATGGAAGCAATCTAAGTTCGTTTGCGGATGATGCAAAAATACAAAAGAAAATTACTAATGTAGATTCTGCTGGTTCTTTGAAAGCAGTGATAAGAAACAGGGAAGTGAGCATGGAAGTGAAAAAGTTACTACATGGCAGTATTGTGATACCAACTCTAACGTACGGAAGTGAAGCTTGGACGTTGTTGGAAGGACACAAGTCAAGAGTGAGAGCAGTGGAAATGAGTTATTTAAGAGGAGCCTGTGGAGTCACATGGAGAGACAGGCTGACGCATGAGGATATAAAGGAGTGTTGTGGTGTTGATGTGGATGTGATAGGAAGCGTTATGAGGAGCACACTGAGGTGGTTTGGCCATGTGGAGAGGATGGAGGGTGAAAGACTGACGAAGAGAGTGTATGTGAGTGAGGTGAAGGGGGAAAGAGGGAGGGGGAGGCCGAGGATGAGATGAAGGGATGGGGTTGAGAGGTATATGAGAGAGGGGGGTGTGAGTTGGGAGCAGGGCAGTGAAATGGCGGGGGACAGGGCGACTTGGAGGCGATTTGTTTGTGGCCACCCCAAACGGGATTCAGGCGTCTGGCAATAGATAGACAGATAGATAGATTCTGCAAAAGGTATTAAATAAGCTTCATGAATGGAGCAATAAATGGCAAATGGAATTTAATGTGGACAAGTGTCATATATTAAGTTTAGCAAAAGTGAGACGACACCAAAATGGGATTCTAAGTTGAGAAGATCAACCCTACACATACTACACATACCAGAAAAAGAGAAGGACCTAGGAGTGATTATCAATAACTGACTATCTCCAGCTGACCACATCAGTGAGATGGTAGGTAACATGTATACATTGCTTGCTAATATGAGAATAGCATTCACATAAATTATATAAATGAAGACATGCTGAGAAAGACAGGAACATCATTTATCAGACTAACCCTGAAGTATGCATCAGTAGTCTGGAATCCTTATCTCAAAAAAGACATGGATAAGATTGAAAAAGTACAAAGAGAAGCTACAAGTTGGGTACCAAGCTTAAGGGATCTAAGCTACGAAGAAAGACTAGAAAAACTGAGTCTACCAACACTACAGGAGAGAAGGAAAAGAAGGGGCATGATTATGCTATATAAATGCATCCCAGGGAAAGAGAAAATAGACATAAATGAATAATTATAACGTATGGGGAGGCATCAGCAAGAGGACACTGCAAAAAACCGCATAAAAAGAGAGGTGATAAAGACGCAAGAGAACTCAGTTTCCCAAATAGGGCAATTGATCATTGGAATGTTTCCCAAATAAGGCAATTGATCAGTGGAATCCACTATCGAATGAAATAGTATATGCGAAAACTATTCATAAATTTAAGGATATGTATGATAAAAATGGTTTAATACGCGGGACAGTACGAGCTTGACTCATTCTTGTAAAGATACAATTAGGTAAGAACAATTAGGTAGGTACGAACACACACACACACACACACACACACACACACACATTATATTTCACTGAAATCTTATTGAGGTTAAATTCATTTTGTTTTTTTAATTCACAGCGTTAACTTCTTTTTTTTTTTTTTCATTAATTATAGTTGATTTGGAGTCCCCCTCAGAAAGCTTGAGGGGGTGAGCGCCCCTCGCTGTCTTCCCCAAATGACGCCCCTGATTATTATTAATATTATTATTATTATTATTTACTCTTGCTGCTGTCAGACTATTCTGCCTCAAAATCATAAACTAACTAGTTCTAGAGTTCGAGGTAAATATGGAGGATAGGAAACTAAAATGATGCAAGGACTGGTTCCACATAGTCATTGTTCCACACCCATTCTCACAGTACGATGTTCGAAACTAGTGTAACAGTATCATATTATGGTAAATTATTGTCTTCCGATGGCTTTAGGATCTTTTTTTAACCAGCATCACGAGGGATCTTCTCGAAGTGGAGGTGACACAATACAATAAAACAGACGAAGGACATGCAGGTGGAACGTCTGCTAGTACTCCATAGCTTAATATTCCCTTTGCTCCTTCCCCTCTCTCCCCTCAGTGTCATAACTTCCATTTTAGTTCATTCTTGCACTTCCCAGGCAGTTTTATCTCAGTTTGCCTCTGTTGTAAAGCTTCCAAAGGCTTCAAGCGAGTAATAGGAACATGAAAATATTGAGCGCTAATACCATACTTTCCATACTGAATACATGCTAAGGCAAACTTATCCATGACTGGTATAATGGTAGTAGCAGGCTTGTCTTCATGACATGTTCATTGATTTTGTGGCCAGTCACTTAGGATAAGTTTTATAACGAAATTCTAATTCTCACACTTTTCCCTGCCTCACCCTAGGATTGGAGCGTATGGGCTAGGTTATTCAGTTCCAAATTTTAAGGTGAGAGTGACTAACCCAAGCCACCCCTCCGATGTAAACCCATCCAATCGGGGAAGGAAGGAGGGAAGGAATAATGAAGAATTGGCACCAAGCCTAATTATGACTATGTGGCACTGCAGGAGTAGAGGAAAAATAAAGGTCAGAAGAAACACGAAAATATCAAGAAGAGAGGTAGGACAGACAAGGAGAAGAGGAGAGTAAGGAGAGAAAGAACTGAGTCACAAAAGCCTCTTTTAGTTGCGTCTTACGACAAGCAGGGATACTTGGGAAGTATTCTTTCCCCCCCCCCTCCCAAGGGGTTGGCAGCTCTTGGTTGTGCCCTCATTAGCGAGCTGTCCGGCAATGGGAGACCCTACCAGGACCACTCGGGCATGTAAGCTCCCCCACCACGACAAGGTGGCTGCCAAGGGGGAGATGAATGAGAATTAGTAGACACGTGTGATGCGTGTGTGAAGACGTGTGGCATGTGTGACTCAGGGCACGTGTAGAGTAACTTGAGGCGTGTGTTTTTTTTATGTGTGTCTGACTCTGGGTATAGGCTTCCCAGCCTGTTGCCAAGGCCCAGTGATCCCTACATATCATACACCTCCACATGTCACCACTTTGGCGCTAACACCCATTGTCCATACTGAATACATGGTAGGGTTTTCTCGCACAGGACTGGTGTATTGGTATTAGTATGGATATTTTTGTAACATGGCGGCGGGTCTTCTGCTTCATGAAATTCAAGTGATGAGTAAGAGGTGCGTTGTGCAGTTCACTGTGGGAGCTACAGAGGTCGGTGGTGAGCCATGATGCATAGGATAGTGTTACAGAGGCCTCCGGCTACGATGCTGTAGTAGATCGTCACCGTCAGCCAGTACCCCACCCCCGGTCGCATCCACCATCCCTTCTCCCCCTCCCACCTTGACAAACAATTCAGGTAGCGAAAGTGCCGGATAGTCGATAAGACAGGTACACTGTTCCACGAGGAGTCCGGGTCCCCACACACAGCCCGGGGACTTTCAAGCTTCGCAGAGATGGGCAGGGAGAAGGGCAGGGGAAGGGTTGTGAGAATACGAGTTAAGGGGCGGGGGAGGTTGGCCACGAAATAGGTAAACAACCCTGGGGGTGTCCAGTTAGTTTCTGCCTGGACTAGAGCTTGCCGCATGGACCCTTTGTCAAGGTGAGACAGGGCCAGCAGCACCACCGTCACCACTATCAATTGAACGTATACCTGTGCTCTGCACATTTTTTCTTTTTGAACTGTAAAAAATGGGTTTTTGTATATTCAGACCAACACTTGATCTCCTCAACTACTTGCTGGATACCCCTGTTTGCGTGTGTCTGCGCTCCAACAATAAACCTAACCAGCCTAACACATCCATCATCTCGCGCCAGATAGTCAAACTGGAATATCAAAACCTGTTATCCTTACTCTTCGTTACTGTGGCACTAATGTTATTTATGAATTGATTTTATCAGTCTATTATCTCGTACATTATGAGGCCCACTCATGTCAAATAAAATAGCTAACAGCAGCAATAATAAAATAATTGAGATTTTTATGTTGTGAAAAGGTTTCGGGAGATTTTGACCGTGAGACGACGAGAGGCCAAACATCTGAAGAGAATATCAGTGTTTGGCGGCAGTATCAGTGAAATAGTTAATAATCTTTCATTTTAGGCACTATTACACAACAAAGGGTTGGTCTTATGCTGAAAATAATTATCTATCGATAACAAGAAAAAAGATTGTTATTTATTATCATTAATCAGTGTTCCCTATAAGCATTCCTCTCTTCCATACCGTAGTGAAAATACTGATGGTAGTTGTGGTAGTAGTAATTACGTCCATGATGGTAGTTGTGGTAGTAGTAATTACGTTCATGATGGTAGTTGTGGTAGTAGTAATTACGTCCATGATGGTAGTTGTTGTAGTAGTAATTACGTTCATGATGGTAGTTGTGATAGTAGTAATAACGCTGATGGTGGTACTTGTGGTAGCGGTGATTATGATTTGAATGGTAGCTGTGGTAGTTGATATTATAAGATGAGAGTGGTAGTTGTAAGAGTGGTGTTATAAGAGAGGTAGTTGTGGTAGGTATGAGTATTGGTAGGCTAGTTGTGACAGTAAAGATGATGATGACAGTGGTAATTGTAGTAGTGATGACAGTGCTTGTTGTAGTAATGATGTCTATGATGACAGTGGCATTCGCACTAGTGATGTCTATGATAAGAGTGGTAGTTGCAGTAGTGATGACACTGGTAGTCGTAGTAGTGATGTCTATGATAAGAGTGGTAGTTGCAGTAGTGATGACACCAGTAGTCGTAGTAGTGATGTCTATGATAAGAGTGGTAGTGGTAGTAGTGATGACACTGGTAGTCGTAGTAGTGATGTCTGTGATGAGAATGGCGGTTGTAATAGTGATGGCACTGGTAGTCGTAGTAGTGATGTTTATGATGAGAGTGGTAGTTGTAATAGTGATGACACTGGCAGTCGTAGTAGTGATTTTTAGGATGAGAGTGGTAGTTGCAGTAGTGATGACAATGGTAGTCGTAGTAGTGATGTCTATGATGAGAGTGGTAGCTGCAGTAGTGATGACACTGGTAGTCGTAGTAGTGATGTCTATGATGAGAGTGGTAGTTATAATAGTGATGACACTGGCAGTCGTAGTAGTGATGTCTATGATGAGAGTGGTAGTTGTAGTAGTGATGACAGTGGTAGTCGTAGTAGTGGTCTAAGATGAGAGTGGTAGTTGCAGTAGTGATAAGTGGTAGTTGTACTTGTGATGAGAGTGGTAGTTGCAGTTGTGATAAGTGGTACGGTAGTTGTACTTGTGATGAGAGTGGTAGTTGCAGTAGTGATGTCTATGATGACAGTTGTAGTTATAGTGGTGATGCCCCCCCCCAAAAAAAAAACAAAAAAAAAAAAAACAATAAGGGATGCCTTCTATAACGAGATTAGAAGATGGCAGCTGAACGGGGAGACGTGTTGACAGAAATGTTAATGAGCAATATACAGCCCTGAAGAGCAACCTTTTGAGAGTTACTAATTCAGTGTATGGATGGTAAGAGACCCATCAAAGCATGAAGTTCCTTGATGGTGGGATGAGATTGTAGAAGCTGCAGTTCAGGAGAAACGAAAGATTTTTTTAGTGATGGAATATGAGTGGTAACAGAGAGGAATACCTGGCTGCCGAGAATAGGTCTACAAAATAGGTTTACAGGGCGAAGTCTGAGTCACAGAGACTTTTACTTGATAACCTGAATCGTGTGGAAAGGAAGAATATGATATTTAATGTGGCAAATCAGATGACGAGGGAGGATAGGATTATCATAAATGAGCAGTGTGTGAAGAATAATGAAAGAAGGGTAGTGGTTAACAGTTGGGATATTAAAGATGCACGGAAAGAGCATTGCAGCCGATTGTTGAATGAGGAGTTTGACTGGGAAAGGGATGATTTGTAGCCTTCAGATCAAGTGTTTGGTCCTTGGCCTTTGATTGATGCTGCTACCGTGAGCGGGGCAAAAGGCACGATGCAGGTGGGGAAGGCAGCATGTGTGTCTGGGTTGACTGCTGAAATATTGGAAGCCTCGAGAGATACAGAAGTGAGGTTAGTCACTGACCTGATAATTACAAATTATAAATGAGTGTCTTGCCCCAGATGATTGGCTGTAGAGTGTAACTGTAAATGTGTACAAGGGGAAGGTTGATTCCCTGGAAAGTGGAAATTATAGAGACATAAAACTTTTAGACCAGATAATGAAGGTAATGGAGAGAATTCTAGATGATATGGTTAAAGGAGGAGTGACTATTGATGAGATGCAGTTTTTTATGCCAGGCAAAGGGACCACTGATGCCATATTCATTATTTGAAAGCTTCATGAGGAATATATAGCAAAGAAAAGGGAACTGTACTTTGTTTCTGTTGATTTGGAGAATGCCTTCGACAGAGTACTTAGAGAGGTGGTGAAGTGGGCAATGAGAATGCTTGGGATTGAGGAGTGGCTGGTTTGGGTGGTTATGGCCATGTATGTGAGTCCTTGCACCCAGGTAAGGGTGAACAGAGATTTGAATGATGAGTTTTCTGTGAACGCTGGTATGCACAAGGGGTCAGTTTTGAGCCCTTTGTTGTTTATAATGGTACATGAAGTCCTCTCACGTGACTTCAGCAATGGACTTCCATGGGAGACAATGTATGCTGATGATTTGGTGTTGACTGCAGAGAATGAAAGGGACGCAGATGAAAGATTTAGGAAGTGGAGAGACGGTATTGGGCACAAGGGCTTAAGAGTAAATGCACACTAAACAAAAGTGATGGTATCTAGGGCTGGTGGCGGTATTGTCAATGAAGAAGGAGAGTGGCCATATGCGACTTGCCACAATGGCGTGGGAAGTACATCCATCTTATACAGTGCCTGTGAAAGTGGGTGCTTAAGAGAAGCAGTAGTATAGACTGCGAGATAATGCTGACGCATGTGTGCAGTGTGTCAGGGAGAGCAGGTGGAGAATGTCAGGTGAAAAAGGATTGAGATTGCTTGTGAGTTTCTTGAGTGTGTGGAAGAGTTTTTTTAATTGGGGGACATGCTATGTGGTGGAGGTGAGGCTGAAGGTAGCTCTGTAGCTAGATGAGGAGTGGTTCGAAGAAGTTCAGGGAGCTGTTGCTTCTCCCGACACTGAGAGGGCTCTCCTTCCGTGCTAAGGGATCTTTGTATGCAACA
Source organism: Coenobita brevimanus (assembly GCF_032717465.1). Lineage (NCBI taxonomy): Eukaryota > Metazoa > Arthropoda > Malacostraca > Decapoda > Coenobitidae > Coenobita > Coenobita brevimanus. The sequence continues at coordinate 25,729,279 of NC_137030.1, read as the reverse complement.
TGTGATAGGAGTGTAATGGTAGTGCGACCTGGGCAGTAAAGGTGCGCGGAATCGTGCTAAGTCTTTTTTTCGCTCTGCTAAATATAATTTCATCCGTACTAAATGCTCTCAACTCTCCAATTCGAATTCTTCCCACTCCTTCTGGCACCTCGCCAAAAACCTTTCTAACAACTTTACCTCATCAACCTTCCCTCCCCTTTTCTACTCTGATGGCTCTGTAGCTATTTCTTCTACTGATAAAGCAGATCTCTTTGCTCAGACTTTCTCCTCCACCTCCACCTTACACGATTCCGGTGATGTTCCTCCATCACTTCCCCCCTCTGACTTCCTCATGGCTGACATTAAAATTTCTTCAGCTGATCTATTTTCCGCCATCACAGGCCTCAATACTAATAAGGCATATGGGCCTGAAGGAGTCCCTCCTGTTGTTCTCAAGAACTGTGCTTCTGTACACCCTGCCTAGGCAAACTGTTTCTCCTTTGTCTTTTAACTTATACCTTTCCTTCTTGCTGTTAGTTTGCTCTCATTCAGCCAGTCCCAAAGGATGGTGACCATTCCCAACTCTCTGACTATCGTCCAATTGCTTTAACATCCTGTATCTCAAAAGTTTTCGAATCAATTCTTAATAGAAAAATTTTAATGCATTTTACTATCACAACCTTCTTTCTGATCGTCACTATGCGTTCCGTCAGGGACGCTCCACTGGTTATCTTCTCACCTACCTTTCAGATTCCTGGTCATCCTCCTTTCAGGACTTTGCCAAAAGCTTTGCCATTGCACTTTACATCTCAAAGGCTTTCGATCGAGTCTGGAATAAATCTTTAATTTCCAAACTGTCCTATTATGGTTTCTATCCTTCTATCTCTGCCTTCATCAATAGCTTCCTTTCTGGTCGTTCTATAGCCTCTGTTGTAGACGGCCATCGTTCTTCTCCTAGATCTATCAACAGTTGTGTTTCTCAGGGCTCTTTCCTGTCACCAGCTCTCTTATTTTTATTCATCAATGACCTTCTAAGCTGTACATCTAACCCTATCCACTCATACGCTGATGACTCCACCCTTCATCTTTCCATTCGGTCCCCGCAACGTCCATCTCAGCAGTTACTTCAACAAACAAGGGATGAGGCAATGGCACACCTAAAGTCTGACTTGGCTCGTATCTTTGACTGGGTAAAAATAATCTGGTTGTTTTTAATGCATCAAAGACTCAGTTTTTAAACATATCAGCCCAACAAAATCTTCCACAGGTATACCCATTAATGTTTAATAATATTCAGCTTAATCCTGCATCATCCTTGAACATGCTTGGGGTTTCATTTACTCGGGACTTATCTTGAAAAGATCATATTACATCTCTTGTAAAGCCTGCTTCCACGAGATTAGGTGTGCTAAGCCGACTCTGTTCCTTCTTTACCCCTACACAATTGCTGACTCTGTACAGGGGTTTTATCCGCCCCTGTGTGGAGTACAACTCTCATGTGTGGAGAGGCTCTCCACATACAGCTCTTCTGAATAGGGTGGAGTCAAAGGCTTTTCGTCTCATTAACTCCCCTTCTCTTACTGACTCCCTTCAACCTCTGTTTCTTCATCGCACTGTTCCATCGTTATCTCTTTTCTATTGCTACTTCAATGGTCACTGCTCTTCTGAACTGTCCCCAAGCATTCCTCCACCCCTACGACGAGCGCGTTGCACCTGTCTAGCAGCTAACTCTCATCCCTTTTTCTGTCCAACTCTCTAATGCAAGAGTTGACCATTACTCCCAGTCCTTCATTTATGCAATAGGTCAACTCTGGAAATGTCTCCCTGAGTCTGTGTTTCCTGCTTCCTATGATCTCCAGTCTTTCAAAAACATTATGTCCAGGCATCTCGAAATGATCAGATCTTGAATTTGGCTCTCTCTTGTATTTTGTTTTTCTCTTGGAAGGAACAATAATTGCGGGCTCGCGGCCTTTGGTTCCTTTTTCTTCCCATAAAAAAAATAAAAGAAATGACAATGATGTGCAGTGCGTCCCTGAGTGTGATGCCTTTGGGGGGCTACGTTTATGATGGAAGAGTTGAGGGGTAGGATGGGACTGGATTGTATTGGTTTTAGATTGAGATGGTGTGGACATGTGGAGAGGATGGGGATGATATTTGGGTGAAGAAAGTGACAAGTGATAATGTAGGAGGTAGGACCGTGAGAGGTACACCAAAAAAGACCTGGGACGAGGTCAGTGAGTGTGATCTCAGGGATAAAGGACTGAATAGGGAAGCTGCCAGAGATCGAGCAGCATGGTGAGCCGCCATTAGGTGACCAAGGCCGATGCATGCAAGCATGTTGAAACCTTCAAATCGAAACGAAACAATGACTGTGGTAGTCGTAGTAGTGATGTCTATGTTGACAGTAGTAGTTGTAATAGTGATGTTTATGATGACACTGGTAGTTGTACTTGTGATGACAGTGGTAGCTGTAGTTGTGATGTTTGTAATGAAAGTGGTAGTTGCAGTAGAGATGCCAGTGATAACTGTAATTGTGATGTCTATGATGGCCAGTGGTAGTTGTAGTGGTGATGTCTATGGTTATAGTGGTTGTTGAAGTGGTGTTAACGATGATATTAATAGCTGTAGTATTATCATGACTGACAGTTATAGTAATGATGATTACGAAAGTGGTGCTACTTGTGACAGTATTGATAAGAGAATAGTGGCAATTGTGGTGAGGATGTAGATGCCAGAAACTTTAGTGATATTGATGATGCTGGTAATTTTGGTGTTGATGCTAATGCTGATGATAATGTGGACTTTGAAAATGAAAGTGATGAAATGTGTGGTAGTTTTACTACTGAATACTAGTCATTATAATGATTATACTAGGAGTGTCAATAATTATATCAGCAATGATAGCTGTGTTGTCTTGTTGGGTAAATGAAGGAAGGGACGGACCACAGGCCCCGCCCGCCTTCGCAGGCCAAAGCCGAGGCTGGGGAAGGGGGGCCCATATCCCACCAGCCGTGACCAGTGATTGTGGCAGAGGCCCTGTGATGTTTGTGATGACAGCAACAGGACAGCAACAGGGACACGTTCCAAGCACGCCTTGTCACTGTAACTGCCCCGCCATTATACACCCATTGATAGGGGGCGCTACTCCTAGGTTAGGGCCCTTCTCTATTGGGCGGAGGCAGTAGTGTGGGAACCGCATTGCCCTGTACCTTCTGTCACAGATCCGAGACCCATCCCATCCCTGTCCCAAAAACCACACTGACGCAGCCCCATGTCTCACCTCCCCTCATGCCCGGCACTAGGTAATGTGGGCACAGTTGTCTGGCCGCATGCCCTTGCTGGTGTCAGCCCCTATAACGTAGTCTGGTACGTTGTGTGGTACGTAATGCACATGTAGAGTAGTGCAAAAGATAGTTAGAGAAAAGGGTCTAGGAGAGTATGCTGGCCTCTCCTCCATGTTAGAGTCCTTTGATGCCGAACAAAATTAACGACATTGTTTTTCGTATAGCCTACAGGGTGTAACGCGACGTATGACAATAACTTACACCAGTGATTTATTATGTAATTGAGTATATTTTGTTCTGTAAACATATACTCTGTGCTCGCAGTTCAGAACCCAGCATTCGGTTGTTTATGTGTAAAAGTTTTCTGGCTTGACTGTGTCATCGGGTGGGAGCTTCGCAGGGTGATGGGAGACGAGTATTATTAGCTCTGTATTGTTCATAAAAATCTCATATCTTATCAGTACAAACAAGTTAAACTTTACGTAGTCTATTGATTCTTTAACGTCAAGTCATGCATACCTGAAATTCTTTTGCATAAATCGACTGTAATTATGATTAAATTCAAATTTCATGGATTGCGAGGGAGTAGAGAAGGAGGAGAGGCTGGTGTGTTTTTGCCAGTTATGTAATGTTTGGTTCGTAGGATATTACTACCACCATTATCATAACACCTACAGCTCATTCAATGAATAAACATTATTATAAAGCGCGATTAGAGACACTTTAAGTCAGGAGTAATATTATTTATTACAATTTTCTGTTGCAAGTAAACGTGGCACCATTCCGTTCAACTAATGGTGACGTGAGGAAAGTCCTCTTGTACTTATGTCAGGGCTCTTTAACACGGCATGCATTATCTGTGATTCTTTATCTTGTGCGTGAATGCGTTCGGACCTCAGATTAATTCCAGGAACATTACATGTGTAGCAAAGATGCTGACAGACAATTCAGAAAACTCGAGCACCTGGACATCTTGTTTGGATATCTCCTGTATTCCCTGGCTGCAGCACTTGGATCGCTATCGCAGAATCCGTAAAAATAGACGATATCTGCATATTCGTCACTGCTGTACGTACGTACGTACGTGGCATGCTGTTTCATGAACAAGTAAAGCTGAACCCAGAGAATAACTGAACCCGGAGAACAGTATTTGAAGTGTGTGCCTCACCTGCACATTTTCCCGCTCGAATGACACCGTGGACGCAGGGTTGTCAAGTCCTTCACACCAATATTGATGGTTTAGTCCTCAAAACTTGCTAGAATGTCGATAGATAGTTAACACAGCAATGTATCGCTAGAAAATACGATTACACCTCTAGAATATCACTTAAAAATGGTCAAAATGTCCAGAATGAAGCTAGATATCATGTTGCCAGATGTTAAATAGTGTCGCTAGATAGAAGCAAAAAATAGATCTAGCTGCAAAATCATTAAATTGGTAACCCTGAGTCATTATTCTCACGTCACCATCAGATGAAAGGAATGGTGCCATGTTTACTTGCAGCAGAAAACTGTAATAAATAATATTATTACTCCTGACTTAAAGTGTCACTAATAGCGCTTGATAATAATGTTCATTCATTGAATGAGCTGTACGTGTCATGATAATGGTGGTAGTAATAATTTATGAACCAAACATTACAAAACTGGCACAACACACCAGCCTCTCCTCCTTCCTTGCTCCCTCGCAAACCTTGAAATTTGAATTTGATCCTTAATTACAGTCGATTTGTGCAAAAGAATTGCAGGAATGCATGAGTTGATGTTAAAGAATCAATTGACTACGTAAAGTTTCTTCTTAAAACTCGTTTGTACTGATAAGATATGGGATTTTTATGTACAGTACAGAGCTAATAATACTCGTCTCCCATCACCCTGCGAAGTTCCCACCCGATGACAAAGTCAAGCCAGAACACTTTTACACATTAACAGCCAAATGCTGGGTACTGAACTGGGGGCACAGAGTATATGTTTACAGAACAAAATATACTCATAATTACATGATAAATCATTGGTGTAAGCTATTGTCATACGTCGCGTTATACCCTGTATAAAAGGAGGAACCAAAAAACAGAAAAAAAAAAAAAAAAAAAAACGAAGTATGGCAAAGGAAACTTAAATCACAATCCACTGATTTCGATACACCTGGGCACATTGTGCTTAACTGACCGAAAATTATAGGCACTGAGGGAGACAAACCGAGGAAGATATTCCTAAAATTGACCTGCTGATTATATGAGACTATGATCACCAGTCAACGCCTTTATTTAAATGGCAGACAGAAAAAAGAGGTGAAACTTTGGTTTGAAGGGTATTGCGTTCTCGCCATAAATGGAGAGAGATATAGTTAAAGAGTAGCAAACCAACGTCCAGACTAGAAGCGACAGAAAAGTAAGAGACAGAGAGAGAGAGAGAGATACAACATTGCTTTAAAGAATGAAGCTAAAGCTGAAGGGAATCTGTAAGAGGAAGGGAACTGATGAGAAGAAATGCTTTATAAATCACCTGCATAAAATCAGTAACTGAGTAGAATAAGTGAAAGCAAGGAGTCGGTACAGCACACATAACATCTGTGAAGCTGATTTTCAAAGGAAGTGTTGTAATGTGGTCCTTGAAAGATACATAGCGAGAAAACATACACCAAGGATACTGACAAATGAAGGACTGAGGTGTGAATTTTAGAAGATACAGTAAGGTGTTACGAGCAAGTTGGAAATTTTGGCGAGTTGAAAAATGTAAGAATATATATATATATATATATATATATATATATATATATATATATATATATATATATATATATATATATATATATATATATATAATGTAATTTATGAAACTTCATTAACACTACCAGAAATATGAGACACTGGAGAAATCAGGTGAACCTAAGCCTCATTCCATGAATGTTATACTGACTTGTGATGGGAAACTGTAAGGGGGAGACATCAGCGCTTGACTGAACAAGGCGAAATATCTGCGAAGGTCAGTAATGAAAAAGAGTTGATTAAAGGCCAGAACTGTGAGGAAAACTTTTTTTTTTTTTTTTTTTTTTTTTGCTGGTGACGAATAACAGTGGCCGCCTAAAAAAGCAGCAACAGAGCGACCAGAGAAGAAACCTGAGATAAAGACACGGAAAACTGGATGAAAACCACAGGTTGACAGGTTGAAAATTAAAGTTTGTTCCAAACTCTATCGAAGGCCATTGAGATGCATTGAGCAAAAGCAAAAATTTTCACCGGTATTCCGAAGGAAAAGATGACCAGGAATCCGAAAATAATATTAAAAATAAATCACTAATGAAGTGTCTCCTGATAAAATACATGCTGGAATTAAGGAAAAATACTTATGGAAGATAGGTTCTTCAGAATCGTCCAGTAATCCGTTCAAACAATGGACATCAACTTTTCAGTTTTTCTTGCTAATTCAGACTATTTCATCAAACTCTTCAGGAACTTTTCGAAGTGGACGGGTTAGAGATCGCCTTCCTTAATAACATCCCTAATAGGGGTGTGTGAGATCCCTTTTCATTTATACTTAATTTTGTGGTGGTAGGAAGAACAGAATATTAACACCACCAGACTGAAGGGAGGGATAAGATAACCCAAAAGAAAGTAGAACTGCAAGATATTAAAGCTATTGGTGTGATCTGAAGGCTGAGTTGAATGTTCTGTTGTAGCAATGGGATTGCACTAGAATACACTGTGATACAAAGAGGTTTGAAAATGATATAGCTACAGTTTATTATGTTTTTATGCCAATGAAATACGCGAAATAAGCTGCAAATAGGGGAAAGTCTGGGATATGCTTAAGTGACACGACTATAGATAAAGAGTCTGCACGAAAGCACAGTTCTTTGAGAAGGACGAAAGTAACCGCCACTTTAACAGCAGAGAGGTGAATAGAGCAGAAAATACATAGTTTTATGCAGCTCCGCATGAATCTGTTAATTCAATAGTTGTGTAAAATCCTGAACACATATTGATGCCAGCGGATGCCTAGAAAAAATGTCACTTAAGAAACTTCATCAGACAATGTAAAACTTGCACTCCACTCGTTCCTCCATGCGATAATAGCTCCTAAGGGGAAAAATATCCAACTCCATAAATTACTCCGAATAATCGCATTCTCAAAAGTATAATTACAAGGTTGGATCCATTTGCTTCACGCCTCTCGCTAATGCAAACAACGCGGGAGTAAACTCAGGCTAGCGTAAAATGTGTTTAGGTTTTAATTACTTTGGGGAAAAAGAAATGTGAGACTGGGATGTGGGATTATAATGTTCCGACAGTGAGATATGGTGGATATGAATGTGACACTGAAATGTAGTGAAATAATGTTGTGACACTGTAACCTGGAAGGATGGGGATGTAACACTGGAATGTGAACGGATTACAATGTGACACTGGAATGTGGGAGATAAGAATGTCTTACTGGAATGTGAAGGACAGGAATGTGACACTGGAATGTGAAGGATGGGAATCTGACACTGGAGTGTAGGTGTAAGGACGTGACATAGGAATGTGGAAGAACAGGGATGTGACACTGGAATGTGGAAGTATGGATGTGACATTGGAATATGGAGGTAAGGATGTGACACTGATATGTGGGGGTAAGGATGTGACGCTGGTTTGTGAAGGGTAAAGATGAGTCGAGGGATGAACTAAGATAGAGCACTGGAATTTGAAAGAGTAAAATTGCAGAGACGATGCAAGGGAACTGGAAGAAGAGTACTGTGAAGAGAATGAAATGAGAAAAGGAAGAGGGAAAGATGTCTGAGAAGGGAAGAAGGATAGATGTTAGGCAGAAGAGACAGTTAAAAGAAAAGGAAGACTGGACAGGGTAACAGACTACAGAAGAAGAGATGGATTATGGAGTGGAGAATGAAGAGTGGAGAGGAAACAGGCAGAAAAAGAAAAAGAGAGGAGAGAGACATTGGAGTAAAGACGAAGCAAAAGCCAACAGAAGAAGAGAGGGAATAGGAAGGGGAAGAAATTTTGGCAGGGTGATTTATAAGAGAAGAAAAAGGGGAGGAGAAAAGAGAAGAAGAGTTAAGAGGTTAGAATGAGGGACAAAAAGGAACCAACGTACGATGAGGGGGAATGAGAGGAGCGTAACTCGGGAGATATAAAAGTGATGTGAGTGGTGTTTGGTTGTGTTAGTGGTGTGGCAGTGATTTGAGAGATGTGACTCGGCAGGTGTGACTGTGATCTAAAAAGCCTTGGGCCTAGGGAGTGAGGTCTGAGGCTGAATGAATGTCCGGTATGTGACGCAAAGGATGAGAGGAATGTGACTCAACGATGTTTGTTGTGTGACTCAATGGAAGTTTGTTACGTGACTCGAGGAGTGGGAGGTTGGTGATTCGAGAGATGAGAGTTAGGTGACACGAGGGATGCTACTCAACGGATGTTAGGAACGTGACTCAACGGATGATAGTCATGTGACTCAAGGGATTAGAAGTATGTGACTCGAGGGATTAGAAGTATGTGACTCGAGGGATGAGAGTTATGTGACAAAGGGAACGAGAGATTCGTGACTCGCGGGACGAAGCTTGGAAGGGATGTGACTCCAAGAGAAGAGAGGAATACGGTTCGAGGGGAATAGGAGTCCTGTGGTATGTAGACAGAAGTAACTCAAGTAAATATCATTTACTGCACTGTCGGTAAAAATAAAACCCGTGAGGAATCGCTTTCTCAGCAACTACACGTAACTACAGCCAAAAAAGAGCCAACATGTTCTTTCCCTCATAAACTACAATTTAAAGCCGAAGCTGAAAATAGGCGTGTGTTTCTTACGTCCCATAGAAGTTGGTCACGACAAAATAAACAAGCAGAACACAACTGTGCATCCTATACCACAGCAGGAGACTATGATATCGAGTGGAAAAATGAATAACAAAGTTAATACGAAAAACTTTCTCTACCGTCTCCGATTGCGATGATAATGGTTTCTCTTAGACCCACTGTTCTGAAAAATGCGCTCTCTCGTCGAACTTCTGCCTGGAGAAATGTTGCGTCCTGCTCACTTCCAGTGAGATATGAGTGGGTAAAGTTATACCCTTTCATTCATAAGCAGTTATTCATAAGCAGTAAAAAAAAAAAAAAAAAAAAAAAAAAAGGAAAGAAAGTAGCGTAACCCATCCAACCCCCAAAAACAGACACTAAAGCCCGGGTCACACGAGCACTTTTTTCGGCAATAAATAGCCGGCAACACAAACTCGGCTGAAACTCGGCTAGAATTGCCGATATTTTGATGAGTCGGTCGTGTCCGTCTTTTATTGCCGATTTTCGGCAATACTACGGAGCAGAACTGACAACTGATGCTTCACCTGAGAAATTTGTGAAGCTTTTATATATGATTAATCAAGCCAATGCTCATTAAAAAGTTATATTATATATATGTGAGGGTGGCAGACATAGTGAGTACTGTCTTGACCTCTGTACAGTATTGTGAGAAGACAATCATAGAGACCTGTTGTGTGAGAATAAAAAAAAATTGTTTAAAAATGCTATTTTATGTCAGCTATTGATTCAAGTGCAGGCACAGTATCCAAATATTATACAATCTATTGTTTAAACTGAAAGCAAGACAGTCACAGTACGAAAAAAAAAGGTGTACCAGCGTGCAGCAAACTCCAAGTGAACATATCTTCAAAACAATTCGCGATGGCAAACATAAAGAAGAAAATGGCTTGGTGTCGGTCTTCTGAGGCCTCATTACTTGAATATGTGAGGCAGAATCCATGTCTGTGGGACCCAAGAGATCCTCTTTATCACAAAACCAAGTTGAGGCAGGAGATTTTCAATAACATTGCAGCCACTCTCATGGAAGAATACCCAGAACTCTCACAGCTAAATGGAGGTGAGAACAATTTACATATGAAAATATTTCATAGTATCTAAGACTGTAGTTACCTGCATTTACTATTATGTTCATCATAAAGAAGGTGGCTTGGATGGTAAACTTTTACAAGTAGCCAGTACACCCCCTGCCCCCCTTCCACAACACTTTCTGGTGTATTTTGATGAGTAATTTTTTTCTTCCCATTTTTGTATTGGAAATACGTAATTTTGCAAAATCTGCTCTTAGTCCACATTATTGCAGGTGGACATAATATACAAAAATACCAAAATTTGGAAATACTTCATATGGGTTTCTTTAATAGGCCTATATGTGGATGAGTATTTAAGAAGTTTTAGTGTCAAATGGTAAATACCCCTTTTTCAACAGCAACCATCATAAATTACCAGGGCAGTCACTGTATGAAATGACTTTCAGATTCAGTTCAAGGATAGGTTATTCAGTTGGTTAGATTATTTTTTTTTTTAATAGAAATCAGTATTATTATCCCTGAATCACACACCCACCCACACACACAAATGTTCACCCAAAAATTGAAGTTGACACCAAAACTTCTTAATTGGGCTGCCCAACAAGGTACCAGACAAACTTACCTGATGCTAAATAACAAAGTGTCAAGGTTAGGCGTTCGTTGGCAGTCACTGCTTCACGCATGTTGGTATTCTGCTTTTCAATTACTGGAGTGACCAGGGTAAGGAGCTCTTGGAACTGCCCCTGGTCTAGCCTAATCCAATTTCTCAGGCTGGCTGGATCTTCTTCTCTTAGCTCCCTCATCAGTCTGAAAGCCATACTCTCTTCTTTCCTTCTCTGTAGCCACTCACGACTCCACAAACGCTTCCTTCCTTTCTTCTTTTGCTTCTTTTTCTTCAGAAGTAATAACATAGCATAAGCAGCTATATTATCATCCATATCTGTGATGTTGTTGTCTACCCCCTCCGGTCAAATCAAACAGACCTGCTTCAGCTTGTTATTGTACACGTACGACTCGGTCTGGCACCGAATAAACAGTTGAGCCGAAATCAGGAACAAACCTGTCTAACTACGTGTGACCAGACTCGGCTTCATATTCTCACAAAATCGGCTTGGCTGTATATTGCCGATTATTTATTGCCGAAAAAAGTGCTCGTGTGACCCGGGCTTAACACCTCATACATTCATAAGCGTTACATTAATACCAAAATAAAAATGCACATGCCACGCTTCCATTCAAAGAAAGTTTATTACGACCAAAACAAGATGATGTGCTTCATTTTGACGCCACCTACATCCATAAGCTGTCAGTTGTAACCAAAACAAAAATCATGTGTTGCCTCTCTATCCCAAAGAAGCAAACTGAAACCAAAACAAAAACATGATCCTCCTCCATTCACAGGCGGTAAATTATAACCAGAACAAAAACTCCCTCCATTTGCCCTTCCATTCACAACCGAGATAGGAAAATAAACGCCCCCAGATTCCTGACATCTTACCAGTTCCATCTCACGTCTTATCCACGACCTCGCTAATGAATCTCGCCCAGAAAAATAACTGTGCCCCTCTGATTCCCGTCCATTGAAGCGAGGATGAAAATTGATAACGAAGTGTGGTAATCTGAGCCTCATATGCCATTCAGGTAGGCATCTGGGGTAATTAGATGAGACCGTGCTGCATACTGCATTCACTAATTCCTTTATTTTCATTCATTCATTCACTCTCTCACTCATTTATTCATTCATGCATTCATTCATGCATGCGTTCCTTCGCCTAAGTGTTTGTGACCTTTCTTGCGGTTCTATTTCTCACTCTGTTTTCTATTTTGCATATTTTCTTCTCTCTTCACTCCTTTACCATCCATCCGTCTCTCATTCAGCTATTCATTCCTGCCTCTGCTTGTCCGTGACCTTCTCACATCTATGTTTCTCACTCATCTCACCTCCATTCCTCTTCCCTCCTCTCGTCTCCTCTCCTTCCTATGTTTGTCCAATTCTCACTCTTCTTTCCCCTCTGCCTCGACATTCCTTTCATTTCTCCTTTCCTTCTCCCTCCTATCATCTCCTTTGTCCTTTGTCTTGTCATTTGTGACTTTCCTTAAACTCTGTTGCTCACTCCTCTCTCCTCACCTTTCTCGTCTTCTCCCTTCTCATATTTCCTTTCCTCTCGCCCCCATTCAATCATGCATCCTTACGTCTTGTTAGTCACCTTCTTGCGTCTCAATTTCTCATTCTCCTATCCCGTCTCCTCTCGTTTCCATGGCCTCTTTTCGATTCTCTTGCACCACCGGCTCTGTGTTGACGAAGTGGTTAGCAATGTTATCTACATAGCTGCCGGCCAGACTCCGCCAGGGTTCGCATACTAGTGTGGGAACCTGACACCAGTCAGCTCAGGTGTCCATACACTTTTTGAAGGCTTCTAACACCGGAGAGAGATACTTGCGGAAATCAGGACGATGCAATTGGTTTGTATCAGAGGGTACCGGTAGTGGGTGAAAAACCCGTCACACGCTCATAGTCCAAAGTTACGGAGGTGAGCACCGCGGTTGTGTCCCACGTGGCGTCTGCCCCCACCAATGCAGATTTTTATTTTTTCAAAGAAGAAGGAACCAAACACTCTTAACCCATTAGATTGTCCCTCCAAGAAAAATGCAAAAACACGATAACAGAGCCAAAATCAAGATCCATTCATTCCGAGATGCCTGAACACACTGTGTTTGAAAGACTGGAGATCATAAGCAGTAGGAAATACAGACAGAGGAAGACAGTCCAGAGCTGACGGTTGCATGAATGAAGGACTGAGAGTAACGAATAACTCTAGCATTAGAGAGGCAGACAGAAAAAGGATAAGAGTTTGTTGCTAAATGGGTGCTAAGCGACAGCCGTAATGGTGGGGGGATGCAAGCAGACAGTTCAGAGAAGCAGTGACCACTAATGCAGCGAAAGAAAAGAGATAAAGATGCAACACTGCGGCAAAGAGACAGAGGTTGAAGGGAGCCATTAAGAGGAGGAGTGTTAACGAGACGAAAAGTCTTTGACTCCATCTTGTTGAGAAGAGCAGTATGTTGGGAACCTCCCCACACATAAGAGTTGTACTCAACACAGGGACGAATAAAACCTGTGAATGGAGTCAACATCTGTGTATTGGTAAAGAAAGTATGGAGTCACCTTAGAACACCAAATATCTTGGAAGCAGATTTTACAAGAGAGGTAATATGATCTTCCAAGATAAATCCGGAGAGAATGAAAATCGAAGTATGTTTAAAGATTATGCAGGATTGAGTTGGATGTTTTTAAATATTAAAGGATACTCCTGTGGAAGATATTGTCAGGTTGAAAGATTTACGAACTGAGTTTTTGATGCATTAGAAACAACAAGAACACTTTTACCCCAATCAGAGATATGAGCCAAGTCAGACATTAGGTGTATCAAAGCCACATCCCTTGTTTCTTGATTCAAATCCTGTGGACACTGTGGGAAACAAATAGAAAGGTGAAGGATGGAGTTATCAGCATCAGAGTGGATAGGGTTAGATGTATGTCTAAGTAGCTCATTGATGAATAGAAGGAAGAGAGTTGGTCACAGGACTGACAGTTCTAGAAGAACGGTGGCCGTCTACAACAGTAGCTGTAGAACGACCAGAAAGAAAACTAGAGATGAAGGCACTGTCACGAATCAATTCGCGACATTTCCTTTTTGTGAGAAGCCACGAACTATTAGTGGAAAACTCACTGTGTATCGCTCAGTTAACCGTTTCTCTCTCCATTCCGGGGTATACTTTTCAAATAATTCGTCACCGGTTTCAAAAAGTGACCGATTTAATGCACGTCACTAAGTGCGCTACTGAGCGATACAATTATTTCTTTATCGTTTGCCTCTGCTTCATTCAACCGTTAGCCACGCCTTCTTCCGGTGGCCTGTGCGTACTGCTTATGCATTATTTGAATTCAGTCTTGTGTTTGCTGTGGCGGAGAAAGGTTCTGTGCTCAGAAGTGGAGAGGTCAGCTAGCACCCCAAGCTCCACTAGACAGTTAATCCAGTCCTCCCACCTTAGTGGTGATACATAGCATTCATCGACTGGTATTTCTTTTGTGTATTTTGTAGTTTTAAGAGCTTAGTTAAGGTGTTTTTCCTAGGCGTAAGTATTTAGCTTCTGTGTGAGTGAGCGAGTGCGTCTCATTTAATTTGATTTGAAATGTAATGTTAAATTTATTTTTGTAATTAATAAATTTAACAGTTCTATTTCTTGAGCTTAATGTAGAGTAAATCTTGTTTCATTTCTCCATAATTAAGCTTATTTTCCATACAGCTTCTAGCTTGCATAAACGTTTACTATTCATAACTGGTACTTAGACCAGTCTTGTTGTATTAACTTAAAATCCGTTGTGCCAGGAGTTAATGCATCAGCAAGAACCTGATGTTATTATTATTAGTATTAGTTATTTATTGTCAGGGGTGATGTAACTTTCTCCAGAGGCTAACAGTACAGTAATTCAGCAATTGTGAGTAATTAGTCTCTGCTGAGTACTGTTGAGAAAGTTTATAAATTCTCGTTCTTAGAGAATCTTAGCAAATCAGCGTAAAGTAATCGTTGCTTGATGTAGCAAGACAATCATTGTCTCTGCTCTTCAATATTATTGAATATTATTATCAAATTAAATAATATTTAACCATTTATTTTAAAATTACCGTGATATTATAAAAAACCCGTGACAATTGGCGACCTCATTCCAGGATATTAACTCCTAGCTCTAAAGCTATTCACGAGATAGTGCTCACTCATTCATATTTAGGTATTTATCATTAAAGTTTATAGGCACAAGCTTACTGGTGTTTACCCTTAATTTAACAAGTGAATTTTGCTTTATTAATCAATAGAATACTTAACTCTAGTTTATTCTTGGTAACGCCACACGATTTTATTCGCTCCTGGGAAGTCGCCGTACCCATTGTGTTTATTATTGAGTCTTCCCAGTCATTTACATTTTTGAATTTATTTTTGCCAGTTAACTGGATAAGACTGGTCACCACTAGCTTGTGTCTGTACTCTTTACTTGTGTTTATTAGTATTCGTCGCTAAGCAGTCAGTACTCAATTTCGGTTTGCTTAATAAATTAGCGCCATGGCTACTACTGTATTTTTACAGGAAGCCAAAGAAATGGGTCTTTCGGACCCAACCGAAATTAAAGAGTATATACTCTCACGGCATAATCAGGAACAGCAGCGCGAGAATGATGCCCGTGAAGAGCGTAAGATTCAGCGCGAATGCGAGCGAGAACAGCGCGAATACGAGCGAGAACAGCGCGAATACGAGCGTGAACAGCGAGACAAAGAACGAGAACATGAACTTGAAGTGCTGAAGCTCAAGCGAGATTCCTTGGCTTCAGACACGTCTGGTGCAGTTGGTCCAAGCTCCACGAGCGTTCCCCCTGCACATGTCCTGGCGACCCCACGCATCAAGCTTCCTTCATACAAGGAAAGCGAGCGAATCGAGCCGTACATTGCTCGTTTTGAGGACATGGCAGACTTATATCAACTGGATGAGGCAGCTAAGCGGCTTCAATTTCTTAGTTTATTTGAGGGCCCTGCCCTCGATATTCTCCACAGAATTCGTGGAGACAATCTCACATATGAGATGATGAAAGCTGCACTCATTAAGGCGTATGGTCTCACAGTAGACGACGCCAAAGTTCAGTTCATGCGAGCTCGCCTCCAAGACAAGGAGACAGCTGTTCAGTTCCTTGATCGTCTCGCTCACAGCTTACTTAAATGAGTGGATGGAGAAAGATGAAACTCCTTCCACGCGTGAGGGGATAATTGACCTTATGCTGCGTACACAGCTAGAGAGGTCGTGGCCTGCTGAGCTCATAGCACAGCTTAAGATCTGCCAGGTGAAAGATGCCAGCCAAATGGCAGAGAAGGCTGACGCATTCTTTACTGCATACGGGTATCAAGCTCGTAAGCAAAACACCTGGAGCAGAAATGATACTGCCAAGTCTGGGAAGCCGTCTCAGACTGAATCCCAGCACCAAGGCCGTTCTCAGAGTAATGGTCAAGGTCCAAGCAAACCACAGAAGGACCAGGGGCAAAACACTCAGAAACCTGAGTGGAAGAGGTACAACAAGTACCCTAACCAGCAGCAGTATCAGCCACGCAACCGACCGTCGGGACAAAGTTTTTCACCACCAGCTCAAAAGAGGCAGGAAGCGAATGCAGCCTTCATTCCTCAGCAGCAGCCTGGTGGTCACGTCCCTACCAGTGTGGGTACTTCCCCACAGTTCACTAGTCCCACAGTGACAGTGAACCCCCCTCCACAGATGGCCAATGTTCCATCTTTTCCTCAAGGCACAATGTTCGCCGCATCAGTTCAGCAGCCTCATGAGTGGCTAGCTGCTTCCTCCACAGGCCCTCCCACAGGTGACAGTACCTTCCTTGTTCAGCAAGGGTTTGTGGGAGACATTCCTGTGAAGGCCCTGAGAGACAATGGTTCCTCAGGTTGCTCTGTCAAGCAGAGTCTAGTTCGGCCTGAGCAGTATACAGGTCGACAGATCCATGCAAAGCTTATTGATGGATCAGTGAGATTGTTCCCTGAGGCATGTATCCAGGTGACATCTCCATTTTATACTGGTACGACACTTGCAGTTGTCATGCCAGAGCCTCTATTTGACTTGATAGTAGGCAATATTCAAGGAGCCAAGGATAGTTGCTCCGATGATGGCGCCACTCAGACTTCGGCTGCTGCGGTAACACGAGCCATGACTGAGGCTCCAAACTGTGTCACCCCAGTGATCATGGAATCGCCGCAAGATCTGATGTGTAGTCAATTTGTTGTACAAGAACAACATTCTGACCCGACACTTGCTGCCGTGCGGAACAAACAAAAGGGTCGAGTGATTAAGTATTCACGGGGAGGTCGAGCCAAGTTCCTTCGCAAACAAGGACGGCTCTACCGTGAGTCACGAACACCCGAGGGCGAGGTTCGACTGCAGTTTGTCGTTCCCGCCAAGTACCGCCTAGCAGTGTTACAATGGGGTCATTGTTCAGCCTCAGGAGGTCACATGGGCAAAAGGAAGACCCAGGGCCGTATCCGAGCTGACTTTTTCTGGCCAGGGATGGGACGGGACATAGATAGTTTTGTCCGTTCCTGCAGTGTGTGCCAAAGTATCACCACTGATCAGGGACATGCCCTTCCTGTGCCGTTCATAACCACTCCTGTAATCTCTGAGTCAGTTGAGAGACAGGGTAGTGGTGAAGTGGATGCAGACCTGATGTCTCGCCCATTGGCCCCACAGGACACAGCATGTCCAGGGCCTGTACATACATATTATGTACCGTAGGTTATGGGGGAAGTTGAGAGGCGACTCGAGGCTATGGAAGACCCGAGTTTGCACAAGGATTCTCAGCTCCCCGATACTAATAAAAGTATTGTAGGTTAAGGGGGAAGTTCGAGAGAGAACTCCGCAGAGGCGACTTGAGGCTATGGAAGACCCAAGTTTGCATAAGGATTCTCAGCTTCCCGGTACTAATAGAAGTACTGTAGGTTAAGGGGGAAGTTCGAGAGAGAACTCCGCAGAGGCGACTTGAGGCTATGGAAGACCCAAGTTTGCACAAGGATTCTCAGCTTCCCGGTACTAATATAAGTATTGTATTATAGGTTAAGGGGGAAGTGAGAATTCCGCAGAGACTTGAGGCTATGGAAGACCCAAGTTTGCACAAGGATTCTCAGCTCTCCAATATTAATATAAGAACTGTAGGTTAAGGCACAGGTTGAGGACCCGTGTGCAGTTCAAGGCTATGGAAGACCCGAGTTTGCACAGGGATTCTCAACTTGCCGACCATAATTGTGTGCTATAATTAATGGCGACCTCGAATGTACGTCGTAGCACTGACTGCTAGGCAGAGAGAGTAATTGTAACATGATAAAATTTTGTCTCATTGACACTTTTGATGCTCCACCTCAATTGGTTTTGCAGGTCCAGCAATGGGTGTAGCAGTTTTGCTGTGCGGACCAGCTGATCGTCTGCCGCACGCTGCCGCCTCTTCTCCTCTGCCTTCGTCGTCGCCATATTATTATTTACTGTGTCATTTTACACGTAGGTACAGTTACACTACAACTGTCACACCTACACTGTGTATTACATACACCACGCTACACAACAATTAGTTGTCAGTGTAAATGTAGCGAATTTTCGCTCAGTTTGACCTGAGTACAGGATTTTCACCGTCGTCACGGAGTTTTTTCCCTCAAGCTTGCTTCTATTAACGTAAATACGAGGTTTTTCGCTCACTGCCGACTGTGACTTTCTCCTGTAGCAGGATAGCACACACACCACAGTGTGAATCTTGTGTGACTGAGTTAGGATTTATATATATGTATATTGAAATCTTTCTTCTGAAGGAAGAAAGATTTAATTTTCATGGGCGTAATGTCACGAATCAATTCGCGACATTTCCTTTTGTGAGAAGCCACGAACTATTAGTGGAAAACTCACTGTGTATCGCTCAGTTAACCGTTTCTCTCTCCATTCCGGGGTATACTTTTCAAATAATTCGTCACCGGTTTCAAAAAGTGACCGATTTAATGCACGTCACTAAGTGCGCTACTGAAGCGATACAATTATTTCTTTATCGTTTGCCTCTGCTTCATTCAACCGTTAGCCACGCCTTCTTCCGGTGGCCTGTGCGTACTGCTTATGCATTATTTGAATTCAGTCTTGTGTTTGCTGTGGCGGAGAAAGGTTCTGTGCTCAGAAGTGGAGAGGTCAGCTAGCACCCCAAGCTCCACTAGACAGTTAATCCAGTCCTCCCACCTTAGTGGTGATACATAGCATTCATCGACTGGTATTTCTTTTGTGTATTTTGTAGTTTTAAGAGCTTAGTTAAGGTGTTTTTCCTAGGCGTAAGTATTTAGCTTCTGTGTGAGTGAGCAGGTGCGTCTCATTTAATTTGATTTGAAATGTAATGTTAAATTTATTTTTGTAATTAATAAATTTAACAGTTCTATTTCTTGAGCTTAATGTAGAGTAAATCTTGTTTCATTTCTCCATAATTAAGCTTATTTTCCATACAGCTCCTAGCTTGCATAAACGTTTACTATTCATAACTGGTACTTAGACCAGTCTTGTTGTATTAACTTAAAATCCGTTGTGCCAGGAGTTAATGCATCAGCAAGAACCTGATGTTATTATTATTAGTATTAGTTATTTATTGTCAGGGGTGATGTAACTTTCTCCAGAGGCTAACAGTACAGTAATTCAGCAATTGTGAGTAATTAGTCTCTGCTGAGTACTGTTGAGAAAGTTTATAAATTCTCGTTCTTAGAGAATCTTAGCAAATCAGCGTAAAGTAATCGTTGCTTGATGTAGCAAGACAATCATTGTCTCTGCTCTTCAATATTATTGAATATTATTATCAAATTAAATAATATTTAACCATTTATATCAAAATTACCGTGATAATATAAAAACCCCGTGACAGGCACATACAGAATGATAAAACTGTGAGTGGGCAGTCTGGAAATGAAATATTTATGCCAAACTCTATCAAAAGATTTGAGATGTCAAGTGCAATGGCAAAGCTTTCATTAGAGTCTCATTAGAGTCCCAAAAGGAGAATGACCGGGAGTTTGAAAGGTACAGTAGGTGAGATCACCTGTGGAGCATCCCTGGAGGAGTCCATACTGTCGATTGGAAAGAAGGTTGTGATAGGCTACAGGTAGGTGCTTTAAAAATTTTGTGTTAACAATAGTCAAAAACTTTTGAAATACTGGATGATAAAATAATTGGGCGATAGTTAGAGGGTTGGAAATGGTCACTGTTCTTTGGGACAGACTGAATGAGGTAAACTTCCAGCAAGAAGGAAAGGTGTAAGTTGACAGACTAAAGGCGAAAGAGTTTACCTAGGCAGGATGTATGAACAGAAGCACAGTTCTTGAGCACAGCAGTGGAGATTCCATCAGGCCCATATGCCTTTTGTGTATTGGGGCCAGTGATGGCAGAAAATATATTAATTGAAAAATTTTTAATGTCAGCCATGAGGAAGTATGAGGGAGGAAATGATGGAGGAACGGCACAGGAACTGTCTAAGGTAAAATTGGAGGAGAAAGTCTGACCAAAGAGTTGTGCGTCATCTATAGATGAAATAGCTACAGAGCCATCAGAGTGGAAAAAAAGGAGGGAAAGATGATGAAGTATATTTGTTAGAGAGGTTTGTGGCAAGGTGTCAGAAGGAACGGGAAGACTATGAGTTCGAGAAATAAGAGCATTTAGTATGGATGAAATTGTTTGTAGCAGAGCGAAGACCAGACTTAGCACGATTTGAGGCAAAAACATAAATGAGATGAGGCTCTGCTACCTTTTGTTGGCCTTCTCCTTGTTGTGGGCAGCATTAAAAAAAGCATAATTAAACCATTTATTTATTTTATTTTTTTGCATTAGTCACGAGATATGAGAATGGAAAGTATACTTTCATGTCAGAGAGAATAACCTCGGTAATGCACACGGTACAGTCAGATGCCTCTCGGCCATGGAAACAGTAATTATTCCAGGGAAAATGAAATAAGTACTGTTGGAGGGTCTCCCAATCAGCAGCACCAAAGTGCCACAGGTGCCGCTTCTTAGGATGGCCCACAGGCCTTACTGGAGTGATAAGACAGGTTAAGGTAAAAAGGTTGTGATCAGAGGAGCCCAGTGGAAAGAAAAGATTAACGGCATAAGCAGAGGGATTCGTTGTAAGGAAGGGGACAAGTATGTTGAACCTTTGGCCAAGGCAATCAAGAGTATCGGTGAGGTGCTGTACAAGCTGTTATAGGTCATTATGGATGGAAAATACGTAAGCTTGTTCACCAGGTGGATCAGTGAAAGGTGAGGAGAGTCAAAAGTAGAGGTGAATACTGAAATCACCTAGAATGGAGATTTCAGAGAATGGGGAATTTGATAGGATGTGTTCCATCTTAGAAGTAAGATTCTCGAAGTTTTTTTTCATCAATAGAATTAGGAGATAAGTAAACAGCACAGATACATATAGTCAAGAGAGTGACAGGACAGACGAAACCAGAGAGTAAAGAATGTAGAAGATTCAAGTTCAGGAACACGAGGGTAAGTTGTTGCACGAATATACACAACAGCCACATTTGGTCACCTCTCTTTCTTCTTCATAGTTCCTCGATTCTTACATCTATATTATCTATCCTATGTTTTATTCATGATGAAGTTTCCTTACTTTCATGTCTATCTTTTTCCTTCTACTCTTCTACCCTTCAAGACTTCCTTCTTCCATGCATATTTTACACACTTTATGTTTGTGCGCGAACTTTCTTTGTTTTCTTCTGTCTTCACCAAATTCTCCTCTTACTTTCCCAATGTGTCTTCTCCTCCCGTCCCCCCTCCCCACCCCGCGTCCTCTGATATGCCCTCTACTAGTCTGTTTTCCCTTTGTTTCTCCCTTCCCTCTTCTTTTCTCTTTTCCTTCCCTATTCCGATCACCCGTGCATCAATCTTTCCAATACATCTGCGTGAAACCCACTTTCCTTGCTCTCTTGGTTTTCTCTTTCCCCTCCCTTCTCTTCCTTTTCTCCTCTCTCCTCCTCGTTTTTCCATATCCTCTCTTCTCTGATCTTTTCTCCTCTTTATATCCTTCATTTTCTCGTGTATGTTTCCTTTTCTCATGTTTTCGTCTTGTTCTTTTTCCCCCCTCGCCTGACTCCCCCTGTCTTTTTCTATCCTCTTCTCTCATATCCTCTCTGTTTCCTTCATTCTCTCACGTATACAAATTTTCCCAATCTTGTATGTGACTATCACTTCTTGGTTTTGTCCATCTCGCTGCTCTTTCTGTTTCCACTTCTCACTCTTTTTCTCCTGTTGTCTCTCCTTCTACCCCCCCCCCCCTCTCTTTTTCATTCCTAATGCCCTCATTCTCTCATGCATGTATTCCTTCCTGCAACTGTCAGATACTTTTTATGATTTCATCTCTCCTCCGATTCCTGGTCCTTTCCGTCCCCCTTCTTCCTCATCATCTCCGTCTTCATCTCCCCCACTTTCCATTCCCCTCTAATGTCTTCACTCATACAAGCACTTCTTCCTATGCTTGTGTGTGAGCCCCCCACCCCCTTCGTTGTGTCGTCTCTTCCACCTGCTATCTTTCTCCTATGCATTCCTGATTCCTTCATTTGCCCAATCATGTTTTTTTTTTTTTTAATAACAGAACGGAGGAAGGAAAGCAAATGATTAAAATAAAATAATCCATACACCAGATTACTGGTGTCCTCTGTTCATAAAATATCTGTAACAGTTACACTTGAACAGCTGTGGGTTGAAATTTGGAGGGAAACAACTCTGGGGAATCGAGTTCCAGAGAGATGCAATTCGGGACATGAAAGAATTCTGATAGGCAGAAGTTCTACAATATGCCTGTGTGACATTCCAGTCATGAGCGCTACCAGATGCCCGTGTAGCACGAGGGAAGGCATGGAGAGGTGGCACCAAGGACCCAACCTTGTCTGAGCATTTGCCAAAAAAAATCTGTAAAATAAAGCAAGGGAGGCAACATTCCTTCTTACTTGCAAGGGAGGTAGTTTCTTTGTAATGGCAGGGTTGTTAATAATTCTAACAGCTTTGTTCTGAATTTTGTTTAGTTGTTTTAATGCAACCTCTCCACATTCATTCCACAAGGGTGAGTAATACTCAAGCTGAGGGCGCACATGACTCTTATAAATTATAGCTAACTGCTTATCAGCGAAGAAGTTACGGACTCTGTACAATAATCCAAGTTTCTTTGAGGCGGTTTTAGCATGTGATTTAACATGAGAGGTCCAGCTGAGGGCATTGTTAAGTTAGATGCCAAGAATTTCAATACTTTTGGAGATGGGAATATTAGTAACACTGAAGGTAATGTACGAATCTGGCAATATCTGTCTATTAGTAAACTGTATATTTTTAGTTTTACTAGCATTAAAAGAGACAAGGTTGTTTTGTCCCCATTCACAGATCGTATATAGGTCTTGATTTATGGAGATGACTGTACAGAGTTGAGAGGTAGAGATATTAGACTTTGTAACTCGGTGTATGAGTGTGAATGAACTATGTAGTGCTGAGTCATCTGCATATGAGTGGATGGGATTGTGGGTGACAGGTAAGATATCATTTACCCGCCCCATCCTGACCACTTTTCCACCACTGACTCCCCCCAGTCCCGACCATTTTTGGAAAAAAAATTTTTTTGGCTCAAACCTCCGCTCTTGGTGAGAAACATCGAAAATTCATAGAGAAATCACTCACCTGAGGTTTAAAATACTCAATACAGGTAGGAGTACCTCCTTACCTTACTGGGTTTTCTAACAGGCTGGCACCAAAGAAAACGAGTTCTATGGGAGGATAACTATTTCACACCACTCATAAACGGTATTTATTTATTTACTTGGTACGAATTTATATGTAGTACGAGAGTATATTGGTTTTCAAGCAGTAATATAGGCATTACAAGCATTGTTTCACTCACTAACTCATCACCATACCTGACCTTTTTTTGTCACATTATCTGATCATCATTTCTGACTGTTTCTTCCTCTAATGCTATGTAAAGTTTGTCCTCCACATTGTCATTGATTGGGGAATCACTCTGGCCCTGAATTTCGTACCGTGGCATGACATGGCTTTACTGGCCAGGTCACTGATAACAGGTGAATTGCTGAGACAATTGTGTGCAGGAGGGGGGAGGAGGTCATGCTGGGTAAGGCATTGTCCCTGCCTGGCATCTTGTAGAGGAAGGTGTCACGTGTATACATACCAAAAATCACTAGCGAAAATTGAAAATTGTGCAAATTAGGGACCTTGCAATTGATTCGTGTTTATGTACGTCGACGGGATTGGCAGTGACAAAACGTGTGGATGTTAAAGAACGTCGACGGGACGCCGCAGGTTAATATGAACCAGGAATAGGGCTGGCGCCAGAACTGACCCCTGCGGCACGCCGGCGTTAATTGAATGGAAATTGGAATATACATCATCTACTTTTACCCTTATTTTCCTGTCACTAAGATATGAAGAAATTAAAGGAAGAAAAGACGTTAGTCTATAGCAAGGGAGTTTGGACAGCAGGGAACGGTGCCATAATCTGTCGAAAGATTTAGAAATATCAAGAGCTACTGCATGAGTTTCTCCATGTAGATCAATTGACTGATGAATGGTTTGAGTTAGGAATTGAGAATGTCAATGGTGGATCTTTCGTGGCAAAAACCGTATTGTCTATCATTAATTAAGTTGTTGAATTCAAGATGTTTAACAATGTGCTTGTTAATTAAAGTTTCAAATACTTTGCCAAGAGAAGATGTAACTGCTATTGGTCTTTAATCAGAGGGGTCAGAGGAATACCCCCATGCTGAAGACTGCATTCACTATTTCTTCATTCTCACGGTCAAGCACTTCCTTCTTCTGCCTTCTTTCTAACTTACTTTCACTTCTTCTTTGTTTCACCTCCCCTCTCTCTTTTTTTTTTTTTTTTCTTCCATCCTCCCTTGCTTTCAGCTCCATTATTACGGCGGCTGTCTTACTTGTGTCGTGAGACGTAAGGTATGTGAGAGCTACCTGTGCTTACTTTGTTGGTGGCGAGATTGCAAAAAGTTTTAAATTAACACCATCATTCCAGGAGAGAGAGAGAGAGAGAGAGAGAGAGAGAGCATATGAGTAGAATGGAAAATCTGACGAAACGATAATTCCCACCCTTTAGATCTGCGTTGTCTTTCTATTTAGGGCAAGTCTAATTATCTGTTCTTTGCCATAAAAAATCGTGTCCATCCAGATTTCACATTTAACAGTTTATGGGTATTCTCTATCCTTCATGGAAACAGGCACTCAGCCGAGGGACAATGACTCCCAGTATATCTTTCTCTTTGCCTATGATTGCTTGTCTTGTAATCGTAATATGTCCTCGCATTGCTGTTTAATAAGGTCTTTATTTTGCATTAAGTTCGTTAGATTTGATTTGGAAAGACATCTTTCCAGACTTTAAGTTCTTGGTTCTTTTTTCCATGCTTGAAGTGGTAGACACAAAACTACTTGTAAACTGAAAGAAATAATGAATCATGCACGAAAATGAACATGACAAAGATTCTTCCTCTTTTTACTTTGTTATTTGAAGGAATGGCCCAGGCAGGTGTAAGCTAATCATATTCATAAAGAAAAAAATACAGTTAGAAAAATTGTCCATCGAGATGTTTGAGAAACTTCAGGAAGTTATTATAAGGTTAATATTGAGTAAGAATGCTACATTAGTACAAGTCTAGAACCTCAGCTGTTACGGAGCTATAGTTACACATGACATAATGTGTTAATATGAGGGAGACTGTCTTCGCCCGTATCAATAAAAGTAATTCCGAAAAGGTTGATAATTCATCGATGCTGATACACGGTACAACTTTTTATTCAAACTGATTCTAGAGCAACCTGTAATTTCTCAAAAAATCTCTCAAAAGGTCCAGTGGTTTTGCCCGTGAAGTGGAGCCTGGATCTCGGTAGCTTGATTGTTGTTACTGGTGCATTCACCTGTCCTGGATTTTCTTTACACAACAGGTAGCTTTTCTTTTATTTCCAATACATTTATGTCCCTTATTTGTTTGATTTCTTACATATTCATCGTTACGTGTGATTTTGTAATTTTTTTTCTGCACTTTTTGCAACAATTTCTATATTACTGAATCTTTTCTTTTTTTTTTCATTCATTGTCTCTTTCCACGTTAATTCCCTTGTTATATCCTCTTATGCCTCTCATTGAAAGATTTAGAACCGATTTTCACTTCCTTTTTTACATAATTTACAAAATGAACTCTGCTCCAATATATTTTTGAAATTTCCTGAACCTCAGTAATTCTTATTAATAAATATCACTTTTGTTTTCTCAAAATCTAATTATTCCAAATACATTTGTTCTTGTTCAATGGCTTCCTATTGTTTTACTTCGTCTTCTCAAATTTTCTAAGATTTCTTTACCATTCTTCTATTTAATTTTTCATAGTATTTTTGTCTTCTTTTTTCCCCATTTCTACCAAGATTTCCATGATATTATATTTATCTCTTAGGCGTTGTATTTCCTTCCCACAGTCACTCATTTTCCTCAATACCTCTACTTCAGTTGTATCTTCTATGTTACCTCTATGTAGTATTTTTTTTTTTTTTATGGCTTATATTAATTTCTTTTGTCTCGTACAGTAGTGCACATTTTGGTGTTGGTCTTCGTACTTTCAATAACATTATAAAATATTTTGTTAGAATATAATTTACACCCATTTTATCTTTTTCCTTTAACTTCTTCCACGTTTTATCCCCAAATAGTAACAGACGTGTTACACATGTGTTAAACAGCTTTTGTCCTACTTTTATTCAGCGTTTTCTCCATTTCCTCTATTATTTATTATATTTATAGTTTCGTTCACTGCTACTTTTGCCTTGTTTATTCTATTTTAATGCCTCCATTCTGCCTTCCTTGGAGTTTTATTTTTCCCAATTATTTGTTAATTATTGTTTCCTGAAACTCTTTCATCTGTAGCTTACTGCACTTCCCTACCAATGATGTTTTTTTTTGTTTTTTTAGTCATTCAATTTGGTCTTAAATTTCTGGAACATCTCTATGCTCCTAACTACTGTATATCTTGTATATATGTTTTCAGTGTTATAGCCATGATGTCATGGCGAAAAATTAATTTTGTTCCAGGTAATGAACAATGTCATATCATTTCTTTGACATGGAAATCACTGCATATTCCTGTTGTCACACATTTTCAGAATCTAATTTATATGTCTCCAGTTTTTCCTTTTTATCCCTTTCCCCCACAGCTCTTTCATTTCTTCTTTTAGCATCAACTTCTCAAAGAGTTTAGTATGATGCGTGAATAGCTGTGTGGCCGATTTTACTGGGCATACTGTTTGATGTTTTTCCTACTTATGAGTTTTTTGCTCTATGTTTTTGGATCCTACTTCACCACACCTCATAACTAGGAAACAGGATGATGATGATGATGATGATCATGCTCATGATGATGATGATCAAAAAGGAGGAGGAGGAGGAGGAGGAGAAGGAAGAAGAAGAGGAAGAGAATGAGGATTATGAGGATAAATATGATGATAATTACAGTATGATATGATGAGGAAGAGGATATGAAGAGGAGGGGCAGGAGATGGAAGAGGAGGAGGATAATGTTAATTAAAATGATACTGAAGATTGTGATTAAAATGATGACGATGATGATGATGATGACGTTTCCATGGAAAATGGAATATTGTGTTTAGCATGAAAATATTTCAGTTCAAACTGTGTCACACAGAGCAATATCATCATAAACGCCACTCATCCATTATCACTTCCTTTTTCCAGGAAGCCATAGCTAACCTCCATGATGGCGTCCACGGTCATTCTGTACAAAAACTCAGTACCGCTTTACAGTGTGTGATGAGACATATTTTCTTTCATAACGTCAACACGAAATTTCCACCACGCCACATTTTTGTCCTCTCCTCTACCGTACACCGGTGACTGTATTTTCCGCTGTATATATTTTCTGAACCGACCGTTTTACCCAAATTAATGTTTCCCCCACTCTCTGAACGACTGGCTTCACCCTACTCCATAAAATGTAACTGAGGTCACCCCTGGACGCGACCCTAGCCCCGGCTTCAGTGTCATGGCACGGTGCCATTTTGCTGGACAATTTTACCCTGCTTGCCTGCTAATGCCAAGCATCCCCCGCTATTATTGTGGACAAATGTTAATACCTGCAAATGGAATCGAACTGCACCTTCCAGTAGGCTACTGCTGATTAAACCATTTTGCTAGTGTGTTCTTTCCTTCTCGAGGGAACTGTGTAATAATAAGTACACCAGTAATAACTAGTTAATCATCAGACTACATCAATTCTTGTGGAAATGATGTAGAACAATTTCACTGTCTTTTTTCACCTCTTCTACTGCTTCAAAAGGTTGAAAATATGTGCTTACTTAAAGTTTATGAACTATACATAGAGTACATGTATCATTCAGTGAATACCTCCGTTTCTTTCCAGGTTAACTAACTTTCCTCATTAACTTATGTATAAATTGTCAGTGCATTCTACATGCCCAGTAACATTGCACCAAATGAGCTGGTACTTCCGGTTAGTTTTTAAAAAAGACCGTCATAAACCTGATAAACTCACTACGCAGGATCCTGGGCACTAAAATCCATGTTGACATTAAATTATTCAGTTCAAGGACTTCAACTGTCCTGTTTAAATATTGTTTCTTGAAATTTTCCTAGTGACAGAGGTCAGCCTTACTAGAACGTGATTGGCTGGATGATCTCATGTCCATTTTATGTAACGTGTTTCTGTTCGCCAACCCACAGTATAGTGGGACCTTTCCCCGCTATAGGGATTTACTAAAATCTAAGGGGTAAGAGAAACTACTTTTTCGTTCATACTTATTTTAAGAACAAAATTATATAAGAACAATATTATCAAGGTGGAATACTGTACCTATTTCCCAGTTATTTCACTAGGATCGTCTTTAACATCATTCATTTTAATATTTCGTGCTCGATCTGTCGTCCTTCTTTGGTGATATCACTGTTGTCCTGAGTGAAGACTAGGGTGAGAACATAGGTAAGAGTGTAGGTCATATCTCTATTGCTTAGAGTAATTAATTTTCTTTGGTTATTGGTGGACAGTGTCTGTCTAACTGTTTGTTGCCGTTTACATACCCACAAAATTGCATAGTTTTTTATGAGATGAATTACAAAGTGTTCTTCAGTTATTTTTGTTTGGGTGATCAAATGAAAGTTTTCATCTTTTCTGCTAATACTGCTACTGTGTTCTTACATTATTTACATATTCATTGCTGAGATTTTTAAGTAGATCATGGAGAATAATATTTTCTTTATTGCTCTGATGGTGTCTGTTAACCAAACTATTTTATTTCTACTCTTTGGCTTATTAAAGTTCATGAGATAATTACGTAAGACACACGTGAATAGGACGTTGGAAAATTTCCCACGCGACATCAGTATCATTTATTTTCTTTCTCGTATTCAAATAATGTACCAAGGGCATTTATTATAAGAGCATTCAGTCGGATCTTCTATAATATGGTACCCCTGTTTTGAGGGCGTGTTCATTATGTGTACAATAAATGTGATAAATATTTTTGATGGCATGACGTTAACAATTTGCTTATAGGTAGACTGGACACCGAAATAGTGTTTGTGGTAATTACGAGAGAGAGAGAGAGAGAGAGAGAGAGAGAGAGAGAGAGAGAGAGAGAGAGAGAGAGAGAGAGTGTATGTCTCCGTGAGAGTCTCAGCAAGTCCCTCGTTCACTTATCTTGGGGCTGTTTTGTTGCAAGGGACTGATCACACCTTTGCCATCTTTATTACCTCTCATTTTCACACTCTTTTTGGCGAAGTTTTCCCTGTGTACATTATTTTCGCCTTAACTATTTTTTTTTTTTTACCTACAGCATCTTCTATTCTCCTTTACGTTCTCTTATTTTCAGACTCTTTAGGACTTTTTTTTTTTTTTGCTCTTTCATGTGTTCCTGCCTTTGTGAATTATTTTCCGCCTGCATCATCCTTGCTTTTTCAGGTTACGCCGAGGAAATATTTTGTATTGATAAAAGTGTTGATGCTACGCTAAACGTATTTTGATGGATGGGGTGGTTTAGTAGGCAGAATCGACACATGTGATATAATAGGCACCACTGATGTGTGAAGGGTTACGCAAATTGATATCTGAACAAAATTAGGGAAAGTTAAACATTACAGAAGAGGAAGGGTTAAAGTATTTTGTTGGCCATATTAGTCCGGTGATGTTATTTTCATATTTTTCTTGTTGCCTTCAGGTAATATCCAACAAACTTTTCGAAATAGAGGAATTAGATACAACTTTCATGATCCCCTTTACTAATGAGCTGTTCTGTTTATCTGAAGAAAATCGTCTGTGGATGGTAAATTTGATAAGTAAAACACGTCCTCTTGCTGAAAGGGTTAAGATGAAAACTGATAAAGCTCGAACTTACGGTTAACTTTACCCAAACGCTAGGTGCTGGAGGACGCCTTCATGTAGTGGCACTGATATAATTGGGTAATTCAACTGGCTGGTTGTACAGACGTCCCTGAGCTGCCACCGTGTCCGCCAAAAGGGGGATGGTGAACTGAGAGGAAAGAGAAACTTAAGTGTGCAGTTTCTTTTGTAGAATTAATCGCATCATAATCTTTGTGCCTGGCTGCGTATCCGTTTTGTTTTGGGGTTGCTTGTTTGCTTTAATTTGCTTCCCTAATTTTTCGGGGATTGCTTTTGCTTGTTGATTTGCCTGTTGCTTTTGTTTATTTGCCTGCATTCGTACGCTAGATTGCTTTTATTTGTGGGGTAGTTTGCTCGATTGTATGTTTGCTTATTTTCTCTTGCTTGTAGGGCTAGTTTCCTCCATTTTCATCTTAACACTTTCTTTCTTCCGTCCACTACCCTTTTCCTTATCTTGCTTTTCTTTGTCGTCCATTATATTATGCCGTGACTCCTACATTCCTCATTCCTCTCCCCTTGCTTCCTTTCTTTCTCCGTCCTTCCCGTTCCCGTTCTTTCCTCTCGTCATTTCGGCGTAGAATTTCTTTTCGATATTTCTTTTGTCTAGGCTATTCTCACTCCGTCAGTTTTCTCTTCGTCCTTCGTTATTTTTTTTTTTATCCCTATTACTCTTTCCCTTTTCCTTCCATTATTTTCAGTGGTGTTCCCCTTCTTTCTCCTATATTCCTTCCTTTCTGTTTTTCCTCCCTTTTTCTAATTTTTGCCAGTTCATGCTACCCTTATTTTTAGTCACGTTTTCTTGCATGGATCTTGCTTAATTGTGGTAGTAACTGCTACCCTACAAAATTAACCGATTCCGACCAAACTTGGACCGAGTTGTGTTCGCAAGGGTTTGGTTGCCATTACTCGTTGCATAGCAACGACTGAAAAGCCCATTTTTTCATACTTTTCACGTTTTGAGCAGTAGAAGCATTACTAATGGGCGTAGAAAGCTCTGACTTCTCTAGGCGTAATCTCAAGGTCATTACCTATGAAAACTGTGCCATCTATTTTCCTCTCTCTCTCCCCTCTAGTTTTCGAGTGGTAACCCTGTGAAGATTGGCCTCAGCATACCTCGCAACCAGTTCCGGTTTACCAAAAGGCCCCCCTACTTCCCCAGTGGTTTGATGGAACTGAAAGAAACTTTGCATGCTTATAGACATTGACTACTACCACAACTTTCTCTAGTACAACTATGTGCTACATTGGCCAGGTCAGGGGTCAAAGGCCATCAAATGCAAAAACAGCGAAAATAGCACAAATCACGACAATGTTCACGGGAAGTGCTAAGATTCCAAGATTATTAAGCCAGGACCATGATTCTTGGGTGGAATGTTGCACTGGAGTACTGCACACAAAAATGACATTTAGTGTCGAAACTCACGGTTGCTGGCAGCTCCACCTGGAAGTTGTTCCTGTGCTGGGTCATTCCGCAGATTTCTAGTCCCCTAGCTCCATAGCGGATGGATGGAATCGAATGACACTGCATGTTTATAGACGTTAATGAGTACTACAAATGTGCTCTCTACATGCCTGACCTATATACATCAGGACAGGAGTCAAAGATCATCAGGTACAGAAAATATGAAAATGCGCTAAAATTATGATGTTGATTGTGCGAAACGCTAAGGCTCCAAAGATTATAAAGCAAGGACCATGATTCTTCGGTGCAATTTTGAACAGGAGTACTTCCATATTGAAATGACTTTTAGTGTCAAAACTCACAACCGGCCGCTGGCAGTGCCACCTATAATTTGTACCTTGAACGGGCCACTCCGTGAATTTCAAGTCCTCTACCTCCAGAGTGGGTGGATGGAATCGAATGAAACTTTGCATGATTATAGACATTAATGAGTACTACTTGGCCCGTTTAGAGCTGGCCATCGTCGCCTACCGGCTTGTTTTATTTTTCCTTGTTCAGTTCGTTTTCATTCTTCATCCCGATTCTTCCTTTCTCATCCATCAGTTTCTCCGATATCTTCTTTCATTTTTCCTATATTCCATCCTATATTTTGTTCTTGTTATTTCGGCTTTATTTTCTACAACCATTGTTTTGCGTTTTCCATCCTCTCTCTCGCCTTCCTTGCTTCCTCCTCGACTCTTTTATTACTCTATTTTCCCTTCTTCCCTTCTTTCATCCATCTCTTTCATGTTCCATACTTCTTTCCGGTAAACCAGGAAATCAACTGATACGCTGGTAACCTTATAACCAACCAACACGTTTTTCCTACTTGTGAACAAGTGGGTTTGCCTGCCGGGCAAACAACTAACTCAAAGTACAAACAAGAAGCCTTGGACCAGGACGGACAAGGCGACGACAAAGAACCGACAAATGACATGGTTTGGATAGCGACGCGGAATGTAAGGGGTGCGAATGATGAGGTGAATGAGAAAGGGATGGTCTAGATCCTTGAAGGTGCAGAAGTAGACATAATTGGATTAATGGAGACTAAATGGAGAGGCGAGAATGTGAGAAAGTTAGAGTATGGATGGGGTACATGGACAGGAGTAGGTGAGTGAGAGGGTAAAAAAAAGGTGTATATTTTGTTGTGTGCAAGAGATGGAGGAAGAATATAAAAGCGTATGGATCAATTGGTTCATGGATTGTGTTGGTAAGTCTGTAAGAAGAGTTACAGACTTGGGGGATTGTGTGTGTGTGTGTGTGTGTGTGTGTGTGTGTGTGTGTGTGTGTGTGTGTGTGTGTGTGTGTGTGTGTGTGTGTGTGTGTGTGTGAGCCAACGAAAATCGTGCAAGCTGAATGAAAGAAGAGTTCTGGGCAAATGTGGAAGCATGTGTGGGAAATATTTGGAGGAATGAGAGAGTGTTTTTGATTAGAGATACGAATCGAAAAGTAGGAAATGTGAAGGTGGATGGAGTAGTTGGTGTGCAAGGTGTGCCTGCAGAAGTGGATGAGAATTACAGTGCTCTAGTGGACATTTTGTGCCAGGAGGTGGTTGGTGATAGCCAATACCCTCTTCAGGCCCAAAATGATCCACGGGTATACGTGGCGAGTGATGAGAAGGGAGGGCTGTGAATTAAATGAATGGAAGGCATTGATTGATCATGTGTGTGTGGATAAGAGAATGAGAAGTTAAGTAATGGATACAAGAGCATATAGAGGTTGGAGGAGTGGATTTCGGACCACCACTGGATGGTGGTTAAGTCAAGGTTCAAGTCGAAGGAGGGAAGGACAGGTGAAAGTAGTCCATACAACGAGGGTAGAAAGATTACAAGATAATAAAAAAAAAAAAAAGGCAGAATATAAGAGAGAAGAGGAAGAGCGATTGGGTAACTATGATTTGAAGCAGATAGAAGAGGTGGAAGGTGTGTGCAAGATATTCACATAAGAATTATGTGGAGGATGTGGGGTGGTGTGTGGAGTGAAAGGAAGACGTAAGGGGGTGCAAGGAACAGCATCGTGGAATGAAGAGGTGAGACAAGCTGTGGTGCAAAAGAAGAAAGCATATAGTGAGTGGATGGGAAGCAGAGGCATGGAGGAAGTTGAGAGAAGGAAGAGAGAGTTATGTGTAGAGAAGAAGAGAAAAGTTAAAAGATTAGTATGAGAGTAACAGAAGGTGGATGATGAATTTGGAAGGAATTTGAGTGAAAAGTGGAGAGAATGTAAGAAAATGTACTGGAAGGAGGCAACGAGATTTAGACAGGGTGATAGAGAAGTTATAGTAGAGGAGTGAAGGATAAAAATGGCAGATTGATGGTGAAGAAGGGAAAAAAAGTGAGCAGGTGGAGAGAACACTTCAAGGAACTGGTAAACACACAGTATGAAAGCAATGCGAGTATAAGTGGCTGGGGAATGGTTGGGAGAAGGAGGGAGGTGAGAAAGGAGGAAGAGATCAGTAGGATGGAAGTAGTGGAAGCAATGAAGGAAGTCAAAATGGGGAATGCCCAAGGCATTGATGAAGTGTGTCATGAAATGCTGAAGCATGGAGGAGAGATAGTAGTAGAATGGATAGGGAAGATGTGCAGGTTGGTCTGGAAGGAAGGTAGAGTCCCGGAGGATAGGAAGTCAGGTATAATTATCCCCTTGTACAAAGGAAAACAGAAAAAAAGAAGTGTGTGGTAATCATAGGGACATTTGTCATCTTATTGCAACAGGAAAAGTATGTGGTAGGATACCTACTCAAAGAGTTAGGGAAATAACAGAGGAATTAGTTGGAGAAGAAAAGGGAGGCTTTAGGAAGGGAAGAGGTTGTATAGATCAGATATTCATCCTTAGATCTTTAGTGGAAAAGTGTTATGAGAAGGGAAAGATGTTGCATGCGGGCTCCATGGATTTGGAGAAAGCTTATGACAGAGTGGATAGACAAGGAGTGTGGAAAATATTAAGAATGTATGGAGTACATGAGATGCCGTTGAATGCCGTGAAGAGTTTGTATGAAGGTGCTAAGGCTGCAGTGCATGAGGAATTTTTCTCTCTGAATGTTGGATTCCTCTACGCCATTGCAAGTATGTGAGAAGCCACTGAAGCTCGGAATTGCCGTCAAGTATCAATAGTGCATCACCAGCAGCGGGATTATATTTAATTTTATATTGGACTACATTATTACTAAGTGAAAAACCCTAGCTACTAGATTACTTATGCTGGCAGTGAACCACATTTGTGGGAAACGGTCTTTGTGTAATAAATACACACCGGTGCAATTTTAGACAGTTACATTATATTTAACTCAAAGCTTTATTTAGTTTTTTTTTTTTCTTCCCTGACGCCTCAGCAGGCTTGTGTGTAGACTTCACCTGAGACAACTGAAAAGCGTGGGTTTGTGCTTTGCACTCTAACTGAAGTGACCACGTTGTGATATCGTAACTATTTCTTAAATCGAACTAACGCCAAGCTTGGTTCAGTTTTTCAACGTTATTGGAATTCATCGCGACAGTAACCATCTCACGAGCCAACTGCAGGGGGGCGCAGAGGAATTGGGAGAGGAAGAGATGGAGGAGAGGGACGAGGAAGAGGCAGAGGAAGGGGACGAAGAGTGCGTGGGGGCGGCACAAGAAGTGCCTACTACATCAATTATTAATGTGAAGGGGACAAAAAGGGTATGGGGTTGGCACAAGAAGTGCCTACTACATCAATTATTACTGTAACTAATGTAGTAATGTTGCATTTTCAACTTCACACACAAAAAAAAACCACTATAATGCAAAACAGTCGTGCAAAGCACACAACAGCAGACTTTGAGTCTGTCTCGTAATCAATTTGAATATATAGCGCTTAAGATTTTACTCAATGGATTTTTTTTTACGAATATCGTTGTTTAATCAGTCTGCAAAATAATGAGATTCTGAAACAATGTCCACTGTAAGAGGATTCACAACTATAGTAAACACAATGAAGACCAGAACTGAAAATAACAACGAACAATCAGTATGTGCGAAGCCACAACACCACAGCAATGAAAATGATTAGAAAATGTCATTTAGTGTTATAAAAGGTTTAATGATAATCGAAATGCAAGAATTTTGATTGTTTAATTCATAAATGGATTATAAAAAATGTAAGCAAAGGGGTAAATAAAAAATTAGTAATTTAAGAATGGGGAATAGGGATCGCTAAAATGATAGTAAACAAACAAGGAAGGATCGCTGGAGAGCATGCAAAATCAGCAAGGATTGAAGTAACGTTGGCATTGTAAACCCACAAATCCATATTTTGATTCTTTACATACTGTTAATACCAGATTCAAAAGGAATTTGTGGGTTTACATGCCAACGTTACTTGAATCCTTGCTGGTTTTGCATGTTCTCCAGCGATCCTTTCTTGTTTGTGTACCTTTTTTTGAGATCCTTATTCCCCATTTTTAAATTAGTAGTATTCTATTTACCTAGTAAGAAACAGGGGACTGAGCATGGAAGTAAAATATTCGCTGCATGATAGTATTGAGATACCAACTCTAACGTATGGAGGTGAAGCTTGGTCTTTGTTGGAAGGACACAAGCCAAGAGTGAGAGCAGTGGAAATGAGTTATTTGAGAGGAGCATGTGAAGTTACATGGAGAGACAGACTGCCAAATGAGGAAGTGAAGTAGCTTTGTGGTGTAGCTGTGGATGTGATAGAAAGCGTTAGGAGATAATATAAGATAATGTATATTATACACTGAGGTGGTTTGGTCACGTGGAGGGGATGGAGAGAGATGCCAACGGGGAGAGTGTATGTGAGCGAGGTGGAAGAGGGTAGAGCAGTGTTTCTCAACTGGTGGTCCATGGTGACTTTTTGGGTGGTCCACAGGACGTTCACTATATTTGGTATTAAACTGGAGATTGGTGCATATATTTTTTTAATTTATTGAAAATGAAGTACGAAAAATTCTAGCAAAATAAATAATTGGCCATTCATTTTATTGTATTATTCCTATTCAAGAAATATATTGCAAACCAAAATGTATGTTATCTATGCTTTATTTATCATTCCTCGAAAATGAAATGGTCCACGATATTTTTTTTAAATTGGTATGGTGGTCCGTGGCCTGAAACGAGTTGAGAACCACTGGGGTAGAGGGAGGGGGATGCCGTGGATGAGATGGGGGGTTGGAGTGGAGAGACATATGAGAGAGGGGGATGTGAGCTGGGGGGAGGGTAGTGAAATGGCAGGGAATAGGGCGATATGGAGGCGGTTTGTTTGTGGCCACACCTTACGGGATTCAGGCGCCTGGCAATAGATAGATCGACAGACAAACTTCTTCCCTCCGCTTCTCCTCCTATTTCCTTCGCACATTCTTTTATGGTTCTCCCTTTCATTTCTCCTACCTCCCTCAAGCCCTACTTGCTTGTGTTTCTTTCTTTCTCTCTTCCTTCCTTCTTGTCTTCTCCAATGCCCTCCTCTGGGTTCTTTTCATTTCTTTCATTCACATTCCTCTCCATCCCCTCGTACACTTTGTAAATCTTAGGTTTATTGTCCATTCGGTCTCTCTCTCTCTCTCTCTCTCTCTCTCTCTCTCTCTCTCTCTCTCACTGCTGTTTGAATACGACCTGTGCCGAGAAACTGACAGCCTTCATTTTTAAAAGTACCTCTTCAAATGTTAATGTGTTATGAGTCCATATTATATTTACAAATCATAATAGATAGATAGATAAATAGACAGATAGACAGCTCTATGCGAGGCTGGGAAAGGGAAATGATCTTGCAAATTAACTGAGGAAAAGCTGACGACAGATTAGGAAGTAGCAATGTCAGGAGATGATGCAGGTAGTGTGTCAGCTAGATAGCAGGGGAACAAAGCCTAGTGACATACACACATACTCACACACAGGTTTTTGGAACTTTCCAACCACATTGTAACACACGTGACACGACCCCTGTTTCACCAGAATTTAGGAAAGAGAGCTCAGAAGGAGACAGGCCATAGAATCGGCAGGTAGTAGGGAGAAAGGCTTAGCAACTTGGGAGAGAGAGAGAGAGAGAGAGAGAGAGAGAGAGAGAACGAGACAGGGAGGTAGCTAGCGGGACTCTACTTATACTTCACTCGTGTGTGAGAGACTTTTGTTAATATTCCAAGACAAATAAAAATAGTCCCATACTATTCTTTACCTCTCCTGTCATTGCATGACAAAAAGGGAACCAAGATTTTCTACTTACAAAACTACTCAAATATAACAACCGCTCGTCCACAAGTTCAATATATATATAAAACTTCTCTACAAGTAACTACAAAGTCCTTTTTGTGACAAATGGCAAAAACTCATACACTGGGAATTCAAGAACTAACTGGACACACTGAGAACTGATCGAGTCACACGACCCGGTGGGTAGCCTATAGGAATCCTCTGACTGCACAAGATTTAAATGAGGAGTGCCCCAAGGTTCAGTTCTAGATTTATTATTATTTATCATTTACATTAGTGATGTAGATGTGGGCAGCGTCAGCTCAACTGCTAAATTTTCTGAGAACACAAAGCCAGGAGGTAATGCCCCATCATTTGCGAAAAGAGTGAAGAAATACCTATAGACTTAGTTAAAAGCAAATGCTGTTTAATGTGTACAACTGCAAGGTGATGCACATCGATCATGCAAATCCAAGAGATAACTGTTCCTTGTAAGGAAGTGAAATCAGCAGAACGGACTTCGAGACAGGCTGAGGTATAGCCTAATAATCGGCAGTGATCTGAAGTTCTGCAAGAAGAAGGCAAAGGTTTCTGGGTTATAGAAAGGGGCAATTTAGGGGAAGAAAGAAAAAAATTGTCCTTTCTCTGTACAGTTTTCTTGTACGAACTGCATCTGGAATATGCCGGGCAGCTCTGATTGCCAATCCTGGAGAAGGATATCACGAGGCTTGAGAGAGTCAGACACGTGCTACTCATATGATCTCATCCGACAGACACATGAAATATATGACAAGGCTGCAATCACTGAGCCTCTTTTCGTTAGACATTTATGCAGGCAGACAGCTAATTGATGTTTACAAATTCGTTTCTCGATTTGAAAACACCATCTCCTGGCATATTTTCAATATAAACACCATATCGACTAGGATTCATGGATGGAAGCTTCATATGAAGCATTCCTATCATGATTCATAATGTAAATAATTCACGTACAATATATGCAAGCCTAAAGTCAGCTGCCAGCAGTGGTAACTGACAATTCCCCAACACAGCAGTTAAAAGCTAGGATAATTTTTTTTTTGTATGCACAACTTAGTGGTAATGTGAATACCTTCTTTTCTCTAAAATTTCCAAGTTTTTCCCTTTTCCTCGGATTAGGCGCCTCTCCTTCCCCTGCTTTGGAAGATTTTTTTTTTTTTTTAATACTGGCACTTTTCTCGCATGAGTAGAGAAACAATGTGTACATGACAACTTTACTCATGGTGCCTTCTTATTATTGGCCGTAAGACTTATTGAGGTAGTAATTGTCCTTGCAACTCTCTCTCTCTCTCTCTCTTTCTCTCTCTCCTTTG
Organism: Coenobita brevimanus; assembly: GCF_032717465.1. Taxonomy (NCBI): domain Eukaryota; kingdom Metazoa; phylum Arthropoda; class Malacostraca; order Decapoda; family Coenobitidae; genus Coenobita; species Coenobita brevimanus. Next base: position 25,690,199 of record NC_137030.1, on the reverse strand, counting down.
TACTTCACTTCCCTTTGTCCTCCACGGTGCCTGGCTTTCCTTCTCCTCAGTCCCTCTCTACTGAGTCAGATATCACAATAGAAACTGTGGTTATTAGTGCCCAAGTAGTGACGTGAAAGGGTTTTAGGAATTTAATCTTTACACCACCACACTTCAAGACCATATATCGTTTCTCTCTCTCTCTCTCTCTCTCTCTCTCTCTCTCTCTCTCTCTCTCTCTCTCTCACACACACACACACACACACACACACACTGCTGGACAACATATATTTAAACTTCATACTGCCACACGACAGAAAACCTTACCATATATTATGGTCTTAACAGACTTTTGTATCTCACACTGCCACTCCTAGCACTTCATTGCACACCAGACCTCACACTGCTACGACGTCATACTGCTAAGCCTCGCATTCACAGCTACTGTGTTAACACGTCACACTGCCACCCCACACACAACAACACCTCGAACTCCTAGACCTGACATTGCTAGACACCACACTACCTTGCCACACACATACACACACACACACACACACACACACACACACACACACACACACACACACACACCTAGCAACCTTACCTTACATTTCCACATCTCACATTGCCACACTTCAGACTATCAGACCCCAAACTACTGAATCACAGGCACATCACACAATACAGTATACTGTATACTACAACACCACAGCGTAATATTTCACAGTCACACCTCACTCCACCACACCTCACAGTACCAAACTTGACACAGCCACATCTCTCACCTCCTTTTCACAAACACAGATGTTTCAGCATCGCATATATATGTCGTTGTTGACGCCAAAATGAATTCTACATAAAATGCTAAAGTGACATTCTTTATCTTATTTTCGTAGCAGGTTTCTTTCTCGCTCTCTCTCTCTCTCTCTCTCTCTCAATTTTTTTATGTTGGGTAAATGGAACTGTGGCCCATTTGATCAGGTATTCTGATACAGCTTTTATACTTTTCTTGTTCCTATTTCTGCATCCTGTACCTTCCGTTTACATTAGAGGGTAATAGAATGATGATAATCGCAAGCGTGATGATGTTGATGGCGACGTTAGTGATGAAGAAAGCAATGATGATGATGATGATGATGATGATGATAATGATATGATGATAGTGGCCGCGATGATACTGAAGACGGCATGAAGGATTACGAAACTGACGATGAATACTACGATGACGATGATGATGATAACAAAACTGATACGATGACAATGACGTTGGCAATGACAGTGTTAATATAATGTTAAAGATCATAATGACGCATTTTTATATTTGATTTTTTATTTTTGTTAGGGTAGGTGAGTACGGGGAAAAACACTTTCTACTTCGAAATGGTGATCAAATGATAGAAATCAAAAAGTATGCTTAGACCGAGTACGATTACAATTTTCCTGTGCTATCTTCACACTATTTGTCTCATACGGTAAACTAAGTGTTATAGGAACGGCTACTTTTGTGTCGTATTGTGGGCTGTTTGTTTGGTACTTCTGGCAGTTTTTACATCAAACCGAAGTCTCATGTTTTATACTGAGGAAATTTTGCTTCATACTGTTGTTTATTCATTTGTTTCTTACCCGTACGATATATATATATATATATATATATATATATATATATATATATATATATATATATATATATATATATATATATATTTATGAGGCTGTTAACAGCTTTTTGAAATGTTATTATTCGCTGTATTTATAGGACAATTTACTGTGTTCGTACTATACTGTTAGCTATATTTGTTTGACCATTTTGCGGGCCTATTTCCTCTCGTTTTAGTTATTTTTTCCTTTCTTAACCTTTCATTTTCCAGTCTCTCTCTCTCTCTCTCTCTCTCTCTCTCTCTCTCTCTCTCTCTCTCTCTCTCTCTCTCTCTCTCTCGCAGAGTGCTCCGGTAATGCTATTGTTTGCACAGGAAATTAATGAGATGACTAAGCGTACAGGGCAGCACACACACACACACACACACACACACACACACACACACACACACACACACACACTGAAGGGTATGTACTCAGATATATTTCAGTGGCCATCTTTAGCATCCTGCCACCCACACATCAATCAATCAATCAATCATTTCCTGTGGCACCCCACGGGATGCATAGGGTCCCAATGAACTCTCTCCACCAATATTTGTCTCTTGCCATCTCCTTCAGGTCCCACCAACACTCCTCTCCTGCTTCTTTTTTCATTGTCCTCAACCAGGTTTCCCTCGGCCTACCTCTACCTCTTCTTCCTCTAGCAATCCACTCTGGCACATCCTGTATTAAACAACCTTCTTTTCTGTATATGTGCCCCAGCCACTTCCAGCGAGACAGTCTCACATATTCATTAACTGGTTCCACTCTCGTAATATCCCTTACTCTTTCATTTGTAACTCTGTCTTGCCACTTTACCCCAAGAATCCTTCTCAGTATTTTATTCTCAAATCCTAATACTTTCTGATCTGTTGCAATTGTACTGTACCATGACTCATGCCCGTAAATTAAAATGGGTCTAACCATGGACTTGTAAATTTTCAGTTTAGTATGTACCGAAAGCATATTATTATTCCAAACAGATTTCAACATTCCAACAGCTCGCCAAGCCTGTCTAATCCTCTCCTCAATTTCATTGTTTAATGATCCATTAGATGATACAATCGTTCCCAGATATTTAAAGTTTTCTACATTCTTCACCACATTATTCCCAATTACACAATCGATTTGGTTCTCCACGTCCATATTAATAATTTCAGTCTTTCCACAATTTATTACCAATCCCACTTTTTCTCCTTCCTCCACCAGACAATCGAGCACCCTCTGCATCTCGTAAATACTTCCGCAAATCAGTACAATATCATCAGCATAGTCCAAATCCATCAGCTTCTTATTTTCTTTCCAGTTAATTCCTGCACCTGTTCTCCTTACAACCTTTTTCATAACATAATCCATAACCAAAACAAACAACAATGGCGAAAGAACTCCTCCTTGAATCACTCCTGACCTAACTTGAAATGGATCACTCAAAGAACCACCCACCATTACCTTACAAAAAGTACCTTCATGCAGGCTTCTAATAATATTTACAAACTTTTCTGGTATACCATAGAATCTCATAATTTTCAACATAGCTGGCTCCACGTGAAACACTATCAAACGCCTTTTCAAAATCCACAAAACACATGTTAAGTGGCATTTTCATCTCATTAGCTTGTTGCATTAGATGCCTTACATACAATTTAAAAATGAGAATATCCGTAGTCTTATCCACTTCAACCCGTCGACGTCTTTTATGTTGCGTTCTTACTGTTACCAGACGATTTTGGTCAAATTTGGGAAGCTTGACAAATAATAAATGGAAAAGTGAAGACCAATTTTCTTTGTGTCTGATTCTTAGCATATAGTTTATAACCCATTCCCTAAGGTCCAGCAGTCCTCCAAACATAATGCAAAATTTCACGTTCCGTCTGCTTAAACCCTTTCAGTTAAAAATGTATCCCCTGAACAGAATGAATTCATCTGGAGGAAGCAATTAATGACAGCAGCCAGTCCTCGTAGTGATCTTGTTAACATCAGCAAACAGTAAGGTGTATAGCTTTGTCGTGAGAACTGGAGTTGTTCTTGAGCAGATCCAGCATGGCGCCAAAACCATTTTTATTTATATATGTATATTTTTTCCCTGACGACACGCCCCACAGGATGCTGTGTCGGGCAATATGGAGCCAGAAGTGTATATACAATTATATTAAGTTATAAAACCAACGGAGTACACAGATGTACATAGGAAATGCAGATAACACGAGACTATTAGCTCACAACGTGTATATCTCTGAGGGAAAAATAATAACTTTATCATATAACCAGCGTGTATGAAAAAGGGCTCGAATACAGGAAGACTTTCCCCTACCCACGACACTAACAAGCAAAACAGATTAAAAAAAAAAAATGTTTGTTACAAAGAACTAACATGGAAGCTTTTGTAGGAAAGGGAGAAGAGGAAACACTGATCACTATGTAACCAGGAAATACTCGCACATATCTAAATAAAGAACATTCACAATCACAGACAAAACTATACAATTGTCTCTCTGTCGTCCACATACTTCACATCCAGGAAATTAACAACACTCAATAGCTGTGACCTGTAACTTTAAAATTCTTTTCTAGTCGTGCATTAAATGCATAGTTTATGCACTGACTGATCTTTAAGGTAGCTTTATTCCTCTGTTCCCCCACGCGAACACTGCAGTAAATTTAATATAACAGTGTTGCATCTCTTGACTTTCATTTCATAGTTTCAAGTCGTTGAATTGTCTATCTATCTATCTATCTATTGTCAGACGCCTCAATCCCGTTTGGGGTGGCCACAAACAAATCGCCTCCAAGTCGCCCTGTCTCCCGCCATTTCACTGCCCTGCTCGCAACTCACACCCCCCTCTCTCATATACCTCTCCACCCCATCCCTCCATCTCATCCTCGGCCTCCCCCTCCCTCTTCTCTCCTCCACCTCACTCACATACACTCTCTTCGTCAGTCTTTCACCCTCCATCCTCTCCACATGGCCAAACCACCTCAGTGTGTTCCTCATAACGCTTCCTATCACATCCACATCCACACCACAACGCTCCTTTATATCCTCATTCGTCAGCCTGTGTCTCCACGTGACTCCACAGGCTCCTCTTAAATAACTCATTTCCACTGCTCTCACTCTTGACTTGTGTCCCTCCAACAATGTCCAAGCTTCACTTCCGTACGTTAGAGTTGGTATCACAATACTGTCATGTAGTAATTGAATTGTTTGAATTGTTGAATTGTTTTGTATTTAAAACACATTATACTATGAGACATTCGTCAAAGTTGTAAAGAATTTGAATACTTATATACGGTCCCTTCTGAGTCGCATTTTTTTTTTTTTTTTTAACTTATTCAGATTTCCTGAATCGTACTTCAGAGCGCAAAATTCGCAGTGATGGGAACAATTTAGTGGCACAGCGCTAGTCTCCAGTTTTTCTTCGCCCCTAAAAAGACTAGGGGACAAGTAGCCTACCATGCACAGTATTCCAAATGTGGTAACTAGTGACGTACAGAGCTTAGGCTTTATTTTAATTATTTTGTAATCAGAGCCACTGTTAATCAAGCCGACCATATCGTTTCCTTTGTAGTATTCACTGCACTTTACTAACTAGAGCTCCTCAGATGGCTACTATTTATAAACAGTCCACATCCAATGCGTTAACCCTTACATGGTGTTTACTTTCCATGTAAGGAAGTAACTTTGGTACCTTTACAAATACTAGGAAGGATGCGCACACACACACACACACACACACACACACACACACACACACACACCTCTCCTCCTCTAAACCTCACTTTCTCTTCACAACCGAGACAGCTGTCTGAGGCAACTAATAGCAAACCCTTTTCTGTATCCTCCTACTTTCTCTATTCTCATTTCAAAGCCAAATGTGGCTGTTGTGTATATGTTCGCAACGGCTTATCTTGCTCTCGTGTTCCTGAACGTGATTCTTCTGAATTCTCAACTCTCTAGCTTCGGTTTTCGTGTCATTCCCTGATCATATATCTGCACTGTTTACTTATCCCCTGCTTCTACTGACTATGAAAAATTCTTTGATTGTCTTACTTCTAGGATGAAACACATTCTATTCGTTTTTCCTTTCTCCGAAATCTCCATTCTAGGAGACTTCAATGTTCACCATCACCTTTGGCTCTCCTCTCCTTTCACTGTTCCACCTGGTGAACAAGCCTACACTTATCTATCCTTAATGACCTAGAGCACCTTGTACAGCACCCTAACCGTATCCCTGACAGCCTTGGAGAGAGCTCCAACATACTTGACCTCTTCCTTACAATTAATCCTTCTGCTTACACTGTTAATCTTTCCTCTCCATTGGGCTCCTCCAATCACAACCTTATTACCTTAACCTGTCCTATCACTCCGGTACATCCTGTGGACTCTCCAAAGAAATGTCGACTGTGGCACTTTGGAGCTGAGGATTGGGAGGCCCTCAGGTAGTACTTCTTTGATTTTCCCAGGAATGATTATTGCTTCCATGACTGGGATCCATCTGAGTGTGCCTTGCGCATTATGGAGGTTATTCTCTCGGGGATGGAAGCATTCGTTCCCTTCTCATATCCTTTGACTAATGCATGAAAGCCTTGGTTTAATCAATCAAGCTTGTTCTAATGCTGTCCACAACAAGGAGAGGGCCTATAAAAGGTGCCAGAGCCAATCCACCCCTGAATCACATCTTTTTCATGTTTCTGCCCGGAATCTTGCTACGTCTGTTCATCGCTCTGCTAACAATAATTTCATCTGTACTAAATGCTCTCAACTCTCCAACTCGACTTCTTCCCATTCCTTCTGGCACCTTGCCAAAAACCTTTCTATCAACTTTACCTCATCATCCTTCCCTTCTCCTTTCTACTCTGATGGCTCTGTAGCTATTTCTTCTACTGATAAAGCAGATCTCTTCACTCAGACTTTCTCCTCCAATTCCAAATTAGACGATTCCCGTGCTGTTCCTCCATCACTTCCCCCCCTCTGACTTCCTTGTGGCTGACATTAAAATTTCTTCAGCTGATGTACTGTATTTTCTGCCATCACTGGCCTCAATACTAACAAGGCATATGGGCCTGTTGGAGTCCCTCCTGTTGTACTCAAGAACTGTGATTCTGTGCTTATACCCTGCCTAGGTAAACTCTTTTGCTTTTGTCTGTCATGTTGTACCTTTTCTTCTTGCTGGAAGTTTGCTCTCATTCAGCCAGTCTCAAAGAAGGGTGAACATTCCCAACCCTCTAACGATCGTACAATTCCCACCGTCACTAACTCAAGAGTTGCCACTGATCGCCAGCTAGTTCAGTATGGAAGTCGGGCTACTCATGCAGAGACCACGGAAGCCGAATATCTTTAAAAATCTCTCCCGTGATAATTATTGACATACCATACGTAAGCTCTTCATGATATTATTCTTTTGTTGTTATACTAATTTCCTAGATATGCTTTAATGCGATAAATGCAGGAAAACGTTACCATAGAAGCCGTGAAAGCACACTGGGTGTGACAGCATGCATCACATATTTACAAGTCTATGGCTGCACCTTTTGTTTGAAACCCATAAATTTAGTTTTCTAAAAGAACAATGCTTCATCTCCAAAATGATGAAGAAAATCTGCATAGTTTTTCACATGAAAATTGTACAATGTTTAAAGCTGAAAACGTGCAGGGACGAGACCGCCGGCCGAAATCCGACGATGCCGAGGGCTCCAAAATACCATACAAACAGTCAACACAACACGCTGGTGGTGTATCCTGAACAGGGTATTCATCTAGACTTCAGGAGAAACTTCAGTCTAAGCACTGTCCATTTCTCTATGCAATGGTTTTCCATGATCTTTGTACAGCAGGTCCACCGAGGCAGCAGACACATGTGAGTTTGTTATTGTTTATGATCGTAACGTAAGATCTTCAACCGTGTCGAGCTAATAATTCTTAACGAAGAATCATTACTTGTATCTCAGGACACTATTTATTTTTGTTTTGATGGACAAATACATGAAATGGATGTAAAATAAAGCTCATTGATATTTAAGGAATGAAAGAATAGTAATTGTCTCAACACCGAAATGGTAGACTCAGGCCACCAATTTTTCATTCTACTGACTATATTACAACCTCTCTTCCCTGTAGCAGTGAGTAAAATATTGTTGTTATAATTTCTCTCTTCCTTTTAGTGACACAGAGGGCATTCAAAATGAACGGGGTTTAGTTGACTGACTTTGATGTCGAAAATTAAATAATCTGGTGAAGAGTGGCAGTTTTTCCTCGGTTAGTGACATCGGGAATTGCTTTTACATCCTTTGTCTCAAAAGTTTTCGAGTCTATTCTTAACAGAAAAATATTAAAGCATCTTTCCTATCACAGCCTTCTTTCTGATCGTCAGTATCGGTTCCATCAGGGATGCTCCACTGGAGATCTCACCTACCTTTCAGACTCCTGGCCAACCTCTTTTGGGGACTTCAGCAAAAGCTTTGCCATTGCACCAGACTTAAGTCTACTAATACCAAGTCGGATCACTTGCTTCTAAAAAGGCTCCAAGGTGACACGGGGTGGAGCATCGGGTTGACATTGACTGACACGAAACCCCAGGTCAGTTGATTCCTGACCTTGGTGGTGAGTGGATACTTGCTCCACTCACAAAATCATGACGAATTTTGAGTCCGTGAGAGCAGGGACTGAAATATGGGAGGGAAGGTGTGGGGGTGTGAGGGAGGATATGAGGGTGTGAAGGAAGGTGTGGGGGTGTCAGGGAGGATATGAGGGTGTGAAGGAAGGTGTGGGATGTGAGGGAGGATACGAGGGTGTGAAGGAAGGTGTGGGGGTGTGAGGGAAGATATGAGGGTGTGAAGGAAGGTGTGGGGGTGTGAGGGAGGATACGGGGGTGTGAAGGAAGGTGTGGTGGTGTGAGGGAGGATACAGAGGCATGAGGGAAGATGTGGGGTGTGAGGGAGGATATGAGGGTGTGAAGGAAGGTGTGGGGGTGTGATGGAAGGTGTAGAGTGTGAGGGAAGGTGTGGGGGTGTGGTGTAAGGTGTGGGGTGTGAGGGAAGGTGTGGGGATGTGATATAAGGTGTGGGATATGATGGAAGGTGTGTGGGTGTGATGTAAGGTGTGGGGTGTGAGGGAACCTACTGCTATATTACTGGGTTAAACGAGTCCACCTTCTTCCCCTTCTTAGTTTTCCCTTATTATAAATGTTTAATTTGAGTCTGCCCTTTTATACATTTTCTGTTACTTAAGCCAACTGACGTCACACACAAGCTACGCCTCCCTGCGCCCTAATGGAAAGTGATCTGACTTGGTATTAGTAGACTTAGGCACTTGACACCTTAAAGGCTTTCGATCGGGTCTGGCATATATCTTTAATTACCAAACTGCCCTCTTACGGTTTCTATCCTTCTATCTGTGCCTTCATCTATAGCTTCCATTCTGGTCGTTCTATAGCCGCTGTTGTAGACGGCCATCGTTCTTCTCTTAGATCTATCAAGTGGTGTTCCTCAGGGCTCTGTCCTATCCCCAGCTCTCTTCCTTTTATTCATCAATGACCTTCTAACCTGTACATCTAACCCTATTCACTCGTACGCTGATGATTCCACCCTTCACCTTTCCATTCGGTTCCTGCAACGTCCATCTCAGCAGTTACTTCAACAATCAAGGGACGAGGCTATGGCAAACCTAATGTCTGACATGGCTTGTATCTCTGACTGGGGTAAAAATCTATCTATCTATCTATTGCCAGACGCCTCAATCCCGTTTGGGGTGGCCACAAACAAATCGCCTCCATGTCGCCCTGTCCCCCGCCATTTCACTGCTCTGCTCCCAACTCACACCCCCTCTCTCATATACCTCTCCACCCCATCCCTCCATCTCATCCTCGGCCTCCCCCTCCATCTTCCCCCCTCCACCTCACTCACATACACTCTCTTCGTCAGTCTTTCACCCTCCATCCTCTCCACATGGCCAAACCACCTCAGTGTGTTCCTCATAACGCTTCCTATCACATCCACATCTACACCATAATGCTCCTTTATATCCTCATTCGTCAACCTGTCTCTCCATGTGACTCCACAGGCTCCTCTTAAATAACTCATTTCCACTGCTCTCACTCTTGACTTGTGTCCTTCCAGCAACGTCCAAGCTTCACTTCCATATGTTAGAGTTGGTATCACAATACTGTCATGTAGTAACTTTTTCACATCCATGCTCACTTCCCTGTTTCTTATCACTGCTTTCAAAGAACCAGCAACCTTTCTTCCCTGCTGTACCCTTTCAAGCACATCACTCTCCAAACCTCCATCCTTACTCATCACACTACCCAAGTACTTAAACGTACTCACATTTTCCAATTCCTCACCATCCAACCTCGCTGTACATTCACTAACTTCACCTCTCTCAAAGACCATCACTTTACTCTTCCCTACATTCACCTTTAGATTCCGTTTCTTACACACTCCCAAACTCATCCACCAAGCCTTGCAGCTCTCCTTCGTCTTCACTCAACAACACAGTATCATCTGCAAACAACAGTACAGGGAGTTTCCAAACACTATCCTCTCTCACCAGGGCCACTCCAACATCCACTACCCTACCCTGTACCTCTTTTATTACCCAATCCATGAACAGATTGAACAACCATGGAGACATGACACATCAGTTTCAACCCAACCTCCTAAGAGAAAAATTCACTTAGTTCACCATCCACACGCACTACAACCTTAGAACCATCATACATGCTCTTCACAGCATTCAAAAACTTTCCATCTATTCCATATATTCTTAATACTTTCCACAATCCTTGTCTATCCACCCTGTCATATGCTTTCTCCAAATCCATGAAAGCCGTATACAACTTCTTTCCCTTTTCTAGAAACTTTTCCACTAAAGATCTAATTATGAATATCTGATCTACACAACCTCTTCCCTTCCTAAAGCCTCCCTGTTCTTCTCCAACTAATTCCTCTGTTCTTTCTCTAACTCTGTCAATAAGCATCAAAGACTCAGTTTTTATACCTATCAACCTGACAAAGCCTTCCACAGGAGTACCCACTATTAATTCATAATATCCAGCTCAATCTTGTGTCATCCTTGAACATGCTTGGGGTTTCATTCACTTGGGACTTATCTTGCAAAAGATCATATTTCATCTTGTAAAACCTGCTTCCAAGAGATAAGGTGTGCTAAGCTGACTGCACCTTATTTACCCCTGCACAGTTATTGACTTTATACACGGGTTTTATTCGCCCCCCTGTAGAGTACAAGTATCATGTGTGGGGAGGCTTACCACACACAGCTCTTCTCAGTAGGGTGGAGTCAAAAGTTTTTCATCTCATTAACTCTCCTCCTCTTACTGGCTCCCTTCAGCCTCTGTCTCTTCACCGCACTGTTGCATCTTTATTTCTTTTCTATTGCTACTTCAATGGTCACTGCTCCTCTAAACTGTCTGCTTGCATCCCTCCACCTCTACGACGGGTGTTAGCACCCGTCTAGCAACAAACTCTCATCCTTTTTCTGTCCAACTCTCTAATGCAAGAGTTAACTGTTACTCCCAGTCCTTCGTTTATGCAAAAGGTCAACTCTGGAACTGTCTCCCTCTGTCTGTATTTCCTACTTCCTATGAACTCCAGTCTTTCAAACGCAGCGTGTCCAGACATCTCGAAATGAACGGATCTTGAATTTGGCTCTTTTGTATTGTTTTTTTTTTTTCTTAGAAGGATCGGTTTCCCAGCTCTTGGCCTTTGGTTCCTTCTTCCTTGTATATATATATATATATATATATATATATATATATATATATATATATATATATATGTGTGTGTGTGTGTGTGTGTGTGTGTGTGTGTGTGTGTGTGTGTGTATGTGTGTGTGTGTGTGTGTGTGTATGTGTGTGTGTGTGTTTATTAGCAGGGGTATCTGGCATTGCCTGGGCCAAAAAGGGAAATACTCTAATCCTATTTCTTTTATTTCAATATTTCTACATCCGAAAGACCATGTACCTCATTCTCTTCTGAAGAGTGTGCAGAGTATTTGTACGCACTTGTTTGCAATTACCGGTGACCTCAAATGACCTCCGAGGTCAACGTCACACAGCCTGTCCTAACTGGAGGTCATGTGAGCCTCCATACCGAAAATTGGATGCAAGGATACCCGGCGTTGCCCGGGTTATAAGCCGAACACTCTACTGGTGACCTCAAATGACCCAGATCTGAATTTTGATCTCCATTCTTTTTAAAGAAATTCGATTTTGTGTTTAAGATTTCGTGGCTCAGAAACAGGAATGCTAGCTCACTGCCAGAATCCCTCTAGTTCCTCAGGCAGAACACAAACTGAATCATTCAGTGTTTGTGTCTCTGTTCTCATCAGATAGAAAAGTTGCACTAACACTTCACCACAAGGAGGTAAGTTACTTCTAAGTAGTCTTTCACTTGGTTAGACAACATACCAAATCGTGGTTTGGCTCCTGCTTTTCATCACTGGCTTTGGCAACACTTCAGGCATAGTAAATAAGTGCTCAAAAATAACTCAAAAGGCAAATCCCCGGAAAAAGAAACAAATAATTCGGGTATTACTAGAATGTAGCCTCCAATGAAGTAGGCCTAAAGCAAACACTTTTTTCAAATACCAAAAAGATTATCACAACAATAATTTTGCTTATTAGGCTCAAAATTTTGGGTAAACCGAGGCACCAGTTAATATCGTCCAGTTCAGCTGAAATTTGGTGACTTAAGAGTTTACACCTGAGCTGACAATATACCCTTCCAGCAAACAAAATATTCCAGAATTAATTTTCCCACATTTGTAATAAGGACCACCCTACCTGATATATATATATATATATATATATATATATATATATATATATATATATATATATATATATATATATATATATATATATATATAGGGGTGTGGAAGAAGTTGAGAGGCGGAAGAGAGAGTTATATGCAGAAAGAAAGAGGTGAAAAGATTACTAAGCGAGAGTAAGAAGAGAGTGGATGAGTAATTTGGAAGGAATTTGAGTGTAAAGTGGAGGGACTGTAAGAAAATGTTCTGGAAAGAGGTGAAGAGAGTAAGACAGGGTGGAAGTGAAGTTAGCAGGGGAGTGAAAGATAAAAATAGTAGATTAGTAGTGGAGAAGGGAGAAAAAGTGAGCAGATGGAGAGAACACTTCAAGGAATTGTTGAACATACAGGATGGAAGTAATGGGAGTCTAAGTGGCTGGGGAATGGCTGGGAGAAGGAGGGAGGTGAGAAGACAGGAAGAAATCAGTAGGAGAGAATTTGTGGAAGCAATGAAGAAAGTTAAATTGGGGAAAGTCCCAGGAATTGATGGAGTGTGTGGTGAAATGCTGAAGCACTGGGGAGAGATAGTAGTAGAATGGATGTGGAAGATGTGCAGATTGGCCTGGGAGGAAGGTAGAGTCCCGGAGGATTGGAAGTCGGGTATAATTATTCCCTTGTACAAAGGAAAAGGGGAAAAAGAAGTGTGTGGTAATCATAGGGGCATTTGTCTTCTTAGTATAAAAGGAGAAGTGTTTGGTAGGATACTTATTGACAGAGTTAGAGAAAGAAGAGAGGAATTAGTCGGAGAAGAACAGGGAGGCTTTAGGCAGGGAAGAGGTTATGTAGATCAGATATTCATAATTAGATCTTTAGTGCAAAAGTTTCTAGAGAAGGGAAAGAAGTTGTATGCGGCTTTCAAGGATTAGGGGAAAGCATATAACAGGGTGGATAGACAAGTATTGTGGAAAGTATTAAGAATATTTGGAGTAGATGGGAAGTTGTTGAATGCTGTGAAGAGTATGTATGATGGTGCTAAGGCCGCAGTGCGTGTGGATGGTGAACTAAGTGAATTTTTCTCTTTGAAGGTTGGGTTGAAACAAGGATGTGTCATGTCTCCATGGTTGTTCAATCTGTATATTGATGGGGTAATAAAAGAGGTACAAGGTAGGGTAGTGGATGTTGGAGTGGCCCTGGTGAGAGAGGATAGTGTTTGGAAACTCTCTGTACTGTCGTTTGCAGATGATACTGTGTTGTTGAGTGACAACGAAGGGGAACTGCAAGGCTTGGTGGGTGAGTTTGGGAGAGTGTGTGGGAAGCGGAATCTAAAGGTGAATGTGAGGAAGAGTAAGGTGATGGTCTTTGAGAGAGGTGAAGTCAGTGAATGTACAGCAAGATTGGATAGTGAGGAACTGGAAAATGTAAGTTTAAGTACTTGGGTAGTGTGATGAGTAAGGATGGAGGTTTGGAGGGTGAAGTGCTTGAAAGGGTACAGTAGGGAAGAAAGGTTGCTGGTTCTTTGAAAGCAGTGATAAGAAACAGGGAAGTGAGCATGGAAGTGAAAAAGTTACTACATGACAGTATTGTGATACCAACTCTAACGTATGGAAGTGAAGCTTGGACGTTGTTGGAAGGACACAAGTCAAGAGTGAGAGCAGTGGAAATGAGTCATTTAAGAGGAGCCTGTGGAGTCACATGGAGAGACAGGCTGACAAATGAGGATATAAAGGAGTGTTGTGGTGTGGATGTGGATGTGATAGGAAGCTTTATAAGGAACACACTGAGGTGGTTTGGCCATGTGGAGAGGATGGAGGGTGAGAGACTGACGAAGAGAGTGTATGTGAGTGAGGTGGAGGGAGGTAGACGGAGGGGGAGGCTGAGGATGAGATGGAGGGATGGGGTGGAGAGGTATATGAGAGAGGGGGGTGTGAGTTGGAAGGAGGGCAATGAAATGGCAGGGGACAGGGCAACGTGGAGGCGATTTGTTTGTGGCCACCCCAAACGGGATTGAGGCGTCTGGCAATATATATATATATATATATATATATATATATGTGTGTGTGTGTAGAGAGAGAGAGAGAGAGAGAGTAAAAGTCCAATTATTCGGCAACTGGTTATTTGATAGATCCGATATTTCGGGAGTTTTTTGAGAAATAGTCCCATTTGATTGTTCGGCTGATGTTCTGAATCATCTTGGCAGTCCAGGTAGTGTTATTTGTGGCTAGTAGGCCTACTGTGTCATTACACTTGTATATGTTAACTAGTTTCTATATTTTCAGATTCAGGTATGGTACTGATTACAGTACTGTACAGTAGAATACAGCAGAGTAACCCCCCCCCCACCGCAAATTAGCGAGGGTTACATTCCAAGCCCATTGCTAATTCTTGAAATTCGCCAATTCTTGATGCCTTCCTGAAAATGACATTTACCAGTCATTGCATAGCCTATGAACCACTGATACTGCAATGCATTACCCATAAATACAAGTTGCTTGTTAACCCGTCACGTCCCGAGGTTTTCCGCACCTCCGACATCCCCAAGTCCCGAGGTATTTTCGAAAAAAATTTTTTTGGCTAAAACCTTCGCTTTTGGTGAGAAACATCGAAAATTCATAGAGAAATCGCTCACCTGATGTTTAAAATACCCAATTCAGGTAGGAGTTCCTCCTTACCTGACTGGGTTTTCTAATATGCTGGCACCAAAGAAAACGAGTTCTATGAGAGGGTAACTATTTTATCCACTCATAAACGGTATTTATTTATTTACTTGGTACGAATGTATATGTAGTATGAGATTATATTGGTTTTCAAGCAGTAATAAAGGCATTATAAGCATTGTTTCACTCACTAACTAATCACCATACTTGACCTTTTTTTGCCACATTACCTGATCATTATTTCTGGCTGTTTCTTCTTCTAATGCTATGTAAACATTGTCCTCCACATTGTCATCGATTGGGGAATCACTCTGGCCCTGAATATCTTTACTAGCCAGGTCACTGGTAACAGGTCCTTTGCCAAGACAATTGCATGAGGGGGGGAGGGGGGAGGTTATGTGGTGTAAGGCATTGTCCCTGCTTGGCATCTTGTAGAGGAATAGAGGAAGGTGTCCCGTGTATACATACGAAAAATCACGCGCGAAAATTGAAAATTGTGCAAATTAGGGACCTTGCAATTGCACGACGTACTGGTACGTCACCGGGACTGGCAAATGCAAATCGTTGCAACGTACCCATACGTCGACGGGACGGGGCGGGTTAAATCTGTTTCCCCGTTGTTTTTAGCTGTTCGGCTGTAACAGCATAATGGTGGTAGAGACTGTCCTTAAGTGTTTAATTAAAGCCTTACCTAACCGAGTTTAACTGTACCTAATAATTTAACCAAAGGTAACCTAACATAAAGTCGGAAAAATACAGAAAGTAAACTGGAGGAATATAAATTGGTAAGGACTTTCTGCTGAATGTTAATGTTAAACGTACATTTGGAGCTCATTCTTTTGTTCGTTTTTGTGTGTACATGTGGGAGTATTGATGCAAACAGTACTGTATTCCATTAACCCCTTAGTAACCTCCGGCGTTGAACAACTCTTTACAGTACCGGTGTCTGTGACGCTGGAGTTAGCGAGAGCCAAAAAAAAAAAAAAAAAAGAATTATGGGAACGGACTGAAGGTCACTGATATGTTTACACGACTTTACCATCCCTAACAGTGAGGTGGTCGCTTTATCTCAGATGTTTTTGCCCAAATGGAACATGCATCGTAACTTTATGAATTCTTCCGTGAATCATAGCGAATCATAGCATGGGTTTAGGAACTAAAAAAGCACATAGCTAGGTGCGCCAGACGTTTCTCTTCACATCTTTAAGAAAAGTAAGTTGAATTCAGAACTCTTAAAAAATTATTCGGGGGTCGGTCAAGGTAGCACACACATTTCTGAACTGATGGTCATTGAAGGGTTAAGCTGTTAAGCCATACATATGATTGTTTCAGGCGCAATGAAAGAAATTTAATCCATCTCTAAGTACGTATAATAAGTTTCTTTCATTCTTCTGAATTCAATTTATTTTTATTAAAGATGTGAAAAGAATTGTCTGGCGCACATAGCAATGTGTTTTCAGCTTCCTAAACCCAGGCTATTATTTGCTATGATTCACGGAAGAATTCATAAAGTTATGACGCATGTGCCATATGGGAGAAAACATCTGAGATTAAGCGACCGCCTGGCTGCTCGGGATAGTAGCGTAGAGTCATGTAAACATACCAGTAACCTTCATTCCCATCCCATAATTTTCTTAACACCTCTCTCTCTCTCTCTCTCTCTCTCTCTCTCCTTCCCATACCTTTACCTTTCCTTCGTTTGGTTTACTTCTATCCAGTCTTTTTTTTCTCTCTCTCTGCTCAGGTAGCTAGTTTAATAATATATATATATATATATATATATATATATATATATATATATATATATATATATATATATATATATATATATATATTTATTTCTGTTCATTTTCCAAACTCAGTTTCTCCTTTCTTTCCCCTCTTATTTACAGTATGCTATTCTCTTTCTAATGCTTCATATTTTCCTTCTTTTTCTCGTTTGTCATTCATTCCTGATTTTGCATCTTCTTTCTTTGGTTTTCTTCACTTATGTATCCTTGTATTCCCTTTTTTTTTTTTTTTCACTTTGCTGGTTTTTAAGTCACCTTTTTTTTTTTTCTCTCCACTATCAGATGGACCCCAACTGACAGACCCCCAAAAGATCCCAACAAACTGACTCAAAAAAGATCCCAACAGACAAACCCAGAAAAGAAACCCCAGATAGGCCCCCACCAGATAGACCCAGAAAAAAAGACCCCAACAAACAGACCCAGAAAAAAAAGATAGACCCTGAGGAGAGACCCCAACAAACAGTCCAAACACACAGGCTTAAAACTAAGCCCTCCAGACACTAGCAAACAGACCCCAACATAATGACCTTAAAAAACAGACCTCAATAGACCCCCCCAGACAGACCCCAACAGACCCCCCCTAAAAGACAGACTACAACAGACAGATCCCAAAATAAACCCCAAGAGACAGACCCTAACAGACATATTTCAACAGACATACTCGTATTCCAAAAGACAGACAACAACAGACAGACCCTAAAATAAGCCCCCAAAACAGACATTAACAGACAGACCCAACAAGGCAGATCCCACAACACAGACCCTCAATATATATATACCATAATAAGCGGACTTGAACTGAGACTCCCCAAAACAGACCCCACAAGACAGACCCCATCAGACAAATCCAAACATCAGAGGAATGGGACTAGGGGTAGGCGGAAGAGATTCATCTGAATTAATAATCTAAAACCTGAGTGTGCGCGGGCATAACTTTGTCTGTGGCTAAAAGGAAGATTAGTTTTGCCAGTGGGTGGGCTGAAGTTAATGCATCTGTCATACATTTTTCATTTCGTTTCTTACTACTATTTCCATCCCAAAAGATCCACTGCTATTCTCCATTCCCCTCCCTTCTCTTTTCGTTCATCCATTGATCATCGGAATGGTTCTTTTTAATCTGGTTGGATTTCTTATTCAGGTTGGATTTCTGCCCATCATTTCTCGTCCTTCAGCTTTTCTTGGGCTTCCTCTCTCCCCTTTATTTTGATTTGTTTACCTCTTCAGCTCCAGCCAATCATGTAAATTCTATTCTTGCTGCTGCCAGACAATTTTATTAAGCTTAGTAGAGACTTTTCATACTAAGGGGTTAGGTACAGCCTTCAATAACTTCACAAATACTAAAGATCTTTCCAAACCTAGATTAAATGATCTGATGGCAGCAAAAATAATGCACAAAATGGTCAGCAAATAGTGTTTCACTATCAACCCACCTGGCAATACGTTACTTGGATAAAATTCGCTCTCGGAAATAGAGTTGCGTGTGTGATAGAAAGACGTCATATAAGTGTGGGAATTTTTGCATGAGGGAGAAAAAAAAAAGTTGTCCTTGCTGAGAGAGAGAAAAAAAAAAGAAGGAGAAGCGGGGAAGAGAGGTCGCATGCAGGGAAAAAAACAAGTTGCATGTATATGAGATAAAGTTTGGAGTGAGAGGAAACAGTAACGAGGGAGAGAAAACGTCCATGCACGCCGGGAAAAATTAGAGTGCTTAGTAAACACACTTGCGCGCGTTGGGAAAGAAGTCACATGCACAGGAAATAAATTTGCCATCAGGGGCAAAAAGTCACCCTTAGGGTTAAAAGTAGTTTGTGCTAGAAGATAGTGTAGCAAATGCGGACAAGAAAAGTCCCGTGCATAAGTAAGGGAGTCACGAATTGCAGGGACAACGTAGTGTGCGCAGAAAAAAAATTCATGTGCCAGTGGAAATGTCGGACCCCAAGGAAGAAACCATCAGGAGTGGAGAAAAATAGTTGTACATGCAGACAAGCAAGTTGCACGCAGACGGTGGGGTGGTTTGGGAAGTCTTGCATGCGTGGGAAGAAAACTGAGTGTGGATGAAATTCACACGTGAGAGGAAAAAATGTGAGCATGGGAAAAAGTTACATCCCTGGAGAAGAAAGCCATGTGCACATATAAAAGTCTTCATAAGAAAAAATGTTCTGACCATGGGGAAAAAGTCGCATGCGGGGAGCTGTGAAGTAGGGCTGCAGGGAAAAAGTCAGCTGTGCAAGGAAAGCCTTGGGTGCAGAAAAAAAGCCACAGTGGTGAAAAAAAAAAAAAAAAAAAAAAAAAGTCGCGTGCTCCTGGAAGAAAGGTCGAGCACACTGGTTAAAAGTCTCTGGTTAGGGAAAAAGTGCAGGGGTGAAAAAAAAAAAAAAAAAAAAAGTGGGGAGAAAGTTGCACGCACTCAGATGTGGTTTCGAGAACTAGTTAAAAGGTCAAGACCACTGGCAGGGTCAACTGAAGATAGTTTTTAGTTGGTTAAGACCAAACTTTGTGAAAAACTTTGGGGTAAGGCAAAGGTAATGGATTCCATTCTTAGAAGAGTCAGTCAAAGTCAAGGTCGCAGGGGATGGTCAATTATAAAGGATACAGAGCAAGGCCAATTCATTTTCGATCTTATCTGAACCATATTTAGTGGAGGGGCTGAGACATGAGTGATTTTTTTTTCCTGAAATTATTCGAAAGTAAAGGTCATAGGGAAATTTAAATGTTAGGCCCTAAGACTACTTGGTGGGTGCGGGTGTTGCATTCTGGGTGATCTTTCTTGATCACACTGGCTCTCTTCGAACTCTCCACACCGAAAAAAGAAAAAAAAAAAAAGCCTGACAGTGGCAAAACTAAACGGAAAAAAATTGTAATCCCTTTCAATGGATAATTGGGAGCTTCCTTGTCCTGGCGAAGTTAGTATATAATGGTGCAATCAATATGACTTTTCTTCCCTAAGCACTGATGAATGATCCGTTTTCGACTTCGGGCATAGATTAGATAGTCCGTACCTTGAGGCACAGCAGTCCTTCTACGTCTTACAAGTACATGCTCGTACATTAGCATATCACCACTTGACTCTAGTACCCACAATTCATAACGAATAAATGCTCGGGATGTCTCATTCAGGATCTATATTAGTGGGAATGGTTTGTATTTTCGCTTGGCCCTGTGGAAAGTCAGCGAAGTTTGTGTTTTTACGATATTCTATTCATCAACCTATTACTTAAGTCAGCCAAAGATAGTATTCGTATCGTTTCAGACATCATACCTTTCCCAGCCAAGAAGTAATGTTAGGAAAAGTTATGTTAAAAACAAAAATAGTGCAGATGAAAGAGGAAATAAAAATGAGGAAGAGTGGGGCGCACACAATTTTCATAACTAGTTCAGAAGACTGTATTGTCTGTTTACAAGTTTGTTCTCCTTTACTGAAGACCGTAGGAGCTGATTGTGTGTGTGTGTGTGTGTGTGTGTGTGTGTGTGTGTGTGTGTTTGCGAAATATATTTATGGGTGAGTGAGTGATTGAAGTGTAAATGAGGCGCTGGGAATGGATAAAATCAACTTTTCTGTGACGGCCAAAATATTATTTTACATGGGCTATCTTCGAGCATTTTATTTATTATCTGTGTTACATCCTGACAGTTTTGTTGAACGCAGGAAAGATGTTTCATACTCAAAGTGGTAAGATAGTGTCCCAATCCATTCATCACAAGGCGTCTCCCTCAAGCTGAAGAAAATATTTTGGTAGTTGTTCCTGTTCTTAACCTTGGTTTGTCTGGTCTAAACAGACCCGTCGACCAGAAATAAACAACTACTTCTGTTGGGCCGTCTTACAGGTAAAGTACGGAACAAACACCGTCAGGAGGTCCGGCGTCCCCTTGTGGTATGCAGCACCTCGCTAGGATGGGGTCAAGGGCCGTCCCACAGCGAGGTGCAGGGAAATATGACGAGGTTTGGCTCCCGGGTGGACGTCATAGCTGTTACACCCATAGTGCACTGCGCCACCACGTTCAGGCTTGTCATCAGTGTCTCGTTTGGTTGCAGCAGGAATTATAATTGATACACACACACACACACACACACACACACACACACACACACACACACACACACACACACATACACACGGACAAGTGTCGTTACATCTCTTGCGCGCAACACACTGACACCAGGAACGAAAGTTTTGATGACAGGCTCATGAGGAAATTTTCCCATGGGCCTGTTATTAGAGCTTTCGTTCTTGGTGTCACTCTGCTTCGTGCAAGAGGTGTAACGATACTTTGCCAAGTGTGTGTACTCCGGTAAATACAGTACCATTACTTTTTCCGATGCCCCGTTTTGAAACACGATGAAGTGGCTGATATGATTCCCAGAGCCTCTCTTTAACAGTTGGTACCCTACGCCTGTTTTTCCTGATCATAACATGAGGATCGGAGTAGGAGTTAGCATAGGATGACCCATGTAAGGTCTATTAGATCCTCCCAGCACAGGAAGAACTCCTTAAAGCTGCAGGTTTCTGCTGTTAAGAGACGTTTAGAAATAAGGACTACCTGAATATGGAAGCCACAGGCGAGTGAATAAAACAATACTCTGATACAATTAGTAGAGCTGTTTCGAAGCATTACAAATAAGACATGTCAACACAGACACCAGTAGGATATGTACTATAATAAAATTGTCATAATTCACAAATAATATACCGGTATCACCACGAGCAATACCAAAAATAATGACACTACTATTACTACTACTACTACTACTACTAATTCTTGAACAACAATAATAACAGTAATAATAATTATAATAGTAATAGTAATCTCATCATCATCATCATCATCATCATCATCATCATCATCTTCATCATCATCATCATTATATTTAAATAAATAAATATCTATAAACATTATGTAACCAATTTCGCTAACGAAGAATTCCAAACGCACTGCAGTCAGAAATAAGAAAATTAAGCGAGGTAAGCCACTTTGCGTCGTTTTTTCCAGCCCTTTCTAGAACTCCTCCTACCCCAGTCGCAGCAGTTCGTCGTCGTACCGTGGATAAAAGCCGTCCTTTTACAGTCACCACATGACCTCCGATTACCTAATATTATGAAGCCTTTTTGTATTCACATTCCTCAAGAACGGTTAAATTCATCCCTGCCTACAGTCTGCGACTGTAGGGGTACCGGTCATACAGAGTCAGGTCGAGTAACAATTCCCGAAAAGCCTCGGATCTATGGACCCCATGCCCAACAATATATATATATATATATATACTTAACAGGTGTAGTCTACCACGAAAGTATATATATATATATATATATATATATATATATATATATATATATATATATATATATATATATATATTTGACAGGTGAACAGTCTATCACGAAAGTATTAGTGCACACTTCGGACGAAACAATCTGCCACCACAAAAAATGATTGCTTCAAAATCGCAACTGATTCCATCTCAGGTGAATAATAGACTTGTTTTCTATGTACAGTATTTTCACTTACATTCTGGTTACTGAGCAAACTGAGTAATGACTACTTAATGCATTTTAAGAAGGACATCAAATACTTGAGTAGGTAATGAAGGCTAAAAACGTAATGGCAGGCCCCTACACCTCAAAGGGATTGACTTTTAACGTTTAAATTACCTGCGACGACTATTATATTTCCCAAACGTTGTTATGTCTGGTACGACTGGCGAGCTGGTTATTATTAAAGCACCATCTAACATAAGAAAATAAAGTTCCTTAATTCAAAATGCATTAATTAACCACTGCTTGCAAGGTAAAGCTGAGCACAGCATCGATTAGAGCATTAGGATTTTCCAGAGCTTTTATTTCACTTTTTATTGATGCTTTCAGGAGAGTCTGTACAAAGAAGGGAGTGTGGGTTAGATTCGGGAGGGTTAAGGGGTAGGTAGAGGTACCGTTCATGTGGGTAAGTTAAGTGGTGGGTAGGAGCAGATGTGGAAAAGGAAAGAGTGAGTGACGTGGATGTGAAAAGGTTAAGGGATAGGTGGGGGTAGATGTGGAGATGTGATGGAATGATGTGAGGGATTATGAAATCAATACGAGTAGATGTGAGGAAGGGTGGCGAAGGTCGTGTGGGTGTGGGGAAATTAATGGGTGGATGGGGGTAGATGCGTGGTACGGTTATTGGGTGGGTGGAGAAGGTGTGGTGAAGGGAGAAGTGGGCAAGGTGGGAATGGGTTAAGCAAGGGAAGACGGTTGGAAGAGAAACGCGGAGAATAATGCACAACAGAACTAAGAGGACAAGGTGGACAGTGTTTGTGGACATAAAATGTGTTGTTGGAGAGGGAGAGGGTAAGGCTACTGGCTATGGACATAGATGCCTAGATATAATTTTTTCCCAGATCACACCTCGCAGGTTGGAGCATCAGGTAACAGAGAGATCCCATTATGTAAAACAGCCTTAGCCCTGGGTCCGTTTATGTACAGTACATACCCTTTCTTCTTGATGTCACTAGACGATCTTATTCAACTTAGGACTGTCTTCTAGTAAAGAGGGGATTAATGCTACCTGTGTCTAGTTCCTCCAGCTGGAAACGTTTGTCCTAAACTGAATATAGTCATCTGGAAGTAAGAAAAAGGTGAAAAAAAAAAATCATCAGATAACAGTGATTAACTCCTTCAGCCGTACAACGTCTTGCTCGATGAAATCATCAGTTTCCGAAAGAAAAAAAAAAAAAAATCCAGGCAGATGAACATAACTTTCACTGTTTTTAACCTCTTCTGCTCGAGGACGCATTTCCCCTCTAAGTTGGACAGTGTGAGAGTTACCCATGGAAAAAAAAAAAAAAAACTGCCGAAGGAAGGTAATATTTATGTATTAATATAGGAAAAACAACAGTAGTTACGGAGCAAGTCTTTTCCCCTGTCTATCCATCTGCCTATCTATAGATGAAGAGACAGACTATAAAATAGGTAGATAAACAATTTCCTGTTGAGATCATGAATGTTTAAGGGAAAGATGATGGGAAGAGGAGGGGCAGTGGGTGGGTAAGGGAAGGGAGGAGGCCGGGAAAAATGCGTAACAGAATTAGGGGCTGTTTTGGTGGAGGTTCCGGGTTTTAAACTTCAGTAAAGTAAATTAATTAACAGAGTGAGTGCCCGCGAATGGAAAGAATGGAGGAGGAGCAGGCCAAATTTCTCTCAAAATTTTCTCTTGGTTGGAAATATCGACCTCGTAGTTAGGTTCTCATTACATGTTCGGAATGTGTTGAAGATCTTGTTTAGCTGTTCTTTGGTTGGCATCTGTCTATCTATCTGTCATTTTGTCTGTCTGTCTATCTATGGATCTATCTGTAAGGCTCGTTCACTCGCATTCTCTTAGTCATCCGCCAGTGTATTCTCTCAGTTTCATTCGGAAGTTAGATTATAAGCAGTTCGTCCATAATTATCCCCGAACTCAGGCGCTCTGTGACTCCCTCCTATGAGCTACTCTGAAATACACCCATAACACTCTCTTCTCCTCTTTCACCTACCTCCAGTGAGCACTTCAGACGTCGTCCTGTCACTGTGGATGCAATCAAGGAATTTCAGATCTGCTGAAAGTCGTTTCTTAAGACTTCAGGACTTGGCTACCCTTCAAATCCAATTATAGACAATCAAATAAAATGTTGTCCATTACATTTCCTTTCCCATTTTCATTCCAGCGGGAAATAAAACAGTTTGGTCAAGTCGTGACCTAACAGTATTACCAACGTTTCTCTCTCTCTCTCTCTCTCTCTCTCTCTCTCTCTCTCTCTCTCTCTCTTCTGTAGGAAGAATGGAAATTAGCTTAAGTCTGTCTAATGATAACGTAATGCTAATAATAATAATAATAATAATAATAATAATAATAATAATAATATCAAGAAGCGGTGCCAATGCACACCAAACCCGGCCCCGGCAATCATTGTAGTGCTGACCTATAAACACATCAGGATATCTATACTCAATTTTTTTTTCGAGGCGAAGATGCACTCGACAGGTTGGTGATAGTTGGCTGAATGCAACTTGTCCAAATAGCATCATTGCAATTCCAATAATTACCAGGTAATGTGAATAAAAACGTATTTACTCACTCAAATTTCTCCCTGAGATATACGTTATATCAATGAATAATGCTAATGAGTAAAGAGATTATGAAGGAATGTGTTGGCTGCCCAAGTCAACAATCTAAGCTTGTGTTTGGATGCACTCTGCTTCATTTGTAACTTTTCATATATTTTAACGCAAATTGGGACAAATTGCACTAAACATAAGAAGAAACGTAATCATCAACTTTTTTTGAAGACCAGATTCTATTCAAAACATGGAATTAATGAAACTCACCATTTGTGAAATATTAAGGGGACGTGAAAAGAACAGCCACTGTCGCCTGGCGGGAAAACACTTGCAGCTGATTCTCAGTACAACATTTTTTCGATATAGTTCTGTTTCCCGTGTCCCTTAAAGGTGATGATGGCCTTTTTTTTTTTGTTTTTTTTTTGTCTCTTTGTAATATTTCGCTTGATGTTGTTCCACTTATTCTATTCCTCACACAATTTCAATCTTGTTTTGCCCATTACCTCCCTTCTTTCTTTTGTTTTCTGGGAGATACCTATATCAGCACTACTGTCCCTTTTCATCCTCTTTGGGAAGACAGTATGCATGACTATCATAATATTCATCAGCCTCATAAATACAGATAGGGAAAATAATACTTTTAATAAAGTCTAAATTTATTTGAGATATTGTGATTTACAGAACAGGTTTACCGAATAGGCTACTTGTTACACGGCATATGTCTACAATTTACATTCACACAATTTCATCATCACTGCTCTCACCTGAGTCTACAGAAATAATTAATTGATCAAGTAAATGTCCGAGGGCCGAACCTTTGGCTCGGTACTCAGTTTCAGTTTTCCTTACATGGCTCATTGCATTTTGCCAGTGTTGTGGAATTATATGATTAGTTGCTTCCTGTGTTAATTTTTCAACGTTTTTTCAAAGACTGATCACCATTAAACTCCTCTTCTTAACCCCTTTGCACACAGATAAGTTTTTAAGTTTTCTGGGATTTGATGTGCAGGCTTTTCTTCCCCCCCCCCCGGCTGCCGTGCACTCAAGAAATGTGTATTCTCAGCTTATTTTCACCACTCAAACATATTTATTAACTACAAAATCCACATATTCCTATTCGTCGATGTTTGTTCTACACGATAAACAACAAGAAACACACACACACTAGGTACGTTAGGGCCCTCTGAATAAATATTCGGGATCATAGATTTCACTTCTCAACATCATAAGTTGAATGTTTACTAATCAATCTCTACTTGTTATACAATCAATCGAAAGAGAATTTTATTAGCTTTCGAATGGGTCAGGTCCCAGTTTGATGCGAGGTATCGTCTTCGAGTTATAAGCGAAACTGTAAAACTCATTTTCAACAGAAAACAACTTTTTATTCAGGGATCCTTTGCGAAGAACTTTTCTCGGCATCGTTATGTTTTTATTTCATCATCCTATGCACAATTTCATTCCCTTTCATCTCAATAAAGAACGATGATCCCAGGCCTCATAGTTCTCGAGAAAAATGCAAAAAACTACAGTGCATTTTGCCGCTCACTGACATGCTGTCAGCCGCACTCACGTTATTTTCCCATAACGTGCTAACACTTTTATGCTTGCTAGCTATGCTGTCTTTGGTTTTATACCAGCAACTATTTTATATAATTACTTCTGTTTTGTTTTTAGTCCTCTCAGAAACCACACATGAATACTAAACCTGCTGCTAGCAACTGAAACTAAAGCTATACTTATTTCCCCATCATTTGTGTTGAGGTAAATAACAATACATTTGTATATGTAATTATACCGACATAAATAAAGGTAAATAGATAAATAAAAAGAATATCACGTACTTCTCCAGTGGCGATGATCTTCCTGCAGGACCAGATCGGTCGGGAGGTGAGGAGTTTTGTAGTGTGTGTGTGTGTGTGTGTGTGTGTGTGTGTGTGTGTGTGTGTGTGTGTGTGTGCGCTCCACTAGTGAAGGTGTCGCTCAGTATGGTACCGGTCAAAACAATCACCCATGCAAAGCAGCACATCACATACAGGACACATGTTCCTTGTGTCCTTCCTCACCCCCAACTTGAAGCACAAGGTACACCTGAGCCTCTTCTTGTCAGGGATCCTTGCCCTGTTGTGGCCCAGAGTGCGATCCACCCTCATGTTGTCAATCACCCTGCGATGCTTGCTTGGATACCCTCGTGATCTGTGGTCCTGTCGTGCAGTAGCTGCAGGCCCAGGCACAGGTTCTCCCAACGGACCAGCAACTGGAGGTGGTGGCAGTGTTGGCACCCCTGATGGGCTTCCTGCAGGTGGTGCTGGTGTTGATGGTGGCACCTGTGATGGCCCTGCTTCTGGTGGTGCTGGTGTGGGGTGTCCAGCAGGCTGTGCTGGTGCTCATGGTGGCTGGGCCCATCCTGGCGCTGTTGGTCGTGCCTGCTGGGTGCCAGGTATTGCTGGTGCTGGCCGCCGGGCAGGTAGATCTGAGACGTGGTGGAGTGTGTCCAGATGCATGCCACTCCTCTTTGTGGAAATGCAGAAGATCGTGGACGATCTGGTCCACAAATTCAAGGAGGGTTACTTGCACTTGTCTGTACTTCTTATACAAGGCAAACGTGTTGAACAGTGTCATTTGGATGAAATAGAACGTGATCTTCTTCGTCCACTTGACAGTTCGGCATTGGATGGGGTAGTACTGGACCATCTGATCGAAATGATCCACCCCACCCATGTACCTGATGTACTCCTCCACAACAAAGGGCTTGTGGACAACCTTCTCCATGTAGGTTGTCTGCCTGTCATTACCCCGCACCTTTCCTCGAACCCTCTTCGGAATGGTGTCCGCAGTGTGGAAGGTGGATACCATGTTCACAATGCGTTTGTCCCTCCACAACAGGACTAGCATATTGTCCTTGTGCCTATACGCCATGTCCCTCTCGGGCAGGCTCTTAGCCCTGGCGATGACCTGCAGCTGGCATGGCACTCCTCTAGGAAGCTGTAGGGTCTCACACACGTAAAATCCTGCAATGAAGAGTCGTTCACACACGGTTACAGGATTGTAATAGTTTTTCATGAACAACTTATAGCCCTGGTCCTTCAACAGTTCCACAAGGCCCAACACGGTGTTCTGGAGGGTATGCTGCACCCCCATGTAGACCTTGAGGTTCCAGATGTAGCCCAGGGATAACTCAGCCAGCATGCACATCTTGATGGCATACTTGGTGGGCTTCTGGGGGTTGTAGATGCAGAAGGACAGCTGGCCCTTCCACCCCAGAGAGCCCTCAACCAGGCTGAGCTGCTCCTCGGGTAGGTACTCTGACTGGAACTGCTGAAGGAGGTACTCCATGACCCTGCGAATGGGGATGAGCTGATCTTGGTTGTCTTTGGGAATGGTGATTGAGTTGAAGGCATGGAAATGCTTCAGGATGGCAGTGAAGCGCCCTCCACTCATCGCCCGCTGGACCCTTGGGTAGTCTTGCAGCTCAGAGCTCCGCCAGTAGTGCCTGATGGTCAGCATGTGCACAACCCCCATGAAAAGGTATAACCCCAGGAACTTGGCCATCTCCTCTTCATAGCAGGAGAACCAGGCATCCAGCTGAGTCTCCAGGAATATGGCGTACCAGTTGATTTCCACGGTGAGGTATGACAACAAGTCCTGCGTGAAAAAGAGCTGGAAGAACTGCAGGGGAGTTGTTGGAATATCCACCTGGATCCCTGGGGAGCCAGTGAACGGCTCATGGTTCAGTGTGAACGGGCCACTGCTCCACCCAGGATCCTTTTCAGCGGCAGTGGCAGCGGTGGCAGCAGGTTGGCCTGTTGACACCCTTTGGCCTGCCCTCTGACCCCTTGGATGTCCCCCGTGTCCAGGCAGCGGACCACGGTGCCCTCGTCTGGGAGAGGACACCTCGGACAAGGAAGAGGACGAGACAGAGGGCTCTGGGGACACCAGTGTCCTCGGTCTGGCCAGCGAGGATGTCACCGTAGCATCCTGCACGGCAGAAGCGGGTGGAGGGGCCATCACAACGAACACTGGCTCTCCAGGGGGGGCAGAGGGGCCTGGAGATTGGGAGTTGATGAAGAAAGCGGTGGGACCAGCAGGTCCTACAGGTGGGGAGGGTTCTCTGGTGAAGCCGGCCAATGATGGTGGTGTGGTCTCTCGCGATGGAAGCTGGTAGGACACCTCCACTTGCTGACCAGATGGTGGCAGCTCAACCTCCTCCACCCCAGAACGGTCACTCTTAATGTCACTCTCTGACTCTTCCTCGCTGAAGATCCAATGCCACTTGTGTTATGCTTACCTGCATTTCATCTTTGAAAGACTGCTGTCGTTGCAAGCCAACTGGAGAATAAATTGCTGTTTGAGGGACTGTGGACCCTGTAGCAGTCCAAAGCTGTGGTAGGAATGTGAGCTGAAATAAAGGAGTCAAGATATTTTATTCACAGCCAGCCAAGAACTTTGCTCAACACTGGCACATTGCAAGGGTTCATGATATACGTGTATGTCCGTATGTCCTTGAAAAACATTGTCTCCCACAGCTGACTTAGCGCATAGGTAGGGGCCACTAGCACGTGGTTACCACTTTCATTTTCTTTGCACATTACACATAACCAAATCGATCATTTTTATGAGACAGATAGTACATTTCACCAGTAACATGTAAATGGACGTGTTCCGTAGGCTGTTACCTGTGCACTAAGGTGTAGCAGATGGTGTTTCCCTTATGACAGCACACTGCAGTAGGTCAGTCTTTCACTGTCTTTACACATAAAACATAACCCAATCTATCACTTTGTATGAGTCAAGATATTTTATTCACAGCCAGCCAAGAACTTGGCTCAACACTGGTACAATGCAAGCGTTCATGATATACGTGTATGTTCTCTAAAAACATCGTCTCCTACACCTGACATAGCAAATAGGTAGGGGCCACTAGCACGTGGTCATCTCTTTTATTTTCTTTGCACATTACACAACCAAATCTATCATTTTTATGAGATACACAGTACATTTCACCAGTAATATGTACATGGACGTGTTCCATAGGCCGTTACCTGTGCACTAAGGTGTAGCAGACAGTGTTTCCCTTACGAGAACATGCTGCAGTGGGTCAGTTTTCACTGTCTTTTCACATAAAACATAGCCTAATATATCAATACATGGAATACACAGTATATTTCACACACACACACACACACACACAAATGTAAATGTACGTGTTCCTAACCTCATGTTGCATTTCGCTACCTTTTGTGCTAGCTCAGGTGTATGACACACACACTCTTTATTACGAGCACATGGGTCATTTTTTCACTGTCTTTTCACATAAAACATTGCCAAACATATCGATACATCGGATACACAGTATATTATACCAAAAAAAGAAAAATGTAAATGCACGTGTTCCTAACCTTGAGTTGCATTTCGCTACCTTTGTGCTAGCTCAAGTGTACGACACACACTTCATTATGAACACGTAGCTCAATCTTTCACGTTATTTCAACATAATACATAGCCTAATCTATCAATATATGAGATACACAGTAAACTTCACCAATAAAATGTAAATGCACATCCTACTTAGATCAATTATGTGGCCCATACCTGGGCGGTAAGGAGTAGGAGATGATGATTTCTAGAGGATCAAGTGGTTCAGTTTCACTTTCTTTTCACATAAATAAATAACAAAATATATCACTGTATGACATACAAAGTATATCACACCATCTACAATTACATATCTCACATTGCATTTTGTTACCTTTGTGCTAGCTCAGGTGTACAACACACACACTTCATTATGAGCACATGGCTCAGTCTTTCACATTTTTTCCACATAATACTTAGCCTAATCTATCAATATATGAGATACACAGTATATTTCACCAATAAAATGTAAATGCACGTCCTACATAGGTCAATTATGTGGTCCACATCTGGACGGTAAGGTGTAACAGATGATTTCTAGAGGAGCACGTGGTTCATTTTCACTTTCTTTTCACATAAACAAATAACAATATATATCACTGTATGAGATACACAGTATACTTCACCAATAAAATGTAAATGCACTTGTTCCTAACCTCACATTGCATGTCGCTACCTTTGTGCTACCTCAGATATACAAGACGCACTTTATCCTACGAGCAATTGGGTCAGTCATTTACTGTCTTTCACATAAAAGATAACCAAATCTATCAATATATGAGCTAAACAGTATATTACACCACAACAAGTATATTACACCACAACAAGTACTGTAGCACCAGTACTGCAGCACCAGTAGACTGTAGCACCAGTCGAGCAGGGCAGTACTCCCGAAGGTGGATGGAAAGCTGATGACAGGGAGTGCTGGAGCTCCCGTTTCATCAGCCCTCAGGACTAGTTCCTGACCATCCCCCTTTGCTGAACTTTTTCAGTGTCTCAGTTACACAGAGAGTAGGCCAGCATGCTCTCCAGTACAAATTTCTCTAACTATCTTCACCAAACTACATGCACAGTACACACTACACTTCCTATTCAAAAATCAACAAAAATGGCGTCTACTAATCGAGCCTCGGAGTCCCCAGGGGGGGGGACCATAAATGCCCCCGCCATCTGCCCCTCTCCCGGTGACGACTCGAGGTGCCTGGAACCACTGTCTGACTCTCTTGTTCTTCATTTCTGCAACATTCGCGGCCTTTCATCTAACTTTCGCTCTGTTGAGCACCACCTCTCCTCCTCTAAACCTCACCTTCTTTTTCTGACGGAGACTCAGCTGTCTGAGGCAACCGACAGCAAACCCTTTTCTGTATCCTCCTACTTTCTCTATACTCATTTCAAAGCCAAAGATGGCTGTTGTGTATACATACCCAACGACTTATCTTGCTCTCGTGTTCCTGAACTTGATTCTTCTGAATTCTCCACACTCTGGCTTCGGCTTTCCTGTCATTCTCTGACTAAATATATCTGTGCTGTTTACTTATCCCCCAATTCTACTGACTATCAAAAATTCTTCGACTATCTTACTTCTACGGTGGAACACATTCTGTCCATTTCTCCTTTCTCTGAAATCTCCATTCTTGGAGATTTCAATGTTCACCACCACCTTTGGCTCTCCTCTCCTTTCACAGATCCACCTGGTGAACAAGCCTACATCTTTTCTATCCTTAATGACCTAGAGCAGCTTGTACAGCACCCTACCCGTATCCCTGACCACCTTGGAGAGAGCTCCAACATACTTGACCTCTTCCTCACAACTAATCCTTCTGCTTACTCTGTTAATCTTTTCTCTCCGTTGGGCTCCTCCGATCACAACCTTATTACCTTAACCTGTCCTATCACTCCGGTACGGCCTGTGGACCCTCCAGGGAAACGTCGTCTGTGGCATTTTGGAGCCGCGAACTGGGAGGCCCTCAGGCAGTACTTCTTTGATTTTCCCTGGAATGATTATTGCTTCCATGGCCGTGAGCCATCTGAGTGTGCCTTGCGCATTACGGAGGTTATTCTCTCGGGCATGGAAGCATACATTCCTTTCTCATATCCTTTGACTAACGCAAGAAAGCCTTGGTTTAATCACGCTTGTTCTAATGCTGTCCGCAACAAGGAGAAGGCCTACAAAAGGTACCGGAGCCAACCCACCCCTGAATCACATCATCTTTACATTTCTGCCCGGAATCGTGCTAAGTCTGTTCTTCGCTCTACTAAAAATAATTTCATCCATACTAAATGCTCTCAACTCTCCAACTCGAATTCTTCCCACTCCTTCTGGCACCTTGCCAAAAATCTTTCTAACAACTTTACCTCATCATCCTTCCCTCCTCTTTTCTACTCTGATGGTTCTGTAGCTATTTCTTCTACTGATAAAGCAGATCTCTTCGCACAGACTTTCTCCTCCAATTCCACCTTAGACGATTCCGGTGCTGTTCCTCCATCACTTCCTCTGACTTCCTCATGGCTGACATTAAAATTTCTTCAGTTGATGTATTTTCTGCCATCACTGGCCTCAGTACTAACAAGGCATATGGGCCTGATGGGGTCCCTCCTGTTGTTCTCAAGAACTGTGCTTCTGTGCTTACACCTGCCTAGGCAAACTCTTTCGCCTTTGTCTGTCAACTTGTACCTTTCCTTCTTGCTGGAAGTTTGCTCTCATTCAGCCAGTCCCAAAGAAGGGTGACCACTCCCAACCCTCCAACTATCGTCCAATTGCTTTAACGTCTTGTATTTCAAAAGTTTTCGAGTCAATTCTTAATAGAAAAATTTTAAGGCATCTTTCCTATCACAACCTTCTTTCCGATCGTCAGTATGGGTTCCGTCAGGGACGCTCCACTGGCGATCTTCTCACCTACCTTTCAGACTCCTGGTCATCCTCCTTTCGGGACTTTGGCGAAAGCTTTGCCATTGCACTTGACATCTCAAAGGCTTTCGATCGAGTCTGGCATAAATTTTTAATTTCCAAACTGCCCTCCTACGGTTTCTATCCTTCTATCTGTGCCTTCATCGCTAGCTTCCTTTCTGGTCGTTCTATAGCCGCTGTTGTAGACGGCCATCGTTCTTCTCCTAGATCTATCAACAGTGGTGTTCCTCAGGGCTCTGTCCTATCACCAACTCTCTTCCTTTTATTCATCAATGATCTTCTAAGCTGTACATCTAACCCTATCCACTCATACGCTGATGACTCCACCCTTCACCTTTCCATTCGGTTCCCGCAACGCCCATCTCAACAGTTGCTTCAAGAAACAAGGGATGAGGCTATGGCACACCTAATGTCTGACTTGGCTCGTATCGCTGACTGGGGTAAAAATAATATGGTTGTCTTTAATGCATCTAAGACTCAGTTCTTACACCTATCAACCCGACAAAATCTTCCACAAGTATACCCATTAATGTTTAATAATATTCAGCTTAATCCTGCATCATCCTTGAACATGCTTGGGGTTTCATTTACTCAGGACTTATCTTGGAAAGACCATATTACATCTCTTGTAAAATCTGCTTCTAAGAGATTGGGTGTGCTGAGCCGACTCCGTTCCTTCTTTACCCCTGCACAATTGTTGACTTTATAAAGAGATTCTATCCGCCCCTGTGTGGAGTACAACTCTCATGTGTGGGGGAGGGGGCTCCCCACATACAGCTCTTCTCAATAGTGTGGAGTCAAAGGTTTTTCGCCTCATTAACTCTCATCCTCTTACTGACTCCCTTCAACCTCTGTCTCTTCGCCGCACTGTTGCATCTTTATCTCTTTTCTATCGCTACTTTAATGGTCACTGCTCCTCTGAACTGTCTGCTTGCATTCCTCCACCTCTACGACGGGTGCATAGCACCCGTCTGGCAGCAAACTCTCATCCCTTTTCTGTCCAACTCTCTAATGCAAGAGTTAACCGTTACTCCCAGTCTTTCATTTATGCAACAGGTCAGCTCTGGAACTGTCTCCCTCTATCTGTATTTCCTGCTGCCTATGATCTCCAGTCTTTCAAACGCAGTGTGTCCAGGCATCTCAAAATGATCGGATCTTGAATTTGGCTCTCTATTGTATTTTGTTTTTCTCTTGGAGGGAACTGTTACTGCGGGCCATGGCCTTTGGTTCCTTCTTCCTCACATAAAAAAAAAAATAGTACATGGCCCTTACCTGTCTGCTAAGGTGTAGCAGATGATGTTTCCCTTACCTGAAGATGCTGCAGTGTTTACGATTTTATTTCACAATACATATAATCAAATCCATGATTTTATGAGACATACAGTATTTCACCACAACAGTACCTGAATGTGCTCTGTATGTCACATCTGCGATACCTAAGGTATCACAGATGATGTTTCCAATGAGCACATGGTGCAATGTTTACGTTCATCTATATAAGCATATGATAAACGTATCAATAACACTCATGCTTTATTTCACACAGAAAGCATATGGAATAAATATAACAATATGATAAAATCAAATATCCCTATAAACATCTATTTTATCCTCTCCTGACAACGGCGTGCCGTGGCTGTAAGGCGTACATGACTCCTGCCCTAGCCAATATTTCATCACATACACTCATTGCACTATACTCCTGTCTATTGCACAATAATACTATCCACCATATATCAGCATAAAACAAGGACTTCATCAACACATTGCCAAATATTCTGTTCAAGACAACGCCGTGTCATCAGGCAGTTTCCCGCCTCCCTCTGCTAAACGTTTCACCACGTCCTTCCTTACTAGCTATTGCACACTATATTCACATGACTCACTGTCACTATTATTCAATGGCTGAATACTCACATTGGGTGCAGGGTAGAGGGAGTGTAGCTGTTGGGACACACTGAAAAACAGGGTAGGTCTAGCACAATCTTCATTCGGCCAACGGCTGATAAAGGCCTGGAATGATTCACAAAAACCTAATTTCCTATTGCAAACACCAAATCAAATCACAATAGTGCCCAAAAAGTCAACACAAGCATTATTAGTATAGTAGAATATGACGCGCGTCATAGGACGGGGTAAAGAGAGTACGATTTAAATGCCCAGCTGCGCACTACCTTCTCCCTCGACAGCTAATGCGGAACTAATCAACCTGCTCATGCTGCCACCCGTCTCAGGCCCCAAGGTTGCAAAGTCATTACGTTTGATGAGGCGCAGGGACTATGACGCCTCAAAAATTTATGCCAATCGGCTGAAAACTTTTTCTCTGATGAAGGTTTTTATGCTTTTATGACGAAAAACCCATCATTGAGTATAGTCACAGACACATCCAAATGAAAACAAATCGTGGGTAGAGGGGTTAACTTCTGTCTTTATTTGGGGCAGATGAGTTCGATTGGATTAAACATGCAGTGATAGGGTGGTAGTCGAAGCACTTTGTGGCCATGATTAACAGCTATTTAATCTATTTCATGTATTTGATTTTGTTTATGATGCTTGCAGATCTCGTGCAGTTCAAGTTTTGTAACGGAAGGATCATAATCAATTTTATTTGACTCTAACCACTGAATTATTTGGTACTTTTTGTCACTGACTATTGGAACTTTGTTAAATATTTTGGAATTATATGGAGCATTATCCACAATAATAAGTGAATGATTGTTGATGTTGGAATGAAGCTGATTTTCAAACCAAAATTTCAACCTTTCACAGTCCATGGACTCATGATAATCACCCTGTGCTCCACTTTTTGACTTAAACATAAGGTAGTCTCCAGGCATAAAACCTTGACTACCCCCAGCATGTATGATTGTAAACCTTGCTCCTTTTTCCAGATTTTAGCTTAGGTCCTACTGAGCCGTCTTCATTTGTTCAGCACCGTTCTACACAAAGATTTTGGTTCACCCACGTCTCGTCCAGATATACTTCTGGTCCGGGGTTTTGGCTTTCTCTGTTTTTGTTTCTCTGAAATATTTGTTTCTTGCGGTAACAATGTCACTCCTCTCCATTAAAAATTTCCTCCCACTCATAACTTTTCTAAACCTAAACCCCAGATCCTTAACTATTTTACAGAAAGAACTCCTTGAACCACTGAAATTAACAGGCGGCTCCTTTTCTCTTTCTAACAAGGAGGATATCGTTGGTAGTCCTCCTCTCTCATGAAAAGAAAAAAGCTCTCTCCTTATGCACTCCCTGTCAAAACTGTCAAGCTGGTCTACAATGGTAGATTTTCTTTTCCTGGGATTGGGTGAACGAAGTATGCTATCACAGGATCTCATTTCCTGTAATCTGAGGCGTTGAACTGTTCGCACTGAGACTTGAGTTGCAGCTGCAGTGTTTTTTTCAACCTCTGCCATTGTCTTACACCAACCTCCAAGGGCGAAGAACTGGAAAACACTCATAATCATATTCCGGCTCTGACTGGTGAGCTTGGTGCTTCGAGAATGTTGCGAACAGGTGCCAGCAGTATTAGTGACAGTGGGTGTTGCCATGTTGCTGCTTGAAGTAAGCCCTCTCAACAATGTCTCTTATTAACATAAGATGCACCTGACCATGGAGTATCCCGTTTCATAAAAAGAATAAAAATGTATCCTAAGGTTTATGAATTTATATAAAATTCCCTAGCTGAACTAATATACAGGTACTTAATCCCATAATTTCCACATGCTAGCAAAATTATGTTGATGAGCAAGAAAACTTCTCCGATATGTATCAACTTACACTTTTGTGCTGTAGTCTAGCAAATACCGATATCAATATTAAATGTTGGCAGTGCGATGAGAAAAAAAGTCTTGTGGGTTTAAGCTCCTGTTTATATTTGCCCTGACTTAACAGAACACAAAATGAGAAAACGAGAAGTTTTCTCATCAGCTATCATCGTCTGCTGTGATTATTGTGAAAGCCTCAGTTGTTAATGTCTGTGAACTTAACGCTTATTTTATTAGCGTGTGCACACCTACGAAAAGAGGCATAAGAACTATTAAATTGCAGATATAGCCATAAGGGCACACCACAACAATATAACTGTTTTCAGGTGCTCACTTTGTATTGAAAGGTTCTGTAAGTCAGGAAATTGATGTGTTGA
This sequence comes from Coenobita brevimanus, assembly GCF_032717465.1. Taxonomy (NCBI): domain Eukaryota; kingdom Metazoa; phylum Arthropoda; class Malacostraca; order Decapoda; family Coenobitidae; genus Coenobita; species Coenobita brevimanus. Next base: position 25,652,841 of record NC_137030.1, on the reverse strand, counting down.
GAATCAGCTGGAAGTGTTTTCCCACCAGGCAACAGTGGCTGTTCTGTTTACCTCCCCTTAACCTTTCACAAATAGTGAGTTTCATTCATTCCATGTTTTGAGTAGAAATTGGTCTTCAGATAAAGTTGATAATTACATTTTTCTTCTTATATTTAGTGCAATTTGTCCCAGTTTGCATTAAAATATATGAAAAGTTACAAATGAAGTAGCATGCATCCGAACACAAGCTTAGATCGTTGACTTGGGCGGCCGTTGTTACTTAATTTTGACTTACCAACACATTCCTTCATGATCTCTTTACTCGTTAGCATTATTAATTGATATAACATATATCTCAGGGAGAAACTGAGTTAGTAAATAAGTTTTGATTCACATTACCTGGATATTATTTGAAATACAACGATGCTATTCGGACAAGTTGCATTCAGCCAATCATCACCAATCTGTCGAGTGCATCTTCTTGATAAAAAAAAAAAAAAAAAAATGAGTGTAGTCAAAGGTATCACATATCAAATTTGGAGTAAATCGGGTGAAATGTGATGATTTTACGCCCATTTGAAATTTTATGCTCGACCCATTTGACATTGACCCCCCTGTTGTTAACTGAGGGGTGACCTCTGTGATGTAGCGAGGCATGTTATAGGAAGCAGATTTGAAAGGTGCACCTTCAGCTTTTGGTTTCATGTCGATGTGACAAATTTGAAAGAAGTTAGGACGATAAAACGACTTTTCCCCATCACCGATATTTTACATTTGGGGGGCCGACAGCCTGAGCCTTGACCCAATTTGGCCCAAATTTAATCAGGTGAACAGAAGGTCATAGCCCATCATCCCTGTAAATTTAGCCAAAATTGAACCAGTAGTTATCGCGTAAAGGATTTAACAGAAAAAGAACAGACAGACAGACCGAATGAAAACAATATCCGTCCGCAAGCCCCTCCGGGGCAGGGACGGGTAATAATAGGAGTGGTAGTAGTAGTAGTAATAGCAGTAGTAGTAGTAGTAGTAATAGCAGTAGTAGTAGTAGCTGTGTAGCAGTGTTCTGGGTGGAGAAATGAGAGGACGCGTGACAGGCGCTCCATGTTGTTATATCGAAAACATGGTAAAAATGTTTGTGGGCTCTTAGAAATTGATACCCACTCCAGCATAAGGTGAACATTGATTAATATGTGAAAGAAATTCTTAAAAATCAACTATGTAAAGCATGGAAAATGTGAAAGTGTTAAAATTACGATGTAAAGGCTAGAAAGGGTGATGGGTGTGTGTGTTTGTTCTTACCTAGTTGTATCTTTACAGGAATGAGTCAAGCCCGTACTGTCCCGTGTCTTAAACCATTTTTATCGTACATATCCTTAAAGTTATGAATTGTTTTGGCACACACTGTTTTATTCGGTAGTGCATTCCACTGATCAATTGCCCTATTTGGGAAACTAAATTTCCTTACGTCTTTATCGCCTCTCTTTTTTTGCAGTGTCCACTTGCTGATACATCCCCATGGGTTATGTAATCATTTATATCTATTTTCTCCTTCCCTGATATGCATTTATATAACATAATCATGTCTCCTCTTTTCCTTCTCTCCTGTAGTGTAGGTAGATTCAGTTTTTTTAGTTTTTCTTCATAGCTTAGATCTCTTAAGCTTGGTACCCATTTTGTAGCAGCCCTTTGAACTTTTTCAATCTTATGTATGTTTTTTGAGATGAAGACTCCAGATTACTGACGCATACTCCAGGGTTGGTCTGATGAATGATGTTCTTATCTTTCTCAGCATGTCTTCATTTATGTATGTGAATGCTATTCTCATATTTGCAAGCAGTGTATACATGTTCCGTACCTTCTCGCTGATGTGGTCAGCCGGAGATAGTCTGTTATTGATAATCACGCCTAGGTCCTCTTCCTTTTCTGATGTGTGTAGGGATTTACTTCCTAACTTATAATCCCAATCAGGTTTTTTTCCACTTTTACCAAACTTGATTACATGACACTTCTCCACACTGAATTCCATTTACCATGTATTGCTCTAATCTTAACGCAGAAATTCCGGTGCACTGAATCCTGATGCATTTTGATGCATTGATTCTTGGCGTTACTGTTTTTTCATCTTTTAACAAAGTTTGACAATGCGTATTTAGAGGTACGAGATATCATTACCAAACACCGGCTTAGTGTAGGATTCCATTCACATGATGATGTCACTGCTTCGGGTGATTTTACACTGAGTGACAGATCAGGTGATTTTACACTGAGTGACAGATCAGATGATTTTCTGGAGGTCAGGACATCATATACTACGCTGAGTGGATAAGATAACAAATAGGTGGTTTGCTGTCTAGTGGAGCAAATCGCTCCAGTAGTAGGTGGTTCAGAAGGCTTTATTATATCAGAGTGGCGATTGCATCTCAGGGAAGAGCGACCTGTCACTCACCTTAAACTATCTGGACTCAGTAGCCTAGCGCAGCCTCCGACCGCTCCGGATGGCAATAAACTGTTGACATTAAATAGACAGGAACCATGAAATAGCAAATGCTGACGTAGGCAATCCTGATTCTTCTTTAATAATTCTTGTATCATGAATTGGTAAATCTCGAATTATGACGAAATATATCTTGCTGTAACAAGTCTTCAATCTTTATGTTGCAGAACTTAATATGGCAAGTCTTTTTAGCGCTATTCTTGACGTAGAGGATTGTGAACCTGAAGGTAGCGTATTTTGAACAACCAAAACTGGATGGAGAAAATACTATCTATCTATCTATTGCCAGACGCCTCAATCCCGTTTGGGGTGGCCACAAACAAATCGCCTCCAAGTCGCCCTGTCCCCCGCCATTTCACTCCCCTGCTCCCAACTCACACACCCCTCTCTCATATACCTCTCCACCCCATCTCTCCATCTCATCCTCGGCCTCCCCCTCCCTCTTTCCCCCTCCACCTCACTCACATACACTCTCTTCGTCAGTCTTTCACCCTCCATCCTCTCCACATGGCCAAACCACCTCAGTGTGTTCCTCATAACACTTCCTATCACATTCACATCAACACCACAACGCTCCTTTATATCCTCATTCGTCAGCCTGTCTCTCCATGTGACTCCACAGGCTCCTCTTAAATAACTCATTTCCACGGCTCTCACTCTTGACTTGTGTCCTTCCAACAACGTCCAAGCTTCACTTCCGTACGTTAGAGTTGGTATCACAATACTGTCATGTAGTAACTTTTTCACTTCCATGCTCACTTCCCTGTTTCTTATTACTGCTTTCAAAGAACCAGCAACCTTTCTTCCCTGCTGTACCCTTTCAAGCACTTCACCCTCCAAACCTCCATCCTTACTCATCACACTACCCAAGTACTTAAACGTACTCACATTTTCCAATTCCTCACCATCCAACCTCGCTGTACATTCACTGACTTCACCTCTCTCAAAGACCATCACTTTACCCTTCCCTACATTCACCTTTAGATTCCGTTTCTTACACACTCTCTCAAACTCATCCACCAAGCCTTGCAGCTCCCCTCCGTCTTCACTCAACAACACGGTATCATCTGCAAACAACAGTACAGGGAGTTTCCAAACACTATCCTCTCTCACCAGGGCCACTCCAACATCCACTACCCTACCTTGTACCTCTTTTATTACCCCATCCATGTACAGATTGAACAACCATGGAGACATGACACATCCCTGTTTCAACCCAACTTTCAAAGAGAAAAATTCACTTAGTTCACCATCCACACGCACTGCAGCCTTCGCACCATCGTACATACTCTTCACAGCATTCAACAACTTCCCATCTATTCCATATATTCTTAACACTTTCCACAATCCTAGTCTATCCACCCTGTCATATGCTTTCTCCAAATCCATGAAAGCCGCATACAACTTCTTTCCCTTCTCTAGAAACTTTTCCACTAAAGATCTGAGAATGAATATCTGATCTACACAACCTCTTCCCTTCCTAAAGCCTCCCTGTTCTTCTCCAACTAATTTCTCTGTTCTTTCTCTAACTCTGTCAATAAGTATCCTACCATATACTTTTCCTATTATACTAAGAAGACAAATGCCCCTATGATTACCACACACTTCTTTTTCCCCTTTTCCTTTGTACAAGGGAATAATTATACCTGACTTCCAATCCTCCGGGACTCTACCTTCCTCCCAGGCCAATATGCACATCTTCCACATCCATTCTACTACTATCTCTCCCCATGCTTCAGCATTTCACCACACACTCCATCAATTCCTGGGGCTTTCCCTGATTTAACTTTCTTCATTGCTTCCACAACTTCTATCCTACTGATTTCTTCCTGTCTTCTCACCTCCCTCCTTCTTCCAGCCATTCCCCAGCCACTTATACTCGCATTACTTCCATCCTCCACGTTCAACAATTCCTTAAAGTGTTCTCTCCATCTGCTCACTTTTTCTCCCTTCTCCACTAGTAATCTACCATTTTTATCTTTCACTCCCCTGCTAACTCCACTTCCACCCTGTCTTACTCTTTTCACCTCTTTCCACGAACATTTTGTTACAGTCCCTCCACTTTACATTCAAATTCCTTCCAAATTCCTCATCCACTCTCTTCTTACTCTCTCTTACTAATCTTTTCACCTCTCTCTTTCTTTCTACATATAACTCTCTCTTCCGCCTCTCAACTTCTTCCACGCCCCTATTTCTCATCCATTCATTGTATGCTTTCTTCTTTTGTGCCACAGCCTGTTTCACCTCTTCAGTCCACCACGCTGTTCCTTGCACCCCCCTCCGTCTTCTCTTCCTTCCACACACCACATCACATGCTGCACATATTTCTTCTGTAAATATTCTACACACACCTTCCACGTCCCCCATCTGCTCCAACTCATATTTGCCCAATCGTTCCTCCACTTCTCTCTTATACTCTGCCTTTTTCTCATCCTCTTGTAACCTTTCCACTCTCCTTGCAACTACCCCTTCCTCTCGTCTTTCCCTTCTTCTATTCCTCCATCTTACTTGAACTTTAACTCTGGCCACCACCAAGTAGTGGTCAGAAAGTCCACTCCCCCAACCTCTATAAACTCTTGCATCCAATATACATACATCTTCGCATCCTTTCATCCACACACACATAATCAATCATTGCAAAATTTTATTCCAAAGTAGTAAATCATGAGCATTGGAAGAAACATAAAACTTGATTTTTGATGCATTCATTCATGACGTACCAAATTATTAATTTTAACAGTAATTCTTCCTATTCTGTTATCTCCCTCCTTCTCTCCTCTCCTTACCCTCTACCTACCCTGTCACGTTTTCGACTCAGGTCGTTCACGCTTTCCCTACTCCCCATCCTTTTTCCTCGTCACAACTTTGTCTTTTTCCTCTTCGTCTCTGTGCTTCCCTCAAATCATTTGCCTCCCTGTCCCCCGTACCCTCTCATCCTTACATTCTCCATTTTATTGTATTTCCTCTTCCTCTCTCTCCACTTCCCTTCCCTTTACCTCCTCTCCCACTCCCCTTCTCCTCCCTGTCTCTCTATCCCCCCCCCCCTCTCTCTCTCTCTCTCTCTCTCTCTCTCTCTCTCTCTCTCACCAATCCCTTTGCCCTCACGAAACCTCCCGTCAAGTCAGAAAAAGGCCAAGGAAAAAAACAAGAGTGGTGCTCGACTGGGCCCAAATGGGGAAAAATATGTTGCCTGGATTCCTGTGTGTGGTGTTTGTGTGTTTAGCCCCTATCCTAGGAATGTGTGTGTGTGTGTGGGGGGGGGTTCAGTGATCTAGGGAATGGCGCCTTGTGTTGTTATCCTCTAATGTGTGTGTGTGTGTGTGTGTGTGTGTGTGTGTGTGTGTGTGTGTGTGTGTGTGTGTGTGTGTGTGTGTGTGTGTTAAAAAACTCTGAAACTGATTACTCAAATCCGATGAAACTCGGTGTCCACAGCCGTTGGGTTCCTAGTATGTGCCAAACGTCAATGGCGGAGTCTCACTTGAGGGCCAGTTTCGGATCTTTTTGTCTCCATTGAATTACATTGAGCCGTCGATCCATAATAAAGTTAGCGTTCCTGCTTCAAACCAGCCGATAGAGATCGAACAAAAGTGTAGACAATTCTCATGCAGTTTTCAATTTCGGTGCCAGAATAACATGAAGAATATATTATCAAAGAGGCTATAGTGAAAATTTTATCATTAAAGAACATTTGGAAAAATAGTTGCTCTGCTGCTCTATGTATTTTAACTTAATGTTCATAGTTCTAACAACAACAAACCTCACCTGGCAGCAGTTAATTTATTGGTGTTAAATACTGTCTGGTTTCTGCCATTTAGTGTCAGTTCACAATTAAAGTGAAAGGTAATGGCGCAAAAGTTTTCAAGTTACGCCCTCTGGAAGTCCGTGATCTTGCATTTGACCTTTCAGGGTCACTCAAGTTCAAAGTTCATGCTGCCAAATGGAAGCCCATATGAGATTTCCTATATCTTGGTAATAATCTAAACATCCCTTATCTTCAACGAGTTTTGAGTCACAGCCCCCTGACTATCCATGACCTTGAGTTTGACTTTTCAAGGTCATTTTCGGCCAAATGTCAAGATACCAGTTAAAAACCAATATGGGATATCCTGTATGTTGATAATAGTAAATATCTCTCTATTTTCAACCAGGTTGGAGTTAGAGCCCCCTGAAAATCTGTGACCTTGAGTTTGACCTTTCAAGATCATTCAGGGTAAAGGGTCTTCGTGCCAAATGAAAGCCCATATTACAAGTTCCTTTATGTTCATATAAGTAAATATCTCAATCTTCAACCGTTTTCGAGTCGTAGCCCTCTGAAAATCGGTAATATTGATTTAGACCTTTAAGTGTCATTCAGTTACCTCCAAAACTTAATCACATTCTTTGGGAACCAGTGCCAACATATCCTGAAAGTTTCATGTAATTTCATTCAGCAGTTTTTCTGTAATGTTGCTAACAAACAAACAAACAAACAGACCAACTTGACCATAAAAACAATACCTCGTCGGACTCCGTCCAGGCGAGGTAAAAATGCACAACAACGTGCTGCAGCAGCCGGTGGCAAGCAGGTCAGATCAATGGGAGAAACTATTTCTTCCATATTTGCTGAGAATCACCTACGCTGAGAAAGGCGTTGGTTTCTCACTGAGACAATTATAGTTTGCTATCAAGTAGCCTTTGTTATCACCATCAACAAGGCACAAGGACAGACCAAGAAATGGATCGGTGTGTATTTGTCAACACCAGTTTGTAGCCACGGTTAGTTGCATGTTTCCATCTCAGGGGTTGGATCACCAGACACCATCAAAATGCTGACGCCACAGTCCTGCTCTCGGGATGTGAAATACCCTGAAGTGCTCTGAGCATATCACACGTACACTCGGGTCAGAAACGATCTTTACACTGGTGACCTCTACATACCTGTATGAACGAAATGTGATGTACTCCTCGTCCGTTTGGTTGGTATGCCTGAGTGAGATACAGACATACTGTATGTAGGTGCAAGTGAGATATATATTTGACTATATCGATGTCTAAGGTTGCAGATATTCAATGGTGTTATTGCAAAGGTAGTTTTTATCCGAATGTACATTGCTTCTGCTGTCTTCATGTGTGCCGACTTTGTACCAACTTCTTCATGTGTTCTTCATGCACCATGAGGTGTTTTGAGGTGATCACGGGGCAAAAATCCCCTTAAGTTCGTAATTTATGACGCAACACAATACTTTAAACTTGGAAAGAAAGAAATCAAACTGTTTTGTTCTTTCCTATGATGCACAATAATATTAATGAAAAGGAAACAGCATAGTGGCAGCTTTTGACTTATAAGTCTCGGTTAGCATAAACTCTGAGGGCAAAGCCCGAAAGCCTTCCTCAGAGTAAGGGCGCCAATGTCCAAAGAGCTGGAAGCGCTTGTGTGTGTGTGTGTGTGTGTGTTTATATATATATATATATATATATATATATATATATATATATATATATATATATATGTATATATATATATATATATATATATATATATATATATATATATATATATATATAGCCCTTAGGGCTAAGATGCTAATGAATGTGTTTGAATGGATGAGTAATTGGGGAGTGTGTCGTCCTGTCTCGGCTACCTCCCTTTCCTTGGGGGAAGCAGCCTAGGTATATATATATATATATATATATATATATATACTGTCTAGTTGTTTTAATGCAACCTCTCCTCATCCATTCCACAAGGGTGAGCAATAAGCTGAGAGCAAACATGACTCTTATAACTTATAGCTAACTGCTCGTCAGTGAAGAAGTTACGGACTCTGTACATTAATCTAAGTTTGTTTGAGGCGGTTTTAGCAAGTGATCTAACATGAGAGGTCCAGCTGAGGGCATTGTTAAGTGAGACACCGAGAATCTCAATACTTTTGGAGATGGGAATAGTACTACCACTGAAGGTAACATACGAGTCTGGCAATACCTGTCTATTAGAAAATTGTATAATATATTTAGTTTTACTAGCATTAAATGAGACAAGGTTGTTTTGTCCCCATTCACTGATTGTAGATAGGTCTTGATTTATGGAGATGACTGTACTAAGTTGAGAGTTTGAGATATCAGATTTTGTAAATGAATTTCTGAGTGTGAATGAACTCTGAAGTGCTGAATCATCTGCATATGAATGGATGGGATTGTGGGTGATGGATAAGAGATTATTAATGTGAACCAGGAACAGGGTTGGTGCCAGAACTGATCCCTGCGGCACGCCAGCGTTAACTGAGTGGAAATTGGAATATACATCATCTACTTTTACTCTTATTTTTCTGTCACTGAGACATGAGGAAATCAAAGGGACGAAAGACTTTAGTCCATTGCAAGGGAGTTTAGACACATGAAGGAGTGTTAGCGCCAACTTTAACATATGAATGTGAGAGTATGGTGCAGAATGAAAATGAAAAGTTAAATGTGAGAGCAGTGTAGATGGGACTGCTGAGGAGTGTATGTGGAATACAGAGAGTGGATAGGATACAAAATAATATGATTAGTGAAAGATGTGGAGTGAGGAAGTCTGTGGGCACCTGAATCGAAGAGAATGTACTACGATGGTATGGTCATGTGGAGAGAATGGATAACAATAGAGTGATGAAAAAGGTATATCTGAGCAAATATGAAGGAGGGGGGGAGGAGAGGTAGGCCAAGGAGAAGTTGGAGAGATATGGTGAATGCGTGTGTGAGGAAGAGAGGTTTGGAATTCTGTGTGGCTAGGGAACTGACAAGAGATTGAGCTGGCTGGATGAATATTGTGAGGAAAAGTGCATGATCAGGGATTTGACACCCCTTTTTGACGTGACGGCCTCCAGATTTACTCTATCGGATACATTTGTATGAACCTACAGAACGTGCCGAATGTTTTTGGCGTATCCGATGGAGGCGGCTTGGGTGATGAGTGAATGGAAGCGTTGCCCATTGGATTGGGCAAATCTGGGCTGTCTGGATATTGCTACGCCTCACCCTGCCCCAGGGTGGGAAAGGAGGTCCGAATGATGATGATGTGTGTGTGTGTGTGTGTGTGTGTGTGTGTGTGTGTGTGTGTGTGTGTGTGTGTGTGTGTGTGTGTGTGTGTGTGTGTGTGTGTGTGTGTGTGTGTGTGTGTGTGTGTGTGTGTGTGTGTGTGTGTGTGTGTGTATGTATGTATGTATCAATTTATCTATCTATCTAACTATCTCTATCTATCTATCCATCTATATATATATATATATATATATATATATATATATATATATATATATATATATATATATATATATATGCATTTTGAGTTAGCCAGTGAAATATTATACAAGTATTACCGACGAACCACGATTACTCAAGCACTCAAAAATTGGACGTTAACGTACTACAAGCAAATGTGTGATTAATACTTTCCCGTACGTACTAGTTATTTTTGTTATAAGGAAAGGAATGTACACTGCACAAGTTACCATGTTGATGACGACGACGATGATGTGATGATGACGTGTTCGACCATACATCGTAACATGGTTTTGGAAAAGTTAACTCACTGTGAAAAACTTTTTGCTATGACCCATCATTCCTACGCAACGTCCAACTTTACTTTTTTTATGCTTCCTTCAGTACCATGACGTAATCTAAAATTATTCTTGCAACCTTTAGTCACTTTAGCTCAACCAAAGAAAGACTTCTGGTGTTGAAGGAGATTAGTAAAATTTGCATCAAATTGCTCTAATTCGATAATTCTCCTCTGATCTGAGCACACCACCAAAAGACTGAGAAAATAAAACGAACATGTCCTCTTAGGCAATGAATGGGATTAAGTATAAGCAGATCAGATAATTATTGTTTTTTTTCCATCCCTTTTCGTGCAATAATTTATCCACATGTATTTAAAAAAATGTTAACTTTTTACCACCAACAAGTTTATCCCTTGCTGCAGTATGCTCCTCGTCTCCTATTTTGTTTTTGTTAATTTGGATGTTTCATGGCTTTTGCTCTTTTATTACCAGTGGTGTTACCGAGGCCAAGTAAAATGGTCCCCCTATAGGATGGGTGTGAAATATATAAAACGGCAACCATCTTCAACCTCTTCTATCCAGTGACGTATTTTTGACAATATTTTGACGGTGAAAACTACGAGAAACCTTTAGTAAATGACTTTTAATTGAAAGCTGCATCTAACCCATCCATTTCGAAAAGACTGTCTTAAGCTGATACAATCACCTACTGACAGCAATAATAAAATATGAATTACGTCATGGGACTGAACGGGTAAACGGCTGAAATGTACTAAGCTGAAAGTAAATGGATACATAATAAACATATTACTAAAAGATTAAATATGGGTGATGAAGGGGTGACTGTGGGTCTTCTAAGCCCAAATGAATACATTTTAAAATGCGGAAGAAAGGAGTAAAGTGTTAAAACGACAAAATAAATATTTAATGAGTAAATAAACAAACAAATATTGGTGCAGAAGAGGTGGTAGTGAGTCTCCTAAGCCCAGGTGAGTACGTTCTTGGGTGATTAGTTAAGGGGTACTTTTAGAATGTTAGCTTTGGTGCTTGGGTTGCCTGCCTCACGCTCCACCCTCCTCTGTCCCTCCACCAGTTGCTACAGTTAATACACGCGCGCACACACCCATATTTCCATCCATCCATCCATACATACTGTACATACATACATACACACAAACAGATAGACAGACTCTCATTCACATACATTCCCAGTAACACACACACACACACACACACACACACACACACACACACACACACACACACACACACACACACACACACACACACACACACCATAGTAGTCCCACATTCAATCACATCTGACATCACTCCCAGACCTTGACTCTCAACCACACCCACACTCATAATCATAAATACATCCACAGGAACACCCACTCTTAATCCAGCATCCACATCTCCCACAAAACAATTTTCTCCTTCCTTTTCCCTTCCTCTCTCCATAGCCCTCATTCCATGCCATGATATCCATTTCCTTTACTCCTTTTCTCTGTTTCTCCCTACTGTGTATATCTGCTTCCCCTTACTGTTATTGCCTCTCATCATTCTCTTCCCTCTCTGTTTCCCATTTCTCTCCCGCTTCCCTCACACACTAACTCTCTTCTCTCCCTCATGCCCTCTCTCTGTTATCCCTTATAACTACCACTCTCTCCCTCCTCCTCCAGTCCTCCAATTTCCCCTCACCTACCATGTTCCTTTTTCTTCCATTTATTCCGCTCCCACTCCCCCGCTGTCTCCCCTTGCTTAACAGCATCTTCAATGCCTCGTTGCTAAGCAGATTTGTGCTAGAATATGATGCTAGCTAAGAGGGAGTGCAAAGAAGAGAATGTACACCCATAGTACTGTCTTTTTCTGCCACTAAGCTATATGAAATATGCTGCAAAAAGGACGAAAATCTGGGCCAGGTTGAGGTGAAAGAACTATGGTCGAACCACACCTTACCCTAGCCATCATTTTATCTTTCTCTCTTCCTACTTCCCATTAATAACGAGGCCACTCCCCCTCCCTCCCCTACAAAAAAAAAAAAGTTAATATCGTTCGCTTGCACAAGGGTTTCATCTAAGTAAAATCTTCATCCGATACACGATCAATAACAGGTTGGCATTCTTGTATTATTTAATTAAGAGGGACATGCGTGAAACAGATTTTTGCATCAATTTGACCGACGGGGAAAGCGAACCCGATTTCTTGTAAATGCAAACTGAATATGCTATTCATTACATCACAGTTTTCTCCCCCCCTAACTCCATCTTTCATCCCTCCAGTCCCCAGTTCCCTCTCCACCTCCCGCCGCTCAGCAATGACCATCAGATTGCCTTTTACGCTTTTCATCAGATTACCATACTCCTCCTTTTCCTGCAGCTTCCCTACCCTCCCACACTCTACATCCCCTCTCTTCCCACACCCTATTTCCACTCCCACTAACCTTTTCCCATACCCATTACCCCTTCCCTCACCGGCTAACCCCCTCCTTTCCTCCCATTTCCATTCCGGCCTTAGCTTATTCTAGAGTTCCCCTCATATTCTACCCGCCGTACTGCATTTCTGAACCCTCCACTAAATCTTCAGCCTGCCACCCTGTTCCTATCCTCATCCTCCTGCCATCATCCTCAGTCCTTCTTTTATTATTCCCTTATAACCCCCTTCCACTTAGAAATTTGCTCCAGTCTGCACCTTTACCCCTCTTCCTCTCACCCTACTCTGTCCTCTCATTCAATAATTTTCTTTTCCTCGTCTTTCTCTCATACTACTAACTTTTTTCATTCTACCATTTTCACTTAATGTTGTCCTCTCCTTCCCCTCACCCCCTCCCTACATCTATTCTACCCTTTTCTTCTGGTATTACCCTTCTCCCTCTCACGTTACCCCATACTGTTTTTCTAATATTTACCTTACCGTCCTGTCCATCCCTCCAACCTTCCCTTTCCTTTTGCATTTTTTTATTTGTACTCCCTTCCTCTAGTTATTTTAATTATCTCCCCATAGCCCCCTCCTCTTTTTTTTTCTTTTTTTTTTTTTTTTTTCGCTTCACCTACCCTTCAATCTTCTCTGACCAAAAGTACCTTTCATCCTATCCTCTCATTTCAACAGCCCTTCATCTCCCTGCCAGTCCCCTAATTTTCTAGGTTATTTCCTACCTTCTCCCTGCAATCTGCTGCTCTTACCCCTACCTCCTATTTTACATTTAACCCTGATTTACCCCTTCTTTCATCCTAACCTTTAAATCAAGGCTTCCCCGACCAGCGACCCTCGCATTCACCATCCTCCCACCAAACGTTTTAAGCCCATTGTACCAGCCCCACTACAATCCTACGGGCATTACACCCCACACCCACCACGCCTCTTTGGGCAGCCTCTTCACCTCCACACCAGCTCCATCTCTAGCATTATACCCCCTTCTTTCATCATGCCCCTAATTCTAACTTCCTTGCAGCCTACCCGGTCACACCACCAGTCACCCAACCATCGCCCTTCTTGCCAACCCAGTACACCCCCTACCACTTCTCTCACTCTGATATCCACCTCATACCGGGTCCCTTCGCTCTCCCACTACCACAACAAACCAAACTCAACCTCCTACCCCCTGAGGAGCCCCCTTCACTCCCTCGGAATCCCTCCTCTAAGAATCGTACCATTCCTGTCGCTTTACACTTCACCGCTGCCATCCTTGCAACCTCCCTTCTCTCCCTGTTCCATATACCTCACCCACAAGTCCCCTTATCCTCTTCCCTCATCCTTCATATTTCTACCATCACACCTCTCCCCTCGCCTCACCTATCACCCATCACTCACAGCGTCAAGTTATCCTTCAGCTACGCTACTCAATTATCTTGTTCCTTTCGCTTATCCTCCTTGTAGTAGGTTATTCATGTTCCTAAGGACTACTGCGTAACCCTCAAGGCCCACATATCCCCACCTCCCTGATCAACTCTGCCGGCCACCTCCGGTGCCCAGCAACCTGCCGTTCATTACCTCCCACCTCTCACCCCTACCCATTTTGCAGCCAGCCTCCACCCCTTTACTATTCTCCCAGACTCCAAGCCCCAGACTCCCAACTCCTTTATATAATCTACCCCTCCTCCTCCCTTTTTCTTCAATGGGCCCCATATTCCACCTTTGCACCTCCATAACACTTCCAAAAAAGATTCTACTGATCATTTTCCCTTGGATCCACTGCTCCCAGTTAGCATCGGCAGCTGAGGTATTCACAACGACCGCCTCCCCCCCCCCTCTGTCTGTCTGTCTGTCTGTCTGTCTGTCTGTCTCTGTCTCTGTCTCTCTCTCTCTCTCTCTCTCTCTCTCTCTCTCTCTCTTCAATTTTCGACGATGGTTCTCCAAATTACTCTGCACTGCCATATTTCCCAGTTGTTTTATTTCCAACTCACCACCTGTTTCGTAGGCATATCCATTTTCTTCATGTGTTGTTTATGTTCATTTTCTGCGTTTTCGTTTAAAAAATTATTTGTTCTGTTCTCACTTTCATTTTCTGTGTATTATTGGACGACTTCTTCTCCTCCTTTGATGGGCTTTGATATGTCTCCCTTCACCTCTTCTATTTCTTTTTAATCTTCATTGTATTTTGACTGATTCTCTTGTTATTTGATTCTTTACACCTCCGTGCCACTCTTCATAACAGCCCCTAAACCCTCTTTCCCTGTTTAGTTCACTCTGCCTGTCTGTCTGTCTGTTTCATATATATATATATATATATATATATATATATATATATATATATATATATATATATATATATATATATTTGAGAGAGACAGACAGACAGACAGACAGACAGAGACAGAGACAGAAAGAGAGAACTGAACAGGGTAAGAGGGTTTAGGGGCTGTTATGAAGAGTGGCACAGAGATGTAAAGAATAAAATAACAAGAGAATCAATCAAAATACAATGAAGATTAATAAGAAATAGAAGAGGTGGCACCCAAAAGCTCCAGTAATTTGAACAGAGCCAACTATTTGCAGTTGTGCCTTTTGCCACTAGGAGTCAGCAGCACACCTTGTGCTTCAATGTGGCCCTGGCTGTGTCTGTGAGAGACGTGTTGTTGAGTTACGCTAACTATTGTAATTCAGTTCAGTTCATTTTTTCCTTCAGTCCATATCCCCTCTGGCCTTTTTTCTCACAGAACCACAAATCTCATTCTCTATTGATACTGTATATCCCCATTTTGTTTTCCCGGTTACCATCTCCTCACAAACTTCCGTAACAAGGGCGGCACCTGTTGTTATATCAAATCCCAATATGTAGTTGACACAGTTATAAACTTCACTTCATCCAGTTTTGATTACTCATTGTATAAACTAAATTGTCAAAATGTTACCAAATATATCTGCTTAGTCTATCGTTCCCCCAGTGCTTCTTCGGACCCCAGTGTATTTGATTCCATATCTACACAGTTGAGCAACCCTAACCTTGCTCTTAACACCGAGATTACCATTTTGGGTAATTTTAACATACATAATGATGAATGGTTATTGCATTCTGCCAGGACTGATGACGCTGGTCTAGGGTGCCAGCTGTTGCAGATTCGTTTAATCTCACCCAGCTGGTAAAGCAACCAACCAGAATACCTGATAATCCTGACTATAATTCCCATCTCTTGGATTTGTTCTTGACTCATAATCCAGATCAATACAGGATAGGGGTAGTGTCACCATTTGGATCCTCTGACCACACTCTCATCAAAGCCTCATTAGTTAACCCCCCCCACACCTCCCCGTTCTGAACCTGTCAGGGTGACCCAATGGCACTTTGATAGGGCAGCCTGGGATGGATTTAGAAATTATCTTGCTGACATTCCATGGCAGTCTTTCTTCTCTAGTGATCCCAGTTCTATCCAGTCCCACATTTGGGACTTAATACTAGCTGGTATGGATTTATTCATACCAAGTCAACAGGTCATTAAAAGATCGAACTCTCCAAAATGGTTTGATGGCAACTGTGCCAGAGCAACAGCCCAAAAGTCATTAGCATATAACTCTTACTTAAAATAAAAAACATCTGACTCACTCTCTCAATTTAATATCGCTAGAAATCATACAAAAACTATAATAAATCTAGCTCTCTTCAAAAGCAAGCATCAAAACTGCCTAACAACCCTATTGACAATAGAATATTCTGGTCAACTCTTAATTCTTTCAATAATAACTAACAAATCATCATCCATTCCCCCACTAAAATCTTCAGATGGCAACATTATAATGACCCACGTGCGAAAGCAGATATTTTTGCCAGTACATTTGCCAGAAATTCTACCATGGACGATGCCAGCAAGAACGTCCCAGTGCTAGAACTTGACTCTCCCGAAATTGTTCCACTTAAAATACAGACAAGATACGTCAAATCTATCCTAGAAAATTTACCTACCAACAAAGCTCCAGGCCCAGATGGAATTCCGCCAATTGTTTTGAAAAAGTGTTCCCCTGAACTTGCCTCTGTTCTAGCTAAATTATTCAGACTATGCATACGTTCTTCTTCATTCCAAAAACCATGGAAAGAGGCCAATATCCACCCAGTTCCGAAATAGGAAGTTCCTTTGACCCCTCTTGATTACAGACCAATAGCAGTCACATCTTCTCTTGGTAATGTATTTGAAACTTTAATTAATAAGCACATTGTTAAACATCTTGAGTCCAACAACTTAATTAGTGAAAGACAATATAGTTTTCGCCACGAAAGATCCACCATTGAAATACTCAGTCTCCTAACTTGTACCACCCATCAATCAATTGACCTACATGGAGAAACTCATGCAGTAGCCCTTGATATTTCTAAAGCTTTCGATAGAGTATGGCATGGTTCCCTGCTGTCCAAACTCCCTTGTTGTCGACTAAAGTCTTTTGTTCCTTTGATCTCATATCTCAGTGACAGGAAAATAAGAGTAAAAGTAGATGATGTATATTCCAATTTCCACTCAATGCCGACGTGCTGCAGGGATCAGTTCTGGCTCCAACCCTGTTCCTGGTTCATATTAATGATCTCTTATCTGTCATCCACCATCCCATCCACTCATATGCAGATGACTCAACACTACATAGTTCATTCACACTCAGACACCCCGTTACAAAGTCTGATATCTCTACCTCTCAACTCAGTACAGCCATCTCCATAAATCAAGACCTATCCACGATCAGTGAGTGGGGACAAAACAACCTTGTCTCATTTAATGCTAGTATAACTAAATATATACAATTTACTAATAGACATTGCCAGATTCACCCTCCTGTTTGGAGGGTGAAGTGCTTGAAAGGGTACAGCGGGGAAGAAAGGTTGCTGGTTCTTTGAAAGCAGTGATAAGAAACAGGGAAGTGAGCATGGAAGTGAGAAAGTTACTACATGACAGTATTGTGATAACTCTAACGTACGGAAGTGAAGCTTGGACGTTGTTGGAAGGACACAAGTCAAGAGTGAGAGCAGTGGAAATGAGTTATTTAAGAGGAGCCTGTGGAGTCACGTGGAGAGACAGGCTGACGAATGAGGATATAAAGGAGCGTTGTGGTGTTGATGTGGATGTGATAGGAAGCGTTATGAGGAACACGCTGAGGTGCTTTGGCCATGTGGAGAGGATGGAGGGTGAAAGACTGACGAAGAGAGTGTATGTGAGTGAGGTGGAGGGGGGAAGAGGGAGGGGGAGGCCGAGGATGAGATGGAGGGATGGGGTGGAGAGGTATATGAGAGAGGGGTGTGTGAGTTGGGAGCAGGGCAGTGAAATGGCGGGGGACAGGGCGACTTGGAGGCGATTTGTTTGTGGCCACCCAAAACGGGGTTGAGGCGTCTGGCAATAGATATAGATAGATAGATAGATATATTACCTTCAGTGCTACTGATATTACCATCTCCAAAAGTATTGAAATTCTCAGCATCTCACTCAACAATGCCCTCAGCTGGACCTCTCATGTTACATCACTTGCTAAACCCGCCTCAAAGAAACTTGTATTAATGTACAGAGTCCGTAACTTCTTCACTGACGAGCAGTTAGCTGTAATTTATAAGAATCATGTGCACTGTCAGCTTGAATATTGCTCACCCTAGTGGAATGGATGTGGAGAGGTTGCATTAAAACAACTAGACAAAATTCAGAACAAGGCTGTTAGAATCATTAACAGCCCTGCCATTACAATTAAACTACCTCCCCTACAAGTAAGAAGGAATGTTGCCTCCCTTGCATTATTTTACAGATATTTTTATGGCAAATGCTCAGATGAAGTTGCATCAGTGGTGCCACCTCTCCATGCCTTCCCTCGTGCTACAAGGGCATCTGGTAGCGCTCATGATTGGAATGTCACTCAGCCATACTGCTAAACTTCTGCCTATCAGAATTCTTCCATTCCTCGTACTGCATGTCTTTGGAACTTGCTTCCCTAGAGTTGTTTCCCTCTAAACTTCAACCTACAGCTGTTCAAGTCTAGCTGTTACAGATATTTTATGAACAGAGGACACCAGTAATCTGGTGTATGGATTATTTTTTTTTATTCATTTGTTTTTCCTTCCTCTGTTCTGTTATGATAAAAAAAAAAAAAAATTAGTGGTGTGTAGGTGGTTTGGTGGTTTTGCAATGGCAGACCTCATAGAATAAAGAACCTGCATCAAGTTCTGCTTCAAGATCAACAAGACAGCCGCAGAAACTCACCGATTCCTTCAGCAAGCCTTTGGTGACAATGCCATGTTCCAAAGCAGAACATTTTTTCTGGTACAAGCGATTCAAGGAAAGATGAATGTCTGTCGAAGACGATGACCATTCTGGATGACCGTCAACGGCATCAACACCAGAAAACTTAGGAAATGTTCGTCAGGTTATCCTTGCAGATCGTAGATGAGCAATCCATGATATCTGTGATATGGTTGAACTGTTGTACGGAAGCGTGCTATGCATTTTGTTGGATGTGTTAAGCATGAGACGCATTGCTGCAGAGTTTGTGCCAAAACTGCTGAGTGACTAGCTGAAGGCTGATCGCATTGCAGTTTGCAGGGAGCTCAAGAATCAGTTCTGAGATGACACCACCTTCATCTTGAAGGTCATAACTGGTGATGAATCATGGGTTTATGGTTATTACCCTGAGACAAAGCAGCAGTCATCGCAATGGAATTCTCCCAGTTCACTGAGGCCAAATAAAGTGCATCAAGTTTGCAGCAATGTCAAGTCGATGTTGATCGTTTTCTTCGATATCCAGGGGATTGTTCACAAGGAATTCGTCCCACCTGGTCAGTCTGTCAGCGGAATTGCTTTACCGTGAAGTTTTGCAATGTCTGAGGGAGAACATCCGCTGCAAACGCCCAGAACACTGGGAGAACAAGGACTGGGTCCTGCATCATGACAACGCCCCCGCCCACGCATCAGTTATTGTCCGGAAGTTCCTGGCTTCTAGTAACAACGGTAGTCATTCCCCACCCACCCTATTCGCCTGACCTTGCCCCCTGTGACTTTTTCCTGTTTCCCAAGCTGAAATTACGACTGAGGGCCGTCGATTTGACTCGATTGAGGAGATCCAGAGAGAATCTCAGGAGCTCCTCAAGACCATCACGCCTGAAGCCTTCCAGGGGTGCATGGACTCGTGGAAAAAACGCTGGGACCCCTTTATACATCCCCAAGGGGTCTACTTCGAAGGCAACAGTGAGAACTAGGAGGTAAGGTAACTTATTTTCCTACAATATTCAAATTTTCTGAAACTTTTGGATAACACCTCGTGTGTGTATATATATATATATATATATATAGTATACTGTATATATATACAGTATATATATATATATATATATATATATATATATATATATATATATATATATATATATATATATATATATATATAAGTATATATAATACACACACACACACACACACACACACACACACACACACACACACACGTTCTCGCCTGCAAAAATTTGGGTGACTGAGCAATAGCCTTTACACCACAAAATGCTTGCATATATCATTATCTTTGTTTCCATATCATCTTTGAGCCCATAATGGCCAGTTTTGATCAAAGTGTAGAAAAAAAAACATTTCCATAATTTTCAGTGTCTCGATTTCCAAGAATGTCTTGCTGTTGCACCGTGGGCGAGCCAAAATTTTTGTATGGTATTTTTCTGACCCTCCCTGGACTTAGGCAGACCTAATGCAAAAAGATTTAAGTCGATATCTATTTCCGCTCTATTGAAAGAAACCAACAAATGCACTAGCAGACATTTTAGCGTGTCGTGATTTCCAACGATTTCGCTCCGTCGCGATGTCCATGATTGCCATTCTTTTTTAAAATTTTTCTGACATTCCCTGGGCTAACCGCGAGCTAATACAAAAGAATTAGGTCCAACTCTATTACCGCTCTCTTAAAAGAAATGAACAAACACACACAGAGAAGCACACATACACTACACATCTTCACTTCATTATACACACACACACACACACACACACACACACACACACACACACACACACATATATATATATATATATATATATATATATATATATATTATATATATACACATATATATATACATATATTTATTATATATATAGGTATATGTGTGTGTGTGTGTGTGTGTGTGTGTGTGTGTGTGTGTGTGTGTGTGTGTGTGTATAACGAAGTGAAGATGTGTAGTGTATGTGTGCTTCTCTGTGTGTGTTTGTTCATTTCTTTTAAGAGAGCGGTAATAGAGTTGGACCTAATTCTTTTGTATTAGCTCGCGGTTAGCCCAGGGAATGTCAGAAAAATTTTAAAAAAGAATGGCAATCATGGACATCGCGACGGAGCGAAATCGTTGGAAATCACGACACGCTAAAATGTCTGCTAGTGCATTTGTTGGTTTCTTTCAATAGAGCGGAAATAGATATCGACTTAAATCTTTTTGCATTAGGTCTGCGTAAGTCCAGGGAGGGTCAGAAAAATACCATACAAAAATTTTGGCTCGCCCACGGTGCAACAGCAAGACATTCTTGGAAATCGAGACACTGAAAATTATGGAAATGTTTTTTTTTCTACACTTTGATCAAAACTGGCCATTATGGGCTCAAAGATGATATGGAAACAAAGATAATGATATATGCAAGCATTTTGTGGTGTAAAGGCTATTGCTCAGTCACCCAAATTTTTGCAGGCGAGAACGTGTGTGTGTGTGTGTGTGTGTGTGTGTGTGTGTGTGTGTGTGTGTGTATTATATATATATATATATATATATATATATATATATATATATATATATATATATATATATATATATATATATATATATATATATATATATATATATATATATATATATATATATATATATATATATATATATATATATATATATATATATATATATATATATATATATATATATATATATATATATATATATATATATATATATATATATATATTATATACATATATATATATATATATATATATGTATATAATATTGCCAGACGCCTTAATCCTTTACGAGGTGGCCCCAAACAAATCGCCTCCAAGTCGCCCTGTCCCACATCATTTCACTGCCCTCCTCCCAACTCACACACCCCTCTCTCACATACCTCTCCACGCCATCCCTCCCTCTCATCCTCGGCCTCCCCCTCCCTCTCCCCCCCTCTCCACCTCACTTACATATACTCTCCTTGTCAGTCTCTAACCCTCCATCCTCTCCACATGGCCAAACCACCTCAGTGTGTTCCTCCTAATGATTCCTATCACATCCACATCCACACCACAACCCTTCTTTATATCCTCATTTATCAGCCTGTCTCTCCATGTGACTCCACAGGCTCCTCTTGAATAACTCATTTCCACTGCTTTCACTCTTGACTTGTGTCCTTCTAACAAAGTCCAAGTTTCACTTCCATACATTTGAGTTTGTAACACAATACTGTCATGTAGTAACTTTTTCACTTCCGTGCTCACTACCCTGTGTCTTATCACTGCATTCAAGGAACCAGCAACCTCTCAATCTTATTGTACGCTTTCAAGCACTTCACCCTCCAAACCTCCATCCCTACTCATCACACTACCCAAGTACTTAAACGTACTCACATTTTCCAATTCCTTACCATCCAACCCCACTGTACATTCACGGACTTTACCTTTCTCAAAGACCATCACTTTACTCTTCCCTACATTCATCATTAGATTCCGCTTCTTATACACTTACCCAAACTCATCCACCAAGCCTTCCAGCTCCCCTTCGTCTTCACTTAACAACACAGTATCATCTGCAAACAACAGTACAGAGTTTCCAAACACTACCCTCTCTCACTAGGGCCACTCCAACATCCACTGCCCTACCTTGTATCTCTTTTATTACCCCATCCATGTACAGATTGAACAATCATGGAGACATGACACATCCCTGTTTCAACCCAACCTTCAAAGAGAAAAATTCACTCAGTTCACCATCCACATGCACCGCAGCCTTAGCACCATCATACATTCCCTTCACAACATTCAACAACTTCCCACCTAATCCATATCTTCTTAATACTTTCCACAATCCTTGTCTATCCACCCTGTCATATGCTTCTCCAAATCCATGAAGGCCACATACAACTTCTTTCCCTTCTCTAGAAACTTTATCACTGAAGATCTAAGAAAGAATATCTGATCTACACAACCTCTTCCCTTCCTAAAGCCCCCCTGTTCTTCTCCAACTAATTCCTCTGTTATTTCGCTAACTCTGTCAATAAGTATCCTACCTTACATTTTTCCTATTACACTAAAAAGACAAATGTCCTTATGATTACCACACACTTCTTTTTCCCCTTTTCCTTTGTATAAGGGAATAATTATATCTGACTTCCAAACCTCCGGACTCTACCTTCCTCCCAGGCCAATCTGCACATCTTCCACATCCATTCTACTACTATCTCTCCCCCATGCTTCAGCATTTCACCACACATTCCATCAATTCCTGGGGCTTTCCCCAATTTGACTTTCTTCATTGCTTCCACAAATTCTATCCTACTGATTTCTTCCTGTCTTCTCACCTCCTTCCTTCTCCTAGTCA
This sequence comes from Coenobita brevimanus, assembly GCF_032717465.1. Classification (NCBI taxonomy): domain Eukaryota; kingdom Metazoa; phylum Arthropoda; class Malacostraca; order Decapoda; family Coenobitidae; genus Coenobita; species Coenobita brevimanus. Next base: position 25,629,827 of record NC_137030.1, on the reverse strand, counting down.
TTCTCCAGCCACATATACTCGCATTACTTCCATTCTCTATGTTCAACAGTTCCTCCAAATGTTCTCTTCATCTGCTCGTTTTTTCTCCCTTCTCCACTAGTAATCTACCAATTTTGTCTTTCACTCCCCTACTAACTTCACTACCACCCTATCTTACTCTCGTCATTTCTTTCCAGAACATTTTCTTACAGTCCCTCCACTTTACATTCAAATTCCTTCCAAATTCCTCATCCACTCTCTTCTTACTCTCTCTTACTAATCTTTTCACATCTCTCTTCCTTTCTATATATAACTCTCTCTTCTGCCTCTCAACTTCTTCCACATCCCTATTTCTCATCCATTCATTGTATGCTTTCTTCTTCTGTGCCACAGCCTGTCTCACCTCTTCATTCCACCATGCTGTTCCTTGCCCCCCATTCCGGCTTCTCTTCACCCACCCACCACATCAAATGCTGCATATTTTCTTTTCTGAATGTCTTACGCACACCTTCCACGTCCCCCATCTGCTCCAATTCATATTGACCCAATTGTTCCTCCACTTCTCTCTTATATTCTGCCATTTTCTCATCCTCTTGTAACCTTTCCAGTCTCCTTGCAATACTCCTTCCTCCCATCCTTCCCTTCTTCTATTTCTCCATCTTAATTAGATCTTGATTCTTGCCACCACCAAGTGAGGCGCTCAGTTCATTACCGGGCTGAGCGCCAAAATGGCCGCCAAGCACCTACATGCACCAACAAGTAGCTAAACCACCCCTGTATATGCTAGAAGTAAAAAAGTGCTGAGAAACAACCTACAGAGGGGTCAAAATCCTGGTTATGTAGACATGTGTGTTGCACTGCCATGCCACACAGCAAAAAAAAAACGTCCAGTTCCGCACTAGTGCTCAGGGCAGGCGACTGGGTCCAGAATTCCGCCAGCCGTATGGTCGCTTTTCCTATGAGTTCAGCCTGTCCTATGTTCCTTATGTTGACTCCCCATGGTGTTGAAGTGAATGTGAGAGCATTACCAGGCTATATCCCAGCCTCTTTCCTTACCTTCCTTGAAGCTGGCCAATCAGATAGTCAGGTTGCTCTGAAGCTAGTCAATAAGCTGATGCCTGACACTACTCCTACCAGCAGCAGCGGAAGAGAGAGAAGGGACAGCATTGTTCTCTCACCTGCCTTGTGTTTGCTTTCTCATTAATATTATAAGATTTTTTAACCATTATTACTATCATTATTATTGCCATTGTGTTTGTGAAGTTACTGGTACTCGTAACTGTGTGTGTGTGTGTGTGTGTGTGTGTGTGTGTGTGTGTGTGTGTGTGTGTGTGCTTTAATTCAGGTTATGGGTTCTTTTTTTCTTTATTATCCAGGTTACAGGGATTTTGTAATAATGTCCTCATACATTGAATGCTGTCTTACTTTTCTGTTATTATCAGCAATATAATAATTCATTATGTTTTTCTTGATGTTTGTGATGTGGCTCGTGTTTACTGTTGGTTAACCCCTTAACTGCGGGGCATCACTTTTGTGATGCTCGGGAGCAAGGGATCCTATTGCGGGGCGTCACTTTTGTGATTCTATATTACTGTATTTTGAATTCGCCCAGGCTTTCAAGAGGTGGCTTGTATCATCTATCAGTACTACCAGCATCCAGCTATACTCAGTTCTGCTAATGTCACCTGTACTCCCATCCACTGTTGACAATTTAGCCATTTTTCTCCTGTCCTTGACTCCCCTCCTCCTTACCTCCCCTCCATTACCCTCTCCTCCTGCTTGACCAGCTCTGCTGCGCTACACAAATCCTGGACGGATTTTTCCACATTTTATCCATTGAAATGTGCCCTTTGCCCTATTCTTATACAAAATAATATATAAAAGAAAGAGAAAAGGTAATTGATACTGCCATACATCTGGAATGGGCTAATTATCACCTGGCAACACCTCACATGCACTCGTTCGCTAATTATCCCGTTTATTTCCCTTTGGAATATGCCGTATGACCTGTTCTGATAATAAAAATATATATAAGAAAGGAAGGGAGAAGCCTAAATGATATTTACATTCACCTGGAACTACCTAATTTATTATGTATTGTCTAGATTTCCTGCCAATCATTTCATAATGTATATATTAGCAGCTATCACCACGCTGACATTGGCAACCCTTCACTGCCCCTAGGCCACAGTATTCAGTTTACTGTCGTCTCTCAAGGCGAAACCACGTTGGATTCACGCCTGTCCCATTCCGCCGCTTTTTAGCCCCATGCAAAGGGCTCTGTGACCTCTACCCCTACTAAACCTTGTGTGTAGGGGTAAAGGGCTAAGTGACTCTGCTGTGAAATGTGAACTGGCTAATGTATCAGTGATAATGATGAACAGTGACTACAATCTTTCTGGTGACTCTAAAACAGTGCAAGTGGAAATGTAAATAATGTGTAAATAATGTGTAAACAGCAAGTTTAAGCAATGAATGTAAATATAACTGAACAGTGGAAAATAGTTTTATAAGTTACTGAAAGTGACAGTACATAACATAGTGTAAATAAAATAGAAATGTAAATAATGTAAATAAAATAAAGAATGTAAATAGAAATGTAAATAAGTAGTAATATAAGAATACGAGTATATATACTAGGAGTAATGAAAGTGAAAGTGAAAGTTTCGCTCTAGCATGTATGAATACTGGGAGTTTGAAAGTGAAAGTGATAGCTTCGCTCTCAATGCTAGTATACAGAAAGAGAAAGTGAATGCCTGGAGTGAAAATAAACTACTAGTACTGAAAGTAACTTATAGATAAATATTGTATATATAAATAAGTGTAATAATGTACTAGGATTATAAAGTGTGAGTGTGTTTATAAATAATAAATGACAGCTCCGCCTCAGAATACCATCGGGGAACCAGCACGGGAGGAAAGCTCGTATGCGCTCGAAATTTACATTGCTTTCACAGTGTTTTTTTTTTTATATGGATTCCATACTACTTGAAATTCATAGAATAGTGTTTGTAGTTATAATATCAGGCAGTGGTACCCATATTATGGGGTATCAGGAAGTGTAAAGTGGAGACTTCGTTATCCAACTACAGAAGTCTCCACAAGCCCTACAGTTGTCGACGAATGGCTCAACAAACATCCCAGGGGAAAGCTGAAGGTATGTGCCACATGCATATATAATTTTAATATTCTAGGACTAATAACTGATTTTTGGCAAATATTTTTAAAAAGTCAGTTGGAACGCGAATATCCTCGCAGGACGCACAAGGAGTGCAAAAACATCCCCGCGGTGTAGGGGTTATAAACTCTGAGAAACACACACACAAAGTTTCCGACCTGTAAACTGCTATTATTGTGAAAATAATAATACTTATGTCATGGAACTTCGATTTTATTCCACAGTATGACACTCCTGGGACACTATACTAATATATTGTTGGCCTCTTATGATGTATTTCTGTAGTTATTAGTAAGATCAAAATATTTTCTTAGCCGATCGGTCTGGCAATGGGGTGCAAAATTATCCTTCTTCACACGATATCATCATGATTAATGACAGATAGCGCTAAATAGAGGTTATTGCAATAAAGAAATACCATAAGCTACATTAAAAAAAAAAAAAATCAAAATAACACAAGCAGTTACCAAGATATCAAAGTTTTAAAGTTGTCAGACTTTTAATGCATTTTCTGGCATTTTGTATTTTTGGCGCTTAGCCCGGTAATGAACTCAGCGCCTCAAGTACTGGTCAGAAAGTCCACTCCCGCAACCTTTATAAGCTTGCATATATATATATATATATATATATATATATATATATATATATATTGTTTAAGATGTCACACTACGGCCTTGCATCACTGGTTCCTCTAATATCTTCTTACCGTCATGATAGAAAAATACGGGTCTTGGTAGATGGAATTTATTCCCACTTTCTGTCCATAAATGCTGGCGTACCTCAGAAATCAGTTTTGGCCCCAACTCTATCAGTCATATAAATGACCTTCCATCTGTCACTCACAACCCAATGCACTCTTATGCTGATGACTCGACACTTCATAGTTCATTCACATTTAGTACCTCCTTTACACAATCTGATATTGTAAATTCTTAAATAAACACAGCAGTTTCCCTGACCCAGGACCTTTCTACAGTTAATCAATGGAGACAAACAAGTTTGGTCTCATGTAATGCCAGAAAATTTAATACATTAATTTCTCCAACAGAAAGAATCCCTCAGACTCCCACGTAATTTTTAATTATGTCAATATTCCAATATCCACTATAATTGATATCCTAGGTGTCACAGTAAACACCAATCTAAGCTGGACAGCTTATGTTTAATCCGCCATGTCCTGTCAACGTATATATATGTTGCAACATTTTGTAATGCTCAGTCCCGACGATGTGTTTACAAGTTTTGCAATTGCAAGGTCCGTCTTTCGCACATTTTTCAAGTTTTGTGGGTGATTTTTGGTAGGCATATGTGGGAGACCTTCTACCCACCGCCAGGCGGTGACACGCCTGGAATAGTTATCCCTTCCATAGAAAATGTCCTCTGGAGCAGGGCACTTCTAGGCTCAGATGAGCACTTTCTCTCTGAATTTTCAATGTTTCTCATAAAAGGCAGAGGTTTTAGCCCCCCCTCCCCCAAAAAAAAAACTTCTCGAAAATCTGCCGGGATTGGGAGGGATCATTGGTGAAAAATCTGCCTGCAGGTTAATCCCTTGCTAAAAATGCTTCTAAAAAATTGGGACTACTGTACAGAGTTCGTGAATTCTTCACTGATGAGCAGTTGGCCACGATATACAAAAGTCATGTGCGTTTTGAGATCGAATACTGTTTGCCACTGTGGAGGGGATATGGAGCGGTTGCACTGAGGCAGTTGGACAAAATTCAAAATATAGCAATTAGATTAATCAACAATCATGCCATTATGCAGGACCTTCTTCCATTATCAGTACAAAGAGATGTTGTACCTTTAGCATTATTATACTAATATTTTTACCATAAGTGCTCCAGTGAACTAGCTTCAATTGTGCCTCCCCTTCACATTTACTCCTGAAATACTCGGGCAGTTGGGAGCACCCATGAACTCACACTCTCTCCCTTGCAATGCAGATCCTCTGTTTATCAAAATTCATTTATCCCCAGAAGTACTACTGTCTGGAATTTACATCCTGAGAGGTGCTTCCCACAAACATTTAATTCGCTTTTATTTAAGTCCAGTTGTTATAAACATATTATGATTTTTTTTTTAATGTGTCCAACTCTAGGCATAGGCTTCACAGCCTGCTCTTAAGACCCAGTAGTCCTCCTACATGCCATACACCTCTACATGTCACCACTTCGGCGCTAAAATCCACCGTCCATATTGAATACATGCCATGGCTGTCTCACACAGGACTGGTGTATTGGTAATTGCAGGGGTATTTTTACTTGTCAGCGGGTCTTCCGGTAGATCAGTAAAGCCTGATTTTATGAAATTCAAATCCTTAAACTATTCCCTGACCCGGCGGGGATTTGAACCTGGGTCCACTAGGACTGCAGGCCACCTCTCTACCGACTGAGCCACCGCATCGAGGCACATGGACTTGTTTTTTTTATTTCCTTTGTTTTTCCTTCCTCCATTCATTAAACCCTTAACCACAGGGCGTCACTTACGTGACGCTCGGGTGCAATGGATCATACCGTGGGGCATCACTTTTGCGATTCTGTGTTATTATGAATTCACCCGGGCTTTCAAGTGGTGGCTTGTATCATCTATCAGTACTGCCAGTGTCCAACAAGAGTCAGCACTGCTAATGTCATCTGTACTCCCATCCATTGTTGATAATTTAGCCATTTATCCCCGTTCTTGACTCCCCTCCCTACCTCCCCTCCATTATCCTCTCCTCTTGCCTGCCCGGCCGCGCTGCGCTAAACAAATCCTTCCCGGAATTTTCCACTGATTTCATCCATTGAAATAAGCCCTATGCCCTATTCTTATACAAAATAATATATACCAAAAAAGAAAAAGGTAACTGATAGTGCCATACACCTGGAGTTGGCTAATTATCACCTGGCAACACCCCACGTGCACTTGTTCGCTAATTTTCCCTGGTAATTTCCCCATGAAATATGCCATATAGTCTATTCTCGTAATATATATATATATATATATATATATATATATATATATATATATATATATATGTATATATATATATATATATATATATATATATATATATATGTATAAGAAAGGAAGGGAGAAGCCTAAGTGATATTTACATTCACCTGGAACTACCTAATTTCCTGCCAATCATTTCACAGCATATAAATTAGCAGCTGTCACCTCGCTGACGTTGTCAACCCTTGGCGGCCCCATATCCACCTCGTCATTTAGTTCAGTGTTGTTTCTTGAGATGAAAGCACGTAGCACTCGCGCCTCTCCATTGCCGTCACTTCTAGAGGGCCATGTGACCTCTACCCCTACTAAACCTCGTGTGGAAAAGGGTAAGGGACTAAATGACTCTGCTGTGGAGCGTGAACTGGCTGATTTATCCATCATAATGATGGACAGTGACTACAATCTTTCTGGTGAATCATGTGATGAGCCAATGCAGGAAATGGTGATAAACTACGAATGCTTCAGTGTCCCAAGTTCATCCTGGCTCCAAGGGAAAGGAGCCATTATTTACTGGAAGTGACAGTGTATAACATAGTGTAAATAAAATAAAAATGTAAATAATTACTAATATAAGAATATGAGTACAAATACTTGGAGTAATGACAGTCAAAGCTTTACTCTCTATGCTAGTTTACTGAACGAGAAAGTTAATGCCTGGAGTGAAAATAAACTACTATTACTGAAGGAAACTTATGTATAAATACTGCATATATATATATATATATATATATATATATATATATATATATATATATATATATATATACATATATATATAAGAGTAATAAAGTAATAGGAATATAAAGTGTGAGTGTGTTTATGAATAATAAATGACAATACCAGCAGGGAATGAGTGCAAATGGGAAGCTCGTACGCGCTCGTAATTTTCATTGCTTTCACAGTGTTTTTTTTTTGGTGTATGGATTCCAAACTACTTGAAAATCATAGAATAGTGTTTCTAATGATAGTATCAGGCTGTGGTAATCATATTACGGGGTGTCGGGAAGTGTAAAGTGGAGAATTCGTTACCCAACTTAAAAAGTCTCCACAAGTCCTACGGTACTCGACGAAGGCTCAATAAACATCCCAGGAGAAAGCTGAAGGTATGTGCCTTAAGCACATGTAATTATAATATTCTAGGACTAATAACTGATTTTTGGCAAATATTCTTAAAAAGTCAGTTGGAGCACAAATATCCTCGCGGGACACGCAAGGAGCGCAAAAACATCACCGCGGTGTAGGGGTTAATCATATATATATATATATATATATATATATATATATATATATATATATATATATATATATATATATATATATATATATATATCCATTATCCAATCCTACATTGCCCCATGAGGAGCGTAGAAGCCCGGGGCTAGGCAGTTGGTCCTGACATTTAAGATGAGAGTGACCAGCCTCACTCATCCCTGAGTGGCATTACATGAGCAATAAACTCCAACCATCCCTTGGATATAAACCTTCAACGGCTCGATCCGATTAGAGCACAATAACTACCCACTAAACCACCAGGCACAAAATTTGGATATATGGTTACCACCCAGCATAGTAAATTGTTTCCTAGTGTACAGAAAACCATTTGACTTGTCACTCAGTGTAGAGTCAGAAGGAAGAGGAAAGAATTAAGGAAAGAAAGACTGAAGAGATAGTAATATATATATATATATATATATATATATATATATATATATATATACACACACACACACACACACAGAGTAAAGTAGTGATTACCCGCAAAATTTTGCAGGAATAACTAATAACCTTTCCATCACCAAATGTTTTCAAATGCCATTATCTTTGTCCCCATACAGTTATTCAGTCCACAATGGCCAATTCTGATTTTTAAGAAAGTCGAGAAAATTATTTTCACATATTTTCGTGAGAGGTGATTGCCGACAATTTCCTTTAGTGGCGTCCCGTGCGATCGCCAAAATCTTTGTTTGGTATTTTTCTGACACTTTTTGGGCTTCCCCTGAACTAATGAAAAAAAGAAGTAGATCCATATCCGTTACTGTTTTCGTGGAAGAAACGATTAAAGGCAGACATAAACACACACATACTATATATCTATATACCTAGGTTGCTTCACCCCAACAAATGGGGGGGGGAGAGTGGGTAGCAGAAATATGCCGATATACTCCCACTTTACTCGTCCACACGTATGCATTTACTCGTTTCTTTGCCCTAGTGGGAGAAGGGACAAAGCCTCACCTGACAACACTACATAAGTGTCAACTTCACTGTGCAATCAGTGACATCTGCAGCAGGGCCTGACTGCAGAGCTGGTTTACCCCTTCCAAATCATAATGGACCATCCCCTTACCTGCACGTGACCTGATCAGCTTGGCAGACCAAATGCGGTAGGATATCCCCTCCGGACTGCGACACCATTCATACATTCACAATTTCTCTCCGGTCATCACTGTCACACACAGCCATTCTTCCCTGCTCTACAGATATCCCTCTCGCATCAAACGTTCTCTTCACACTGTCCACCCATCCCATTCGTGGACTTCCTTTCAGCCTTACAACTCTCATATCTGATCCAGTTATCTCCCGCAAAACTCCAGTTTTCTTTCACACTTCATCATTACTCACTCGACCCATACACGTTACTACACACATACTCCTCAGACACCGCATCTTCATTACATTCAAACTCTTCCTCTCTGCTACACCCATATTCCACGTTTCAGCCCTGTATAACACAGTCGGTACCACTTAACGCTCATACAGCCTTCTCTTTATATCCATTCTGTGCAAACGACATCTAAACACTTTTTTCATTCCTCCCAGCACCTTTCCTACATCATTCTAAACTTCAACTCTACACTTATTCTTCCATCCATGGCACCATGTGACCCTAAATACGTAAAACACTCTACCTCCTCAAGCATCTTACCATTCAAAACTACATTCATCCTCCTACCATCTACCAACCTCGCACACTTCATCACTATTCTTATTCACATTTACACTCAATTTTCTCCTTTCACACACCCTTCCAAACTCCTCTATCAACTGTCTAAATTTCTCTGAATCAGCCACAAGTGCAGTATTATCCACAAACAGCAGCTTATTCAGATTCCACTCTCTACCGTCAGCATTTACCAGATTCAAACCTCTTGCCAACACTGGCATTCACCTCCCTTACAGCATCATCCATATAAATATTAAACAACCAAGGCGACATCACACATCCCTGCCACAGCCCCAAGCTCACAGGAAACTAATCACTCACAGTATTTCCCACCCTTAAACACACTCTACTATTTACATAAAAACTTTTCACTTCTATCTACAACCTACCGCCTACTTCATACAGTGTCAAAACAGTCCACCAAGCCTTCCTATCAGTTCTATGATATGGTTTCCCTAAATCCATCAATGCTCAAAACACATCCTTACCTTTCGCCAAATACTTTTCACACACCTGTCTCACAGCAAATACCAGATCCATGCATCTCCCCCCCTCTCCTAAAACCAAACTGCTTATCACCAATCACTCCCTCTGTACTCTCTCTAACTCTCTTAATCAATACTCTGCCAAACACCATATCTCCAGCACCCAGTAGACTTGTACCCCTAAAACTAGTACATTCACACTTATCACCCTTACCTTTATAGAACGGAACCACACACGCACTTGTCCAGTCAACTGACACCATACCACTCACAAAACACACATTCAGCAATCATACTAACCACTCAGTGATAGTTATTCCACCACCTTTCAAACATTTCACAGCACACCCATCCATACCTGCAGCCTTCCCTGGCTTCATCACCTTTAATGCCTCTTGCACGTCCATCATTGTGACTGAAGAATCATTCAGCTCCCCGAACACATTTATTCCTTTTTTTTTTTTTTGTAATGCAAGGAAGCAGGAACCAAAGGCCAGAAGCTCTCTTCCATATCCCACAATCTCAGCCTCCCTTTCCTCCTCTACATTAAGAAACTTTCAAAATACTCTGCCGATCTCTTCCTTACTGCATCCCTCACAGTTAACATCCTACCATCCTCTGCTCTTACTCACTCTTTCTTCCTAGATTCTCCCTTCCACACCCTCATCACCTCCTTCCAAAAAATGTTCTTATTCTGTTGAAATTTCTAAGTCAACTGCCTACCCAACCTCTCATCTCCTGCCACTTTAGCATCACACACAGCCCTTCTCGCCCCATTCCTCATTTCCTGATACATCTCATAAATTATGACACCTCATCCTTCCTCTGCAGCCACACTTCATATGCACAACTCTTCTCAGCTATTGCCAAACATACTTCCTCTCACCGCCATTCATTTCCCTTTCGTATACCACCACCCACTAATCTCACATCACACTCCTCTTCCGCACAGTCCACCACAGCACTCTTAAACAACTATCATTCCTTCTCCACAGCACCATTTTCCTGATCTCTCACTGCCTTCCACTTATGTTTCAGCTTCTGATAATCTATCATTCTTTTGTTCAGATCACTCACTTTCAAAACCTCCCTGCGACGCCAGCTCTATCTCTCACCCACCTCATACCTAATCTCAACTTTCCCTCCACCACGTAGTGATCAGACATACCTCCACTCTCCCCTCTCAATACTCTCACATCCAACAATCTTCCTTTTACATTTCTGGACACAACCACATATTCCATAAATGCTCTATCAACAATCCTTCCACCATCAAGTCTCATCCATGTATACTTGTAAATATCTTTCTTCTTAAAACAAGGTACTTCCAATCACCATCTCTCACTCCACACACATCCCTATCATTCGTTCCCCATTATCATTCTTTCCAGGCTGTCACGAATCAAATTCGCGACATTTTCCTCTTGTGAGAAACCACACACTATTAGTGGAAAACTCACTGTGTATTGTTCAGTTAACCGTTTCTCTCTCCATTTCGGTGGTATACTTTTTTCAAAACATTCGTCACTGTTTCAAAAGTGACCGTTCTAATGCACGTCATTAAGTGCTCTACTGAGCGATATTATTGTTTCTTTATTGTTCGCCCCTGCTTGCCTCAACCATTAGCCACGCCTTCTTCCGCTGGCCTGTACAATATCCTACCACACGCATCGTATTTGAATTCAGTCTTTTGTCTGTCGCGACAGAGTGAGGTTCTGTGCTCCAGTAGTGACAGTGAGAGAGGTCATCTAGCACCCAGACTCCACTAGACTACAGTTCTCCAGGCTCCCACCCTTCCTTGGTGATACGCTACATTGACCAGTATTTCCTTTTCGTATTTTCCTAGGTTTAAGAGTTTAGTTAAGTGTGCTGTTTCCTCACATGCCAGCTGGCTGCGCCGCATGTTGTTTTCCTAGGCGTAAGAATTTAGCTTTTGAGTGAGTGAGTGAGTGCGATCTCTTTATTTGAATTCATTTTGAAATGTAACGTTAAAAATATTCCTTTGTAATCAATAAATGTAAGTTCTTTTTCTTTGAGCTAAATGTAATGTAAACCCGTGTTTCATTTCTCCATAATTAAGCTTATTTCCCTTATAGCTCCTAGCTTGCATAAACGCATTGCTGTTCATAACTGGTACTTAGGCCAGTCTTGTTGTATTAAGCTTAAAATCCGTTGTGCCTTCTAGGAGTTCACGCATCCACAAGAACCTGATGTTATTAATAGTATTAGTTATTTATTGTCAGGGGTGAAGTAACTTTCTTTAGAGGCTAACAGTACTAATAAACAGCAATTGTGAGTAATTGGTCTCTGCTGTGTACTGTTGAGAAAGTTTATAAATTCTCGTTCTGAGAGAATCGGCGAAGCGAGCCGATATAAAGTAATCATTGCTTGATTTAGCAAGACAATTCATTGTCCCTGCTCTTCAGTATTATTGAACATTATCGTTTAATAATTGCATTTTATTTAAAAACCCCGTGACAATTGGCGACCTCATTCTAGGATATTAACTCCTAGCTCTAAAGCTATTCACGAGATAATACTCACTCGTTCATATTTAGGTATTTATCATTAAAGTTTATAGGCACAAGCTTACTGGTGTTTACCGTTAGCTTAGCAAGTGAATTTCTGCTTTATTAATCCATAGAGTACTTAACTCTATTTAGTACTTTATTCTTGGTAACGCCAGACGATTTTATTTGCTCCTGGGAAGTCACCGTACCCATTGCGTTAATTATTGAGTCTTCCCAGTCATTTGCATTTTTGCTTTATTCTTTTCCAGTTAACTAGATAAGACTGGTCACCACTAGCTTGTGTCTGTATTCTTTACTTGTGTTTATTAGCATTCGTTTGCGAAGCAGCAGTCAGTACTGAGTCGCTAGTTATTTAGATTGAGCAAGCATCATTGCAGCCAGTGTCTATGTACAGGAAGCTAAAGATATGGGCCTCACAGACCCAGAGAAAATTCAGAGCTACATTCTCTCACGGTTTAATTACGAGCAAGAACGTGAGAAAGATGCTCGTGAAGAGTGTAGAATCCAACGCGAACACGAGCGAGAACAGCGTGAACACGAACATAAACAACATGAATTCGAGTTAGAACAAGAGCGACAACAACGCGAACATGAACAAAAACAACGTGAGCTCGAGCTAGTACAAGAGCGAGAACAACGCGAATACGAGCGTGAACAACGAGACAGAGAACAAGAACACGAACGTGCCGAGTGAGAAGCACGCGAAAAACACGAATATGAAATGCTGAAGCTCAAGTGAGATTCCTTGGCTTCAGACACATCTGGTGCAGTTGGTCCAAGCTCCACGAGCGTTCTCCCTGCACATGTTATGGCGACCCCACGCATGAAGCTTCCTTCATATAAGGAAGGCGACCGAATCGAGCCGTACATAGCTCGTTTTGAGGACATGGCAGACATGTATCAACTGGATGAGGCAGCTAAGCAGCTCCAATTTCTTAGTTTATTTGAGGGCCCTGTCCTCGATATTCTCCACAGAATTCGTGGAGACAATCTCACGTATAAGATGATGAAAGCTGCACTCATTAAGACGTATGGTCTCACAGTAGACGACGCCAAAGTTCAGTTCATGCGAGCTCGTCCCCAGGACAAGGAGACAGCTGTTCAGTTCCTCGACCGTCTCACTGCTTACTTAGGTGGGTGGATGGAGAAAGATGCAACTCCTTCCACGCGTGAGGGGATAATTGATCTTATGCTGCGTACACAGCTAGAGAGGTCGTGGCCTGCTGAGCTCATAGCACAGCTTAAGATCTCCCAGGTGAAAGATGCCAGCCAAATGGTAGTAAAGGCCGACGCATATTTCACTGCATACGGGTATCAAACTCATACGCAAAACACCTGGAACAGCAGAAAAGATACTGCCAAGTCTGGGAAGCCGTCTCAGACTGAATCCCAGCACCAAGGCCGTTCTAAGAGTAATGGCCAAGGTCCAAGCAAACCGCAGAACCAGGGGCAAAATACACAGCAACCTGCTTGGAAGCGGTACAACAAGCACCCCAACCAGCAGCAGTTCCCCAAGCAGCAGCAGCAATACAAGGACAAGCCACGTAACCCTCAGTCAGGTCAATCAGTGTATCGGAGGCAGGAGGCGAACGCAGCCTTCATTCCTCAACAGCAGCACGGTGGTCACGTCCCTCGTAGTACGGGTACTCCCCCACAGTTCTCTAGTCCCACAGCGACAGAGAACCCCCCTCCACAGATGGCCAATGTTCCTTCTTCACGGGCAGTGAGTACGATCCCTCAAGTTTCTAATTCTCAAGGCTCAATGTTTGCCGCATCAGTTATTCAGCAGCCTCATGAGTGGCTAGCTGCTTCCTCCACAGGCCCTCCCACAGGTGACAGTACCTTCCTTGTTCAGCCAGGGTTTGTGGGAGGCATTCCTGTGAAGGTCCTGAGAGACAATGGTTCCTCAGGTTGCTCTGTCAAGCAGAGTCTAGTTCGGCCTGAGCAGTACACATGTCAACAGATCCATGCAAACCATATTGATGGATCAGCGAGATTGTTCCCTGAGGCATGTATCCAGGTGGCACCTCCATTTTATACTAGTACGACACACGCAGTTGTCAGGCCAGAACCTTTATTTGACCTCATTATAGATAACATATCTGGTGTCAAGGATAGTTGCATCGAGGATGACGCTACTCAGACTTCGGCTACAGTAACACGAGCCATAGCAGAGGCTCCAGACTGTGTCACCTCAGTGACCATTGAATCGCCGCAAGATCTGATGTGTAGCCAAATTGTTGTTCAAGAACAACATTCTGACCCAACACTAGCTGCCATGCGAAAGAAACAAAAGGGTCAAGTGATTAAGTATTCACGGGGAGGTCGAGCCAAGTTCCTTCGTAAACAAGGACGGCTCTACCATGAGTCACGAACACTCGAGGGCGAGGTTCGACTGCAGTTTGTCATTCCCGCCAAGTACTGCCAAGCAGTGTTAGAATGGGGTCATTGTTCAGCCTCAGGAGGTCACCTGGGCAAAAGGAAGACCCAGGGCCGTATCCGAGCTGACTTTTTCTGGCCAGGGATGGGACAAGACATAGATAGTTTTGTACATTCCTGCAGTGTCTGTCAAAGTACCACTACTCAGGGACATGTCCTTCCTTGCCATTTGAAACCACACCTGTAATCTCTGAGTCAGTTGAGAGACAGGGCAGTGGTAATGTGGGTGTAGACCTGATGTCTCACCTACTAACTGCTTACTAACTAGCAACTGTTGTATGCTGGGTTCCGTAAGATAGGTGTTCTCAGAGATTTGAGTAATCCAAGGACCAGCCTGGTTCCCAGTTAAAATGTACCAGTAATTACGAACGTCTCGCCCGTTGGCCCCACAGGACACAGTATGTCCAGGGCCCGTACATACATGTATACCATAAGTTAAGGGGGAAGTTTGAGAATCCTGCAGAGACAGTCCGAGGCTGTGTATGAATTACCTTGTGGAACGTCGCACAATATCCACATGAGTGTTCACACCCACAGTGGGTGTTAAAACGTGACCTGCCCATGATTGCGTAGAGATTCTCAGCTTCCTGTCATTAATCGTAAATGTAGAGTTTGTTAAGGTGCTGTTCCCTCACATGCTGGCCGGCTGTGCCGCATGTTGAGTGAGGTGGACGCCAGGTTAGAGCTTCCCCTAAACTGGGTGATGGGATGTTGTTAAGGTGCTGTACCCTCACATGCTGGCTAGGTGCCCCGCATGTTGAGCGAGGTGCATGCCAGGTTAGAGCTCCCCTGCTAAGAAACCTTACGACTACATTTCCTAGTTAATAATGTACCTAATAAATTAATGGCGACCTCGAATGTACGAAGCTTAGGCTGTCACTTGTATTTTTCAGCTAGAGCGTACCTTTCGTAGCATGTATTGATTGCTAGGCAGAGAGAGTAATTGTAATGTAATAAGAATTTTTGTCTCATTGACACTTTTGATGCTCCACCTTAATTGATTTTGCAGGTACAGTGATGGGTGTAGCAGTTTTGCTGTGCGGGCCAGCTGATCGTCTGCCGCACGCTGCCGCCTCTTCTCCTCTGCCTTCGTCATCGCCATATTATTAATATTTACTATAAATTTGTATTACATGATTTTACACGTAGGTACAGTTACACTACAACTGTCACACCTACACCGTGTATCACATACACCACGCTACACAACAATTAGTTGTCAGTGTAAATGTAGCAAACTTTCGCTCAGTTTGACCTGAGTACAGGATTTTCACCGTCGTCACGGAGTTTTTTCCCTCAAGCTTGCCTCTGTTAACGTAAATACGAGGTTTTTACGCTCATTGGCGATAGTGATTTTCTCCTGCAGCAGGATAGCACACACATCACAGTGTGAATCTTGTGTGACTGAGTTAGGATGTGTCCATATATATATATATCCACAAATTTTTTCCCATAAGGAAAAAATTTCATTTTGTAGGGGAGTAATGTCACGAATCAAATTCGCGACATTTTCCTTTTGTGAGAAACCACAAACTATTAGTGGAAAACTCACTGTGTATCGTTCAGTTAACCGTTTCTCTCTCCATTTCGGTGGTATACTTTTTTCAAAACATTCATCACTGTTTCAAAAGTGACCGTTCTAATGCACGTCATTAAGTGCTCTACTGATCGATATTATTGTTTCTTTATTGTTCGCCCCTGCTTGCCTCAACCGTTGGTCACGCTTCTTCTGCTGGCCTGTACAATATCCTACCACACGCATCGTATTTGAATTCAGTCTTTTGTCTCTCGTGACGGAGTGAGGTTCTGTGCTCCAGTAGTGACAGTGAGAGAGGTCATCTAGCACCCGGACTCCACTAGACTACAGTTCTCCAGGCTCCCACCCTTCCTTGGTGATACGCTACATTGACCAGTATTTCCTTTTCGTATTTTCCTAGGTTTAAGAGTTTAGTTAAGTGTGCTGTTTCCTCACATGCCGGCTGGCTGCGCCGCATGTTGTTTTCCTAGGCGTAAGAATTTAGCTTTTGAGTGAGTGAGTGCGATCTCTTTATTTGAATTCATTTTGAAATGTAATGTTACATTTATTCCTTTGTAATCAATAAATTTAACAGTTCTTTTTCTTTGAGCTTAATGTAATGTAAACGCGTGTTTCATTTCTCCATAATTAAGCTTATTTCCCTTATAGCTCCTAGCTTGCATAAACGCATTGCTATTCATAACTGGTACTTAGGCCAGTCTTGTTGTATTAAGCTTAAAATCCGTTGTGCCTTCTAGGAGTTAACACATCCACAAGAACCTGATGTTATTAATAGTATTAGTTATTTATTGTCAGGGGTGAAGTAACTTTCTCTAGAGGCTAACAGTACTAATAAACAGCAATTGTGAGTAATTGGTCTCTGCTGTGTACTGTTGAGAAAGATTATAAATTCTCGTTCTGAGAGAATCGGCAAAGCGAGCCGATATAAAGTAATCATTGCTTGATTTAGCAAGACAATTCATTGTCCCTGCTCTTCAGTATTATTGAACATTATCATTTAATAATTGCTTTTACTTTTAAAAACCCCGTGACACAGGCACACCATGCATACCTACACCTTCAGCTGCTACATTTCCCACTCCAGCATTCAGATATCCCATCATTACCACAGTCACATTTGCTCCCTAACTCTGCAGTCACTCACAAACATCATTCCAGAAAGACTCCCTCTCTTTTTCATCCCATTCAGCACCAGGCCCACATGCACTCACAAATACCCACAACACACGTACAAATTTTGCTTTCATCCACATTAATCTCGATGACACCTCCTTCCACTCAGTCACACACTGTTGCACTTCCGGGCTCACTAACAAGGCCACGTCTTTTCGTGCTCTTCCTCTATGGACACCTGACATCCTTCTAGTCACACTTCCAAACTTCGATTCACCTTTTCCTATCATCTTTGTTTCACTCAAAAGTAAGTCATCCAGCTTTCTTCTCTCAAACATTTCCCCAGTCCACTCTCTTTCAGCCTCAATCCTACTACATCCAAGCACATTCATTGACCCAATCTTCAGGGTACGGGGATAACTCAGTCCCCATTCCCTGTGTATGCCCTGTCTCATTGTAGGAACTAAAAATACAGAGGAGGGAGTCCCTAATCCCCTCACCCCGTCCCTTTTAGTCGCCTTTTACGACACGCAGGGAAAACGATGGCAGAATTCTTCCTAACACAACCTGGCCGCAGAATGGCAGTACCACACCATAATGCGGGCAGGTTGTGCCCCCTCCCCCCCGCCACAGGGGACACACACACACACACACACACACACACACACACACACACACACACACACACACACGCACGCACAGCTTGACTCTATATATATTTTGCAACTAATGTTACCTAGGCAGAACTAGTTGCATCATAGGACGTAGGGAAGCACCTGGAATGAATGACACGAGTTTTTCATCCCTAGTTTTAGATAAACATTTTAATAAAACCCAGTTTCAACAAGTGTAGTCTGAGAGAATTAGACACTCTTGATAATAACCTGCCAGACACCCTAGTGAAAGACTGTACTCCAGTAATTAAGGTGTGTCAGTGAAACCAGCTTATTAATTCTTCCATGTAGCCCTAAAATATGAACAAGCCATTATTATCTTACCGCATATGGCGAGTTGGGTATTGTGATCTTATATTTTATTCACCCTTTTATCGTATGAAACTCTTTAATGTCCATAGTGGTACCTAATGATGACGGTAAGTTCAATTGCAGTAACGACAGTCTGGTCATGCTGGCTTACAATTATTTCGCCGACTTTATCCTTTTTTGTTGTTTTTCTCATTTAGAGTGACTGGTGATGCAGTGTTTGAAACGCCGCTGTTTTGAAGTGTGTGGTGTGCCACTGAGGTGTGCATACGTTGTGGTAATGTTAGGCATGGCTGTTAATAGTGAATGTAATGTGATAACATATGCTCCTGTAGCACTGTTGTGTTCAGTTTTTGTGGTACAGCACTATAAGGTGTGGAACTTTTAAGTCTGACATTGTATGTGAGTGGTATAGTAATGTGAAGTATTCTTGAATTGTAGCAGTGTTATATGTGTATGTTTGTGTGACGTGTGGCAGTGGGGCAATGCAAGATATAGCAGTGTGAGGTGTAGCAGTCTGAAGTGCCACATGAGAAATCAGTGTAAGATGTGGCAGTATAAGTGTGGTAAAGAAAGAGAGGTGGAACTGTGAGTTGTGGCAGGGTGATGTGCGGATGTGTGACATGCAAGTAAGGTGCGGCAGTTTAGACTGTGGCAATATTAGATGTAATCGTATGCAAGGTTAGACAATATCTACTACACAGAGAAATCCTGTGAAGAAACCTTCTCTGCAGAAAGCTGCAAACCAGTATTGTGTTTCACCTGTTGGTTTTCGCAGTTTCCGGGCAACATATTGCCTCTCCAGATCCCTACTATTCCTTTCACTTTCACTGAGATAATTCACTTATATTTATTAGGCTGCTACCAGACAATCTTTCCCAACTAAGGCAGGACATCTAGTGATGAAAGGCTTGTTTAGGACTATTCTCAACTCTTCCATTTCGTAAACTGATTCGCTTAATGGTCTCACTGCTAGTTTATAATACGTCACCGGATGGAAAAGGTTACGATGGAGCTTGACTGCTCAGGCCGAAGGTTCAGTAGAGTCATTTTTGCTGGTCAACCAGTAAAACAATTCCTATAAGTTAAGGAAATTCCGCAGGTCTCTCAGTAAACTCATTCCCACAGGTCTTCCAGTAAAGCCGTGCCCGTAAGTCTGTCAGTAAAGTATTTCCCGCAGGTCTATAAGTAAAGTATTTCCTATCAGTCAAACTATTCCCACGTGTCTGTAACAAAGAACTCCTATCACTGAAGGCACTCCTGTAGGTCTCTTCATTGAAGTCGGCCTGTCAGTTAAGTAGTTCCTAATAGTAAATTAACTCCCATGTCACGGGGGGATGTGAATTTATGAATTAAGAATGCTTGATATTACTTGAAAATAGAGACAAGGGATTGACTTGTAAAAATCAAGTAGTACTGTAAGTTTTACTTTATGCCGGCTTACTTCGCCGATTTTCTAAGGACGAGAATTTATAAACTTTCTCAACAGTACACAGCAGAGACTAATTACTCACGTGTGCTAAACGTTTGTTAGTACTGTTAGCCTCTTGAGGAAGTGACTCCACCCCTGACAATCAATAACTAATGCTAATAGTAATAAACAGGTTCTTGCCAGTGCTTAACTCCTGGCTGGCATAATAGATTTCAGTTTGATACAAAATAACTGGCCAAAGTACCACTTATGAATATTGTAAAGATTTTGTGCAAACTAGGAGCGGCAACTAAAATAAGCTTAATGTGGAGAAATAAATCACGGGGCTAATTACATCAAGCTTAGAGAAAAGAACTGTAAATTTATTGATTACAATAAAATAATTTTACGTTATATGAATCTCAAAATGAATTCAAAAGGGGAATTTCACGGTCACTAGGGGACTCGTGAATTCAAATAACAAGAGAATACACTCATTCGCTCATTCAAAAGCTAATTAAACTTAAGCCTAGAAAAATGAACAGAAATACTGGTCAGTGAAGGGGAGCCGAAACGAAAGTCCGGGCGCCTGTGATGAACATCAAAACGCTGCTATTCGCTGTAATCCTGCTTCGCCTATTCACCGTCTAGGTCAGTGGTTCTCAACTCGTTTCAGGCCATGGACCACCAGCCCAATAAAAAAAATATCCTGGACCATTTCATTTTTGAGTAATGATAAATAAAGCATAGACAACAAACATTTTGGTTAGAAATATATTTCTTACAAACAGAATTTCGAGAAATGATATAAAATAGTAGACAGATGACATTTTGGTCTGAAATATATTTCTTCCAAACATAATTTCCAGGAAATACATGAATACTTCTCTAACATTATGCTGTGAAATTTATTTCTAACAAACAGAATTTTGAAATTATGTAGGAGTATACAACTAACATTATTCTTTGCAACCAGACTTTTGGATTCTCTTCTCACTGACAAGCTTTTCAAAGTTAGGAGTGGTACTTGATAATGCACAATGAATATCGCTTTCCGCTGCAAGCCGATTCCTCTGTTTGGACTTAATGTGCAACAAAGATGAAAATCTGCTCTCACACATGGAAGTTGATGCAAATGGCAGAAGACATCTGACTGCATGTGTTGAAAGATTTGGGTAAGTACCAATCATACTGGAATAATCAATAGGAATAGTACAATAAAATGAATGGCCAATTATTTATTTTGATGAAATTTTTCGTACTGAATTTTCAATAAATTTAAAAATATATGCACCAATCTCAAGTTTATTATCAAATAAAGTGAACATCCTGTGGACCACCCAAAAAGTCACCATGAACCACCAGTGGTCCATGGACCACCAGTTGAGAACCACTGGTCTAGGTGGAGATTCAGGAACTCGCTGAACAATGGAGGCGCTGCTCCATGCTGGTCACAAACGGTCCTATCCTCAAGGCGACTCAGAGCTGACTGAGTTCACACTGCAAAAGGGGACAAGAGATGGCCGTGTTCGCCGGAAGTAGGCGTGGCCTAACTTCAACGGTCAACGGAAAGAGGGCAAATGATATAAAAATGCAATATATCACTCAGTGAAAGCATTAATGCCGTGGATAAAAATGGTCACTTGTGAAACAGTGACATATGTCCTGAAAACCATCCCGATCAAAGTGAATACGAGGACGGTTGAACTGAGTGATGCCCAGTGGAAGTTCCACTAGAGTTCGTGGTTTTCTCACCAAGTACAGTGTCACGAATTTGTATGAGTACACTCGCGTGAATTCGTGACATTACGCGCCATCAAAATCACATTTTTCTTCAGAAAAATTTTACAATATACATACATATAAATCCTAACTCAGTCACACAAGATTCACACTGTGGTGTGTGTACTATCCTGCTACAGGAGATAATCACAGTCGCCCATGATCATAAAAACCTCGTGATTACGTTAATAGATGCAAGCTTGAGGAAAAAACTCCGTGACAACAGTGAAAAATCCTGTACTCACGTTAGACTGAGCGAAAAGTTCGCTACATTAACAACTAATTGTTATGTAGCGTGATGTATGTAATGCACGGTGTAGGTGTGACAGTTGTGGTGTAACTGTGCCTACGTGTAAAATTATATAATACAAATCAATAGTAAATAGAGACGACGAGGCAGAAGAGAAGAGGCGGCAGCATGCGGTAGAGATGATCAGTTGATCTGCATGACAAAACTATTACACCTGCCAACTGTACCTGTGAAATCAATGAAGGTGGAGCATCAAAAGTGTCAGTGCGACAAACAGTTTTTATTAAATTGCCATTTCTCTCTCTGCCTAGTAGTCAGTACTTATGTTACAAAAATTACACTATTATCTTCTTAATGGATACAGTATTAACCAGGAAACGTGGTCCCAGGACAGAATCTCAAAGGACCCTTATAGTCTACTGGTTAAACTTACATTATTATTAATCAGGAAACGTGGTCCCAGGACAGAATCTCAAAGGACCCTTATAGTTTACTGGTAAACCTACATTATTATTAACCAGGAAGCGTGGTCCCAGGACAGAATCTCAAAGGACTCTTATAGTTTACTGGTTAAACCTAACTCTACACTTACGATTAATATTGGCAAGCTGAGAATTCCTACGCAATCTGGGGCAAGCCACATTTTAACACCCAACGTGGGTGTGAACACTCATGTGGATAATGTGCATTCTCCAGGAATCCTCAGAGAGGCCCACAGCTCGAGACACCACAAGGTAATTCAAACACAGCCTCGGATTGTCCTTACGGGGGCCTCGAACTTCCCCTTAACCTTCGGTATACATGTATATGCAGGTCCTGGACGTAATGTGTCCTGTGGGACCAACGGGAAAGACATAAAGTCTGCACCCACATTACCACTGCCCTGTCTCTCAACTGACTCTGAGATTATGGGTGTGGATTCAAACAGCAGAGGAAGGACATGTCCCTGATTGGTGGTATGTTGACAGACATTGCAGGAACGCATAAAGCTGTCTATTTCTTGTCCCATTCCTGGCCAGAAAAAGTCAGCAAGGATATGGCCCTCAGTTTTCCTTTTGCCCATGCGATCTCCTGAGGCTGAACAATGACCCAATTCTAACACTTCTTGGCAAACTTCGCGGGAACGACAAGCTGCAGTCGAACCTTGCCCTGGGGTGTTCGTGACTCACGGTAGTGCCGTCCTTGTTTACAAGGGAACCTGGCTTGACCTCCCCATGAATACTTAATCACTCTACCCTTTTGCCTCTTCTGCACAGCAGCAAGTGTCGGGTCAGACTGTTGTTCTTGGACAACATCTTGGCTACAGATCAGATCTTGCAGTGATGCAATGATCATCGGAATGACACGGAGCCTTGGCCATGGCTCATGTTATTGCAGCCGAAGTCTGAGTAGCATCATCTACAGTGCAACTGTACTTGGCACCTGCTATGTTGCCTATAGTAAGGTCAAATAAAGGTTCTGGCATGACAACTGCGACTGTATTACCAGTATAAAATGGAGATGCCACCTGGATACGCCTCAGGGAACAATCTCACTGATTCATCAATAAGCTGAGCTTGGATCTGTCGACTTGTGTAGTCCTAAGGCCGTACTAGACTCAGACTGACAGAGCAACCTGACGAGCCATTGTCTCTCAGGACCTTTACAGGAACGCCTCCCACAAACCCTGGCTGAACAAGGAAGGCACTGTTACCTGTGGGAGGGCCTGTGGAGGAGGCGGCCAGCCACTGGTGAGGCTGCTGAATGAATGATGCAGCAAACATGGTACCCTGAGAATTAGATACCTGAGGGGTTGTACTCACCATCTGGGAAGATGGAGCGTTGACCACCTGTGGAGGAGAGTTCACTGTCGCTGGGGGACTAGTGAACTGTGGGGAAGTACCTGTACTGGTAAGGACAACACCACCGTGCTGCTGTTGAGGAATGAAGGCTGCATTTGCATCCTGCCTACGATACACTGGGGCTGGTGCTGAAAAGGATTGTCCCAATTGTCGATCACGTGGCTGATACTGCTGTTGGTTTGGGTACTCGTTGTACCTCTTCCAGTCAGGTTTCTGGGTATTTTGCCCCTGGTCCTTCTTCTGCAGTTTGTTTGAACCTTGGCCATTATTCTGAGAATGGCCTCGATGCTGGGGTTCAGTCTGAGATGATTCCCTAGATTTGTCAGCTTTCCTGTTCCAGGTGTGTTGCTTACGAGTTTGATACCCGTACACAGTGAAGAATGCATCAGTCTTCTCCACCATTTTGCTGGCATCCCTTACCTGGCAGATCTTAAGCTAAGCCATAAGCTCAGAAGGCCACGACTTTTATCCCTTCTTGCGTGGGAGGAGTTTCATATTTCTCCATCCACTCATCTAAGTATGCAGTAAATCGATCAAGGAACTGAATGGCAGTCTCCTTTTCTTGCAGATGCGCCCTCATAAACTGACTCCTGGCATCATCAACTGTGAGACCATACGCTTTGATGAGTGCGGCCTTCATCATCTCATACATGAGATTGTCTCCACGAATTCTGTGCAGAATATCGAGGGCAGGGTCCTCAAACAAGCTAAGAAACTGGAGCAGCTTAGCTGCCTCATCCAGCTGGTACAGCTGCGCCATGTCTTCAAACAAGCTATGAACGGCTCAATTTGCTCACCTTCCTTGTACAAAGGAGGCTTGAGGCATGGGGTTGCCAGAACATATGCAAGGAGAGCGCTGGTGGAACTAAGGTTAGGTGCGCCAGATGTGTCTGAAGCCAAGGAGTCTTGCTTGAGCTTCAGCATCTCAAGTTCATGTTTCTCACGTGCCTCACACTCGGCACATTCGTTTTCTCGTTCTCTCTCTCTTTGTTCTCGCTCGTATTCACGTTCTCTCTCACGTAGTTCTGGCTCATGTTCACATTGTTGTCGCTCACGTTCATGTTGTTGTCGCCCGTGTTCATGTTGTTCTCGCTCATATTCACGTTGAATTCTATGCTCTTCACTGGCATCATTCTCACGCTGCTGTTCGTAACTAAACAGTGAGACCACATACTCTTTAATTTGTTGGGGGTCAGTAAGCTTCATATCTTTGGCTTCCTGTACATATATGTTAGTAGTCATGATGCTAACTCAATTAAAGCTGAGTGGGCTAAAGACTGAGTACTGACTGCTGTTCCAAAGAGAAATGCTAATAATCAAAAGTAAAGAATATAGGCACATTTGTTGGTGATCAGTTTCATCTAAACTGATAAAGAAAATAAAAAAATGCAACTGACTGGGAAAACTATTATGTAAAATTAATAGAAATGAATCAATAAGCACCACTAAAATAATGCCTATAGTTTTTAATGATAACAAATTCCTAGGTGTGAGTGAGTATTATTTCGTTAATAACTCTTAACCTAGGAGTTAATATCCTGCCGAGGTCACCAGATGTCACAGGGGGATGTGAATTTATGAATTAAGAATGCTTGATATTACTTGAAAATAGAGACAAGGGATTGACTTGTGAAAATCAAGTAAGTTTTACTTTATTCCGGCTTACTTTGCCGATTCTCTAAGGACGAGAATTTATAAACTTTCTCAACAGTACACAGCAGAGACTAATTACTCACGCATGCTGTTTGTTAGTATTGTTAGCCTCTTGAGAAAGTGACTCCACCCCTGACAATCAATAACTAATGCTAATAGTAATAAACAGGTTCTTGCCGGTGCTTAACTCCTGGCTGGCACAATGGATTTAAGTTTGATACAAAAGAACTGGTCTAAGTACCAGTTATGAATATTGTGATGAGTCTGTGCACACTAGGAGCAGCAACTAAAATAAGCTTAATGTGGAGAAATAAATCACGGGTCTAATTACATTACGCTTAGAGAAAAGAACTGTAATTTTGTTGATTACAATGAAATAAGTTTACTTTATATGAATCTCAAAATGAATTCAAAAGGGGAATTTCACGGTCACTAGGGGACTCATGAATTCAAATAACAAGAGAATACACTCACTCGCTCATTCAAAAGCTAATTAAACTTAAGCCTAGAAAAACGAACAGAAATACTGGTCAGTGAAGGGGAGCCGAAACGAAAGTCCGGGCGCCTGTGATGAACATCAAAACGCTGCTATTCGCTGTAAGCATGCTTCGCCAGTTCACCATCTAGGTGGAGATTCAGGAACTCTGTATAACAGAGGCGCTGCTTTACGCTGAGCACAAAGTCCTAGCCTCGAGGCGACTCGGAGCTGACTGAGTTCAAACTGCGAAAGGGGGCAAGAGATAGCTGTGTTCGCCGGAAGTAGACAAGGTCTAACTTCAACGGTCAACGGAAAGAGGGCGAACGATATAAAAATGCAATAAATCACTCAGTGAAAGCACTATTGTCGTGGATATGAATGGTCACATGTGAAACAGTGACAAATGTTCTGAAAACCATCCCGATCGAAGTGAATACAAGGACGGTTGAACTGAGTGATGTCCGGTGGGATTTCCTCTAGAGTTCATGGTTTTCTCACCAAGTACAATGTCACGAATTTGTATGAATACACTCGCGCAAATTCGTGACATCCCACAGGTCTGTCAGTGAAGTCATTCCCCCAGGTCTATTAGTAAAGGCATGGCCATCGGTAAAGTTATTCCTGTAGGTGTATTTGTAAAAAAATTCCAATCAGTTAAGTAATTCCCGTGGACCTATTAGTAAAGTCACTCACATCAGTAAAATCATTCCCGCAGATCTATCAGTGAAGTAATTCCAGTCAGTAAAATCATTCCCGCACGTCTATCAGCAAAGCAATTTCTATTGGTAAAGTCTTTCTGCGGGTCTGCAACTAGTCTTTTCCGCAGGACTATCAATAAAATAATTCCTAAAGGAAAAGTCATTCTGCAGGTCTATCAGTAATTATTTCCTATCAGCAGTCATTCCCGCTGGTTTATCAGTAAGGCAATGCCTTACAATTAAATAATTCCCAAAGGTCTCATTGAAGTCATCCTCGCAGGTCTGGCAGTGAAGTCAATGCTGTCATTTCTTTCTCTAACATTGTCTGCCTGTCTTAATCCCGTGTCATAGTGTTACCTAACTGCCCACCACATAAACCTTTCCCCTCTGTAACTTCACTGAAAGTTAATCTCTCCGGCATGATGACGTTAATTTAATATGTTCTTTGCCGCCCCTACTTCATTAATTTATACAACCTAGGAGAAAGATTTCTTTGTAAGGGAGTTACAGTTTTCCACAATTCGTCTGGTGGAATGGCGTTACAAGAAATATTGAAATGGAATTCATATGATGAACTATCAATGTTAGCAGATTACTATCTACTATCCCCATCATCCTCTTCACTTTCCCTGTAGACTGATAGACAGAGACATCGATTGGAAAGAATATTGTTATACAGGTAAATCATTCTTTATGATTTATATCACTACATTCTCCAGAATTTGTATCCTGTCTTAATTTCAAGTCAGTGCCACTTTACTGCTGCATGTCCTTTATTTCCTTTATCTTCACTCCCAATTTAGAAGGAACGTCGTCTCCATGGACTGAAGTCTATCAATCATATTTTCGTTCAATCCCTCTCATATTCTGTCTTGAAGCCGAATTCTAGGTGGCTTTGGAAAGCTCAGAACACTTATTTATCTATTCTGCATTTTAAATCTCGATTTTCTGTATCTTATGATGCCTTATATATTTCCACTATCCACACAGTTTGCGTCAGTAACATAATAGAGGATTTTAAAAATACAATAGGCAAAATTAATCGCTGAAGAAGAGGAGTTCCGAAATCTGGGACGCAGCTAAATATGTCCATTATTCTTAAAAATCAGTATTACCCAAGTGCTATGGCTGGTTTGTTTTCATCTGATGGAACTGTGCCACTCCCACAGCATTAATTCTAAATTATGGTTGCGTAAAATTCGATGAGCTTTGGTTATGGAGGAATGCATTTTCTTGGTTACTAGTCAAATTTATCTTTCAGTCTGACCACACCTGACCATCAGCTAAGCTAAAAGATGTCACAAAGTTGTCAAACGAAAACAAACCAGCTGTACAAGCAAACAAAAGTCGTGTCCTGAAATTTGGTGAAAACATCTGTTAAAAGGCTCACGTTTTGGTCCGCTCTGCTCTGTGCCATACGGATGGTTGGTAGCACTGTCATGAGTTTCCATTTGCTCCAGGTGGCGAACCTGTGGATACCAGCATGTTTTTGGTAAGTAAGCGAAACAAATCTATATAATGTGCTTTTCCAACCGCTTCTCTTGATATAAATGAACCGTTTCTTATCTATGTGCTCTCTCTCTCTCTCTCTCTCTCTCTCTCTCTCTCTCTCTCTCGTCATTTCTTTAACATTGCAGTTCAGTTAACAAAAGAACCATCCTGAAATTATTTATCCTTGTTTATTGATTAAATTCTACTTACCTTAAGCTGATAATTATGAGCTGTGATTGTCATTATCTGTCAGTTTGATCAAACAAAATTATTCAGACAGTTTTGTATATGAGGGTAGACTTACCATATGCTGATAATCGAATGCTTTGTTATGACTGGCGAAGTGAATCCCATGGGCTGGAGTTGGAACACATAACCTTGAAGACCGAAGTCTGCGCACAACTATTTGTGTGCTTTGTTCTAGGTCTATTTCATCTCTTACGGCGTAAGCACTGACTTTAGGTGCTGCCTTCTATCGTTGTGATTATTTCCTGATCCTGTAGAGGTGTGGTAACACGAGGGCGACCTGAACGATGACCGTTCTCCGTTGTACCTCCCTTCCGAAATCGCCTAATCGACCTTTATGCGGGTCTTCTTACATCGAATGTTTGCACTATCTGTTCGGGATTCTATCACCCCTAATAAAGGGTAGATTCTGCCATCTTTCATCTCCCTAGTGGTTGGGTGCATGTTGCTGGCACTCTCTATACCAAGGCATGCACTTGGTCTGTTTGACGTTTTGTGGTAAAATGTAAGTTGCAAAGGCCAGGCGATCATCGCCTGACCGAATATGGTTCACATTTCGTCCCTCGGACGCAGCAGTTTTCGTGAATCGATGTTAAGGCTTCGGAATTTTCATCAGCAGCAGATATGAAGCTTGAGGATGTCTAGGCTAGCCAATCACGATTATGTAGCCGTGGTAGATTTTTCATGTAGTTTAACGCGTTTCACTTAATCTCCGAACAAAACGGGGACACAACTTTTGTCTTTGACTATACATTCCCACCATTCCCTCAGGCTTTAGTGCAGATTACTAGACAGAGGTTCCACGTCGGAGTAAAGATATATTTAATGAAAAGAAAATCTTCACTCATTTTTCCATAATTTCTCTTACTAACGTTGTCACCCCCGTTTAATCCCAAACGTGATAAGAACGTGACATTTACATATCCATAATCCCCTTCACCTTCACACTGTAAAAAGAGGGAGAGCTGCCCCCTTTAACTGGAAGTTTATCGTAAAACGATTTTTCATCATTTCTCTGTAGTCTTTGTGTTAGATATTCTCACCGTCTCATAATTCCAAGAGTAAATTTTACTTGAATAACAACTACCCATCTTAATCCATTTGCCTCTAACAGACAGTCAATTAGTACAATAACTCCATCGTTTCTCCACTGTTCTCTGTAGAACATTTTCACCATCTCTGAATCCCAAAGATCAGTTTTACCCGACTACTACATACCCACTGATCTCTTCATCATCAATGCAATTTTAAAGGGAACGGCATCCCCTGTGTCTGAAAATCTATTACTCATATTTTCTCTGGCTTTCTCTTCAGTATTTCAGTCTCAGAATGTTATCCTGTTTTACTTCCAAAGATATGTTATACGACTGCTACATATCTACTATTGCCTTCACATTCGCTGCAAATTAAGAGGGAACGACAGTCTTCCCCGTGATTGAATGACACTCATTATTTTATCTAATTTTCTCTTTAGTGCTGCAGTTTAACGTTCCCACCCTGTTACTACTAAGGGTCAATCTTACCTGACTACCCTAAATCCAGTATTCTCTTCACCTTCCCTGCAAATTAAGAGGGAGTGACATCCCCCTGGGACTGAAAGTCTATCAAGAAAGTCATTCCCCGAACCTGTCTGTTAGCCTGAGGGCAAACTATTACCCTGTAGCCTTGTAGATGGGCTTTGAACTGTGACGGCTGGCCCTTTCCATCACCACGCCATATCCCCGACTACAGTATAAGAGCGGGGACATGGAAGTGATCTTAGGATCTACCCTCTCACAACACTCTTGTGGAAATTGGATTCCAGGTTAATGTTCTCTTTGTACGTGGAGGTGTTTTTTGTGCGCTTTTTTTTTTTTAAGATTCTCATTCGTTCAGCACTGCTGCCTCTGTTTATCAAAATATCATCATCATCATCATCACCATCATAATCATTATTATTATTATTGTTATTATTATTATTTTTACTAATTATTATTATTATTATTATTATTATTATTATTGTTGTTGTTATTATTATTATTTTTATTATTATTATTATTATTATTATTATTATCATTATTATTATTATTAGTTTCGTTAAACCTCAGTGACATTTCGGACAAGAAGGGTCGAATATAATTTACTTTCTCATTACTTTACTATGGGATTCACTTAACGATGATAAAGATGACTCGATTTAGGAAGAAAAAAATAAAACTAACGCAACCGGATGAAAAAAGTTAACCCTGTCACTTTGAAAAATCTTTTAAATTTTAATCAGGCTTCCAGCTAACGGTTTTCACCAGTTTAAGCAGAACATTTAGTAGTTCAGAGGTTGTGGAATGGTGTATAAATGCCATTCAATTGAAGTGTTTCTCGTAAGCTGAATGAATAGTTCTGTGCCGCATGATTTAAATTAAAATTGTTTTCGTAATGAAGGAATTCTTATTGTTCTTGTTGTTGTCTCAGGCTCATCTTAACGTGAGCCATTAGCCTGTAGCAGTAGTTAGTCTTCTTTTGCAGTTCAGTAGCCCCCTTTTGGTGAGGATAGGTAGGGAATATAACTAAGGAGCTGCTCTGATTATCCAGATGTACCACACCACGAAGACGTCCCACTCCAGCACCAGTGAAGGAGTTAAAAGTAAACTGGGGTCATGAGCAGGAAAAAGTTGTGCTTCTGCAGATGTAAAAGTTCAGTTTAGAGTAGTTCAGTTTAGGAGAGCACCTTGGTATATATATAAATAATACACACACACACACACACACACACACACACTGTGTGTGTCAACTCGTTGGCTTTGGCAGCCATTTGCTGACCCTGACCTTGGTCCCGGGTGCCCATTTTCGAATTTGTCAAAGAATTTGGCCATACCTTGATACCCTGAAAGTTTCATGTTGATAGCTCAAGCCTTTCATGAGATATCTTGTTTACCCACACACAAACAAAGCCAGCCAGCCAACCTCACAACTGAAAGCATTACCGCTCCTCTCGCTTCGCAACGCGGGTGGTAATCAAAACAATGTACCAATTGATCAGTTGTACTATCACGATCAAAAGTCCGTCGACACTTTCCTTTTGATTGAGACAAAGGAAGGTCGTACGTGAAATGCTTCTATGCGACAGTAATATAAAGCAGTGATTCTCAAACTATGGGTCGCGACCCAAAGGTGGGTCGCGAGAGGAATTTTGATGGGTCGCAGGGACATAGAAGCCTAACGCTTGCAATATATTTTATTTACTTAACTGAAATTGTAATTATCCTTATTACACTAATAGCATATTCATAACTATGATAGGCTATATACCGGTTATTCTGTGTGTGTGTGTGTGTGTGTGTGTGTGTGTGTGTGTGTGTGTAGAAAATTATTATTACAGCAAGTCGGCAGTATATTTGATTGTGTTTTTACCCTGTGGTTCACGAAGTCATGAAATATTCCAAATAGGGTCACACACTAAAAAGTTTGAGAACCGCTGATATAAAGTACACTACTATGAGAATGAGGAGAACGGGTACACGCTTATACCTGAGCCGGCATGTGAAGTGTAGGAGGCAGAACACATTGTTGCCAAGGAATTGTTGGAAAATTTTTGCTTGTGACAGTGCACGGAGAGTAAATATTCTCCTGTATGCAGGTAATGTGGTTACAGCAGCCTATGGAGGTAGGTGGCAACAACCAGCAATCACTTACTAGATGTAGTGCTGCCTATGTCTTCCTCACCTTTAGTATTCATTTTCTGTGTCTGTCCTCCTCCTCCTCTCTCTACCCTTCCCTTTCCATCCTTTCACTTTTTTTTCTTTTATTTTTTTTCTTCTTCTTCTGTTTTTTGTTTTTTACTTTTCTTTACACTTCAGGTGGATCCATACTGAGCGACAAGCTTAATGGTTTCCTGTAACCCAGGAAACCTTTTTACAATGCTGGATGGTGATCATATAACCAAATAACGGGGCGATGTGAAGCCAACTATGATGCCCCTGGTAACTGGGTGGAGAGACGCAAATGTGGCGTCATTCCAGGAACCGAACTTACACACTCTTCCCCGCGCCTCACTGTCGCTAGGTGCTGCCAGCCGCAAGGGAACATCGGTTCGCCTCACTGGACGACCATACCTGGGTGGTTTGTTGCTTTGGTTGAGGGGTCTGCTCAGTCATACAGACTGGGGTTGATCGTTAACAATAACCGCAGCCCGATGAGTTAAATGTGTACTATCGTGTCACTTGCCTTGTTCTGTTAAACATATTACACCCAGTCGCCACTAGTTTGCCATTTGTAGGCTGTTCTATTCTAGCTCCTACCAGAAGAGTAGTCCAGTGGTGAAGCGATTAATGAATGCTGCATCCAACCCCTTTCAATTCGAAAAGTCTTTCTTAAGCTGAATTACACATCCTCAAAGTGAATAGACTGATACAGGAAAAAATCGATATTCCCAGTCATTCATGCGTACATAAGTGGTCAGCTCTGGAGCAGTCATTCTTCTACCGTCGAATTCGAGCCTTCATATTCTGTGTCTTAAGCCAGCTCAGTTTGAAATTATTTTGCATATAACCTTATTCTTTGTTTCAATTTCCTTAGAAGTGATAAGCTTTTCATACTTCCACTGCTGGGTAAATTTTCTCTGCACAAAAAATGTTGACAGTATCAAGAGGTAAAGAACCTTTCAAGGTTACAAATATATATATATACATATATATATATATATATATATATATATATATACATATATATATATATATATATATATATACCCCCTGGGGGTAGGGGGGTTCCAAGAATACGCCCCCAGTATCCCTGCTTGTCGTGCGAGGCGACTAAAAAGGTTGGTGGTGGGTTAGTGCCCCACCCCGTAAAAAGAACTAACTAAAAAAGCGAATAAAGCACCTCGGACCTGGACGGACCATACGTTGACGACTAAGGAACGGACAAAGGACATTCTTAGGGTGGGAACATGGAATGTGAGAGGAGTGAATGATGAAGTGAAAGAGAGAGAGATTGTTCAGGTGCTTGAGGATGCAAAAGTGGATATATGTGGATTGACTGAAACTAAATGGGAAGGTGAAAGGGTGAGAGAATGGGAATATGGTTTAGGTATATGTGTGGGAGTCAATGAGAATGAGAGGGCAAGAGAGGGAGTATGTCTGATGATAAGCAAGAAGTGGAAGGAGAATATAAGAGAGTATGGAACAGTGGGTGCAAGGATTGTATTGGTGAGAATGAAAGTAGGTACACAAGCGTGGGCGATTGTTTGTGTGTATGCTCCAACAGAGGATCGAGTGGCAAGAGTGAAAGATGAGTTTTGGGCGAAAGTAGAAGCATGTATGGACAAGTTTGAGAAAAGCAAGAGAGTGCTGCTGATTGGAGACATGAATGGCAAAGTTGGGAATGTGCGAGTGGATGGAGTGGTTGGTCAGTGGGGTGTGCCAGCTGAAGTAAATGGGAATGGTAGTGCTTTGGTGGACATCTGTGCTTGTAAGGGGTTGGCAATAGTCAACTCCTACTTTCGTCATAAGATGATCCACCGGTATACATGGAGAGTAATGAGGAGGATTGATGGTGAACTTGTTGAAAGAAAGGCAATGACAGGCTACATGTGTGTGGATGAGCGAATGAGAAGACAAGTGTTGGATGCAAGAGTGTGGAGAGGGTGGGGGAATGGAGTCTCGGACCATCACTTAGTGATGGCCAAGGTAGAGCTGCAAAGAAAGTGGTTGAGAAGACGAAGGGGAAGAAAGGAGGAAGTAGCTCCTGTGAGAAGAGTGGAGAAATTGCAAGATATTGAGAAAATGACAGAGTATAAGAGCATAGTGGAAGAAAGATTGGAAAGGTATGAGCTAGAGCAGATGGAAGGAGTGGAAGACGTATGTAAGATATTCACGGAAGAGATAGGCACAGCGTGTGAGGCGGTTTGTGTAATGAGGAGGAGATGCAAGGGTGTGCAAGGGACAGCATGGTGGAATGATGATGTGAAACGAGCTGTGGAACAAAAGAAGAAGGCATATAGTGAATGGTTAGCGAGTAGAGGTAGGGGAGAAGATGAGAGAGAGAAGAGAGAGGTATATGTGAGAAGGAGAAGAGAGATTAAGAGACTGGTGAAGAAGAGTAAGAAGAAAGTGGATGAAGAATTTGGGAGGAATCTGAGTGTGAAATGGAGGGAGAGTAAGAAATTGTTTTGGAAGGAGGTAAAGAAAGTAAGGCTGTGTGAAAGGGGAAATAGTAGGGGAGTGAAAAATAGGAATAATAGACTGTTGGTGGAGAAGAGAGAGAAATTGAGGAGATAGAAGGAGCATTTTGAGGATTTGTTGAATGTAGAGAGTGAGAGCAGTGCGAGTATAAGTGGTTGGGGAATGGCTGGGAGAAGAAGAGATGAGAGGAGGGAGGAAGAGATCAGTAGGGCGGAAGTAGTGGAAGCGATGAAGAAGATTAAGTTGGGAAAGGCCCCAGGAATTGATGGAGTGTGTGGTGCAATGCTTAGGTATGGGGGTGAGATTGTTGTGGAGTGGATATGGAAGTTGTGGAGATTGGCTTGGGTGAGGGAATGGTTCCAGAGGACTGGAAATCAAGTATAATTGTTCCCTTATACAAAGGAAAAGGGGAGAGAGAAGTATGTCGTAACCATAGGGGTATTTGCCTTCTTAGTGTGACTGGTAAAATATATGGTAGAATACTCATTGATAGGGTTAGGCATATGACAGAGGAGCTAGTTGGAGAAGAACAAGGGGGATTTAGGAAGGGAAAAGGGTGTGTAGATCAGATATTTGTTCTAAGATGTTTAGTGGAGAAGTATCTAGAGAAGGGAAGGAAAGTGTATGCTGCCTTCATGGACTTGGAGAAAGCTTATGACAGAATAGATAGGCGAGGTATGTGGAAGGTATTAAGAATATATGGAGTGGAGGGGATATTGCTGAGTGCTGTGAAAAGTATGTACGAGGGAGCTAGCGCTACGGTGCGAGTGGATGGTGAGCTGAGTGAGTTCTTTGATCTCAGTGTGGGACTGAAACAGGTTTGTGTGATGTCTCCATGGGTGTTTAATATATACATGGATGGGGTTGTAAAGGAGGTGCAAGGTAGGGCAGTGGATGTAGGGGTGGCTCTAATGAATGAGGGTGAGATTTGGAAGATTCCAGTGTTGCTGTTTGCTGATGATACAGTATTGTTGAGTGAAGATGAATGGTAGTTGCAAGGTTTGGTGAATGAATTTGGGATAGTGTGTAGGAGGAGGAATCTGAAAGTTAACGTAAACAAAACTAAAGTTATGGTGTTTGAGGGGAATGAAGTCACAGTATGCAGTGAGGTTGGATGGTGAGGATATGGAGAATGTGAGTGCATTCAAGTACTTGGGTAATGTGATGAGTAAGGATGGAACTTTGGGGGATGAAGTACGTGAAAGGGTACAGCACAGCAAGGAAGAAAGGTTGTTGGTACACTGAAAGCAGTGATGAGAAATAGGGAGGTGAGTATGGAAGTTAAGAAGTCACTGCATGATAGTATTGTGATCCCTACCCTGACGTATGGAAGCGAGGCGTGGACCTTGCAAGAGGGGAACAAGTCAAGAGTGAGAGCAGTGGAAATGAGTTTCTTGAGAGGAGCATGTGGAGTGACGTGGAGGGACAGGTTGATGAATGAAGAAGTGAAGGAACGTTGTGGGGTGGATGTGGATGTGGTTGAGAAGATTAGGAGAAATACACTTAGGTGGTTTGGACATGTGAAGAGAATGGAGAATGAAAGACTGACTAAGAGGGTGTATGAAGGTGAGGTGGAGGGAGGGGGAAGGAGGGGTAGACCGAGGATGAGGTGGAGGGATGGAGTTGAAAGGTATATGAGGGAGGGGGTGAGTTGGGGGGAGGGTAGTCAAATGGTGGGTAACAGAGCGACTTGGAGGCATTTTGTCTGCGGCCACCCTTTGCGGGATTAGGGCGTCGGGCTATAGATAGATAGAATATATATATATATATATATATATATATATATATATATATATACATATATATATATATATATATATATATATATATATCTCACGCCGTGGTCAAGTGGTATCAGTGCCTGACGTCTATCTAAGAGGTCCAGGGTTCGACTCCATGTTCTCGCAACGTGTCATGTGGGGTTGGTGGAGGATTAGTGCCCCTCCCTGTAAAACAATTAACTCTAAGCCCTTGGCCACCCCGTTTGAGATACATGGCGTCTGGCAATGAATATATATATATATATATATATATATATATATATATATATATATATATATATATATAAATATATTTAAGTGTCCGACCCTTGGCAAAGGCTTCAGCGCCTATTCCCAAGTCTCAGTAGTCCATCTTGGTGCCCAGTAGTCCTACTACGTCTCCACATGTCACCACTTCGGCGCTAACACCCACCATCCATATTGAATATATGCTATGGCTGTCTCATACAGGACTGGTGTACTGGTAGTAGCGGGGATACTTTTTATGACATGTCGGCGGGTCATCTGGTACGGCAGAAAAATCTGCATTTTATGAAATTTAAATAATTAAACTGTGCCCTGCCCCAGCCGGGATTCGAACCTGGGCCCATTAGGACTGCAGGCCGATTCTGACACAGCCTCCCCCTTATTTTTTGTTACTGCTGTTATTCTTGCCTGAGGCTTATCTTAATGTGGACCCGGTGCCCTGCAGGTTTTACCTGCCCTTCTGCAGGTCATCATGCTCCACTTGGGGGATAAGGACGGAGATGAGGGGACGTTTGTATAGCGTGGCCAGTTACATCATTGACATAAAATGAAAGTGTCCTTCTTTTAGCACCGTCGAAATCGTCAAAGAATATAAGCAGCCAATGTGTAGAAATGAACTACTGAGGAAAAAGAAGCAGCACGTTTTAGTCCACGATTTTACTGGCCAAAATAGTAAACGAGTATAAAGGAGGAAATGGACATGGTCTTTCAATACGGCCTTCAGACACACTGAAAGAGGGCCTGATTGGGTCCATCACACACACACACACACACACACACACACACACACACACACACACATACACATACACACACACACACACACACACACACACACACACACACACACACACATATACACACACACACACACACACACACACACACACACACAGGGATTCAATCTAGACGGACGTGTGACACCGGCGCTCCGTACCAAATCATCACGGCTAGTGGCATTACCTAAATAGTATCTTTGTATGAGTCAAGCTCAGTACCATGTTAGACTAAATGATTGTTCATTATAAAAAGGAAAAAAATAATAAGTTTCAACAAGACTTGTAAAAACAGGAAATAGAACCAAGACGAAAGAATACGCTGAGTCATCTCTGAGGTTTGTTTAGACTACAACAAGACGGAGATTGAAAGTATATGCTTTGCACTTTAAGTATTGCAAAATGGATACATACTTCAGTAAAACAAATTTGGAAAAGAAAAGGGATAAAGGTAAAAAGCAAAATGATGATTTCTACCAAGAACTGGTTGAAGTAGAGACCCACAATAGACTGGTTGAACGTGTAAACAAACTAGAAATGGCTTTCAAAAATGAAATTGATGAAATAAACAAGCAGATGCACTTGCAAAAGGAAGAAATAGAAAAACTAGGAAGGGAGGCCAATAAGAAAGATACAACCATCAGTGAACTAACCGTGGAATTGAGTACACTTAGGAAGAAAATGAGTGAAATGGCAAGTACAGTAGTCAATCACGAGAGTGTTATGGAAGAGTTCAAAAATGACACAGAGACAATTAGGCAAGTTAGCAGTCTTATTGACCAGAGCAGTGATATTGAGGAGAAGATAACACAAGTAAATGAAGCTGTGCAAAGCCACAAAAATGATGTAAAAACCACGTATGCTGAAATGGTGAAAGTAAAGAAAGACTTAGAAACAAGGGTGGAGGAAAAAAGCATTAAAAAGGAGGTGAAAAGAATAATCCAAAACAATCCAAAGTTAGTCAGAGATTCAGTAGAGATAAACAGATCAATAGTAATCACTGGTATAGAAGAGGATGAAGTTAAAAACAAAATCACAAGAGACAAAAAGGAGATGGCAAATGTAATGAGCTTACTGAAAGAAGTATCAGAGGAAATCTGTAGTAAAGACATAGAGGAACACAAAAGGTTAGGGAAATACGAGAAAAGCAAGACAAGACCTCTAAAGGTGACTTTTCAGAGTGTAAACACTGCGGAAGAGATACTAAAAAATGCAAAGAATCTTAAGGAAAAAGAGGAGTTCAAAAATGTATGGATAAAAAGATGCCTAACATAAGAGGAACTGGAATTACTGAAAGAGAAACGGGAGGAAGCAAAACAAAAAATGAGGGAAGATCAGAAGAGGACAAGAAGAATTTTTTTTTACAAAGTAATAGGATTGCAGGTACGAAAGTGGTACACAAACAGGATGGAAGAAAAAGGAGGAAGGTAGTAGAACCATGTCATGACAAGTATATAAACAAGATGATAAAGTTGATGTACTCAAATGTGGATGGAATGGTATCTAAATTACTAGAGATGAATGATTATGTCAGAGAAAATGAACCACAAATAATATGCCTAACTGAAACAAAATTAATACCAAGGATATCAAATGACATACTAAACTTAGAGGAATACAATATATGGAGAAGAGACAGATATTTAAAAAAAGGAGGAGGAATTATAATATTAACTAAGAAAAATCTAAAAGTCAAGGAAATAAAACAAGATATACCATCACAAGTAGAACTGATTGCAGTAGAGATCGACACATCTGAAGGTAAAGTAACTGTAGAAAATTTGTACATGCCACTTAGAGCAAACACATGGGAAAGAGACGAATATGAGGACCTGGCAGAGAATACAATTCAGAGTGTAAGATCATTGCTAAATAAAATGGAAGAGAAATCGGAAAGAATTATACTAACTGGGGACTTCAATACAAATATAAATTGGAATACTCTAGATATAAATAGCCAAGAAAGCTGTTGGGACCAAAAGCTCCTGGATCTCTTACAAGAGTTTTTCTTAACGCAACATGTGAGGGAAACCACCAGAAAAAGAGGACTTGATGTGCCTTCAGTGCTAGATCTAATATTTACAAGGCAAGAAAATGATATTGACAGTTTAATATATCACCCTCCACTGGGCAAAAGCGATCATGCAGTACTAAATTATAACTTCAGGATAGCATATGATATAGTAAACAGCAATGATAGTTACAAAAAGAGCCTAAACTATAAAAAGGGAAATTATCAAGACCTAAAGAAGTATTTCTTAGAAGTTGATTGGGAAAATGAGCTTACAGGACAAGATTTAAATGCTGTATATAAAAAATTTTGTGAATTTTATGAAATACGAGTCCAGAAGTACATCCCACAGCACAAAGAAGCAGATAAGAAAATACAGAAATGGTTCAATACAGAATGTAAAAAATCAAAAGAAAGACGAGATTTGTTTTGGAATAGATACAGAAGACACAATAGTGAAAGGGCGTATAATAATTACAAACAGGCAAGAAATGACTATACAAGAATAAGGAGGGAAGCCCAAAAACAGTTTGAGGAGGATATAATAAATAAAAGTAGTGATCAACCAAAGCTGTTTTACAGCTATATCAGAAGCAAAACCAAAGTAAAAGATATAATACAATCCATTACGGACGAGGGAATCACTTATACACAAGAGAAAGATATTTGTGAAGCACTAAATAAGAATTTCCAATTAGTTTTTACAGAAGAAAAAAATTTTGAGAGGGACTATGTGGAACACGCATGTCCACACATACTACCAGATATACAAATAGCAGAAAAAGTAATACAGGAGGAGTTAAGTAGATTAGACAGAGGAAAAGCAAGTGGTCCTGATGAAATTTCATGTTGGGTATTACGAGAATGTGCAAAGGAGTTATGTAAACCATTATTTTTAATTTTCAAGAAATCCTTGAGTCAAGGTAAACTACCTGATATTTGGAAAAAAGCAAATATTGTCCCCTTATTCAAGAAAGGAAATAGACAAAATCCACTCAACTACCGACCAGTATCACTGACCAGTGTTGTAAGCAAGGTATTAGAAAAACTTATAAGAAAAGCTTGGGTAAATCATCTAGAAGAACACAGTATGATAACAGAAAGACAGTTTGGTTTCAGAAAAGGAAAATCATGTGTTACTAATCTGTTGAGCTACTATGACAGAGTAACAAACACAATACAGGAAAGGGAAGGATGGGTGGACAGTATCTATTTAGATTTCAAAAAAGCTTTTGACACAGTACCACACCAAAGACTTTTATGGAAACTGTACCATCAAGGAGGAATTCGAGGCAAACTGTTTTGTTGGATGCAAGACTTTCTCATAAAAAGAGAAATGAGGACAGTACTAAGAGGAAACTACTCATCATGGAAAGAAGTGACTAATGGAGTACCACAGGGTTCAGTGCTGGCACCAATCATGTTTTTAGTGTATATAAAATACTAGCACAGACTCTTGTAGGGAGCTACAAGAAGAATTAAATAAACTTCATGAATGGAGTAGTACATGGCAAATGGAATTCAATGTGGACAAGTGTCATGAAATCAAGTTTGGTAAAAGTGGAAAAAGACCTGATTGGGATTATAAGTTAGAAAATAAAACCCTATACACATCAGAAAGAGAGAAAGACCTAGGTGTGATTATCAATAACAGACTATCTCCAGCTGACCACATCAGCGAGAAGGTACGGAACATGTATACACTGCTTGCAGATATGAGAATAGCATTCACATACATAAATGAAGACATGCTAAGAAGGATAATAACATCATTCATTAGACCAACCCTGGAATATGCATCAGTAGTCTGGAGTCCTCATCTCAAAAAGCACATAGACAAGATTGAAAAAGTTCAAAGGACCGCTACAAGATGGATACCAAGCTTAAGGGACCTAAGCTACGAAGAAAGGCTAAATAAACTGAATCTACCAACACTACAGGAGAGAAGGAGAAGAGGTGACATGATAATTCTATATAAATGCATATCAGGAAAGGAAAAAATAGACATAAATGATTACTTAATATATGGAGAAGCATCAGCAAGAGGACACTGCAAAAAATTGCATAAGAAGAGAGGTGATAAAGACGTAAGGAAATTCAGTTTCCCAAACAGAGCAATTGATCAACGGAATGAACTACCGAATGAAATAGTGTGTGCCAAAACAATTCACAAATTTAAGGATATGTACGATAAATATGGTTTAAGACACGGGACAGTACGAGCTTGACTCATTCCTGTAAAGATACAATTAGGCAAGAACACACACACACTTCATCATTCGCCACAGAAGGTAGGAAGAAAAGGCAAGGGTACGGAAGGCAAGGGGATTAGAGAGAAAGTGAAAGGAAAAGCTAGGAAGGAAGGAGAGGAGCAGAGGTTGGTAAATATATATATATATATATATAT
>NC_137030.1:25513415-25585915 GCF_032717465.1 Coenobita brevimanus | reverse complement strand
GAGGTGTATCATCTGGCTCGTAAATAGTAGCCAACCGGCACTGTATTACTGTACTGTATTATTGTTTTATTGTATTTCATGCTTAAATTTCATCTTTTACTCATGGGAAAGTTCTTAGGATAGAGTCTGAAGGTGAATAGAAATGCAATATCCAGCTCAACGGCAAATACTGAGCTGATGGGAGTACTATGTATTTTGTTTTAACTGGTGTAAGGTTTGGCTGAATTATGCCAGATAACTGAGAGTTTATTGTATAGCTATGAACGTATCATAGAACTGATAGGGAGGCTTTGTGGACTGTTTTAAGATTGTATGGACTTGATGGTAGGTTACTAAAAGGGGTGAAAAGTTTTTTATGTAAATAGTAGAGCATGTGTAAGAGTGGGAAATGCTGTGAGTGATAGGTTTCCCGTGAGAGTGGGGCTGCGACAGGGATGTGTGATGTCGCCTTGGTTGTTTAATATTTACATGGATGGTGTTGTAAGGGAGGTGAATGCAAGATTTTTAGGTGGAGGTCTGAGTCTGGTGAATGTTGATGGTGGAGAGTGGAATCTGAAGCAGCTGCTGTTTGCAGATGATACTGCACTGGTGACTGATTCAGAGGAGAGATTGAGACAGTTGGTAGAGGAGTTTGGAAGGGTGTGTGAAAGGAGGAAATTGAAAGTAAATGAGAATAAGAGTAAAGTGATGAAGTGTACGAGGTTGATAGATGGTAGGGGGATGAAGATAGTTTTGAATGGTGAGTTGCTTGAGGAGGTAGATTGTTTTAAATATCTAGGGTCACATGTTGTTGTGGATGGAAGAATAGATGCAGAAGTGAAGTTTAGAATAAATGAAGTAGGAAAGGTGCTGGGAGGAATGAAAAAAAGTGTTTAAATGTCGTTCGCTTAGAATAGATGTAAAGAGAAGGCTGTATGAGGGTGTTGTGGTACCGACTGCGTTATATGGGGCTGAAACATGGAATATGGGTGTAGCAGAGAGGAAAAGTTTGAATGTAATGGAGATGAGGTGTCTGAGGAGTATGTGTGGAGTGACGTGTATGGATCGGGTGCGAAATGATGAAGTGCGAAGGAGAACTGGAGTTGTTCGAGAGATGGCTGGTAGAGTTGAGCAGAGGGTGTTGCGATGGTTTGGGCATATGGAGAGAATGGATAATGAGCGATTGGTGAAAAAGATAACTAGATCTGATGTGAGAGGTGTAAGGCTGAGAGGAAGACCACGAATAGGATGGATGGACAGTGTGAAGAGAGCGCTGGATGCGAGAGGGATGTCTGTTGAGCAAGGAAGAGTGGCTGTGCATGACAAATAAATGGAGAGAAATTGTGAATGAATAAGTGATGACGCAGCCGTGAGGGGATATTCTCCCGCATTTGGTCTGATCAGCTAGTCAGGTCAGGTGCGGGTAAGGGGATGGGTCTGTTATGATGTGGCAGGGGTAAACCAGCTCTGCTGTCGGGCCCTGCTGCGGATGTCACTGATTGCATTGCGCAGTTGACCCTTGTGCGATGTGGTGCAGTGAGGATCTGTCCGTTCTCCCTTTTGGGGCTAAGATGCGAATGAATGTGTTTGAATGGATGAGTAAATGGGGAGTGTGTCGTCCTGTCTCAGCTACCTCCCTTTCCTTGGGGGAAGCAGCCTAGGTATATAGATAGATAGATGAACGAGTGCTCATGGGCCCTTCGGGCCCCTCACACTTGCTCCTGTGGAGGGCTCTCATGCTGCTGTAATATGTTTTAGTTATAGCTATGAGCAAAAAATTCTACAGAGATCCTATGCCGGGTGCTAGGAGCAGCGTTTTTGAACAAAATGTGATCGCTCATTAAATATAGTAAAGTTTTTCAATCGTGATGGGACCTAGTTTTTTAACATCAGTGAATTTTGTGCGATTTTTGTGCCAGTTTTGGTGCTATTTGAATGTGTAGTTCGGCTGCCCAAAATACACACACACACACACACACACACACACATTCACACACACACACACACACACACACGACTAGTGCCATAGCATATGAGATTACGCAATGAAACTGGCCAAGATTCATATTCATTTGACCTGAGGCATCCCGTCGACATATGGGTACGTTGCATCATTTTGCATTTGCCAGTCCCGATGACGTACTGGTACGTTGCGCAATTGCAAGGTTCATAATTTGCACAATTTTCAATTTTCACGCATGATTTTTCGTATGTATACACGGGACACCTTCCTCTATTCCTCTACAAGATGCCAAGCAGGGACAATGCCTTACACCGCTTAACCTTCCCCCTGTCCGCACGCCATTGTCTCGGCAATTCACCTGTTACCAGTGACCTGGCCAATAAAGACATTCAGGGCCAGAGTGATTCCCCAATCGATGACAATGTGGAGGACAGTGTTTATATAGGATTAGAGGAAGAAACAGTCATAAATGATGATCAGGTACTGTGGCAAAAAAAGGTCAGGTATGGTGATGAGTTAGTGAGTGAAACAATGCTTTTAATGCCTATATTACTGTCTGAAAACCATTATACTCTCGTACTACATATAAATTCGTACCAAGTAAATAAATAAATGCCGTTTATGAGTAGTGTGAAATAGTAACTCTCCCATAGAACTTGTTTTCTTTGGTGCCAGCCTGTTAGAAAACCCAGTAAAGTAAGGAGGTACTGCTACCTGGATCGAGTATTTTAAACCTCAGGTGAGTGATTTCTCTATGAATTTTCAATGTTTCTCACCAAAAGCGGAGGTTTTAGCAAAAAAAAATATTTTTCGAACATACCTTGGGATTGGGGGGTGTCGGAGGTGCGAAATAGCTCAGGATGTGACGGGTTAATCATACAAATTG
This sequence comes from Coenobita brevimanus, assembly GCF_032717465.1. Classification (NCBI taxonomy): domain Eukaryota; kingdom Metazoa; phylum Arthropoda; class Malacostraca; order Decapoda; family Coenobitidae; genus Coenobita; species Coenobita brevimanus. The sequence goes on along the minus strand of NC_137030.1, from coordinate 25,583,087 downwards.
TGGTCGATTATAAAATGTGTTCCCTGCATATAATCACCCTGATATTTACCCCAACCGCTGTAGAATGTATGGAATGGGTAAGTGCGCTCCTTCAGGCATTGCCGAGAGAACCCAACGAGCAACGATGGAAGACGCATCTCCTGCATCTACCTGTGACCCGTTGAGGGGAACAAATAGCAGACCTCAGTCTCTGGTGGCCCAGAAGATCAGGGGAACACTTGTTTGGTTCTGCATCAGGATGGATTAGTTTCGTCAAGCACCAGGATACTGACGCTGATATTTTTGTGCCCCGCCAGGCTGTCATTGTATCAAACCCTCGGCATCTCCAGTGCTCCCACGGGGACAGTGAGTTGGTGGAGTTTTGTCTTTTTGGGACTCCCAAGGGTCCTGAGGCTCGAAATGTTACTGGACCAGGAGGCGTGGCCATGCAGGGTTCGCACGGTCCGGGGATGCCAGGCCAGGAATCCTGGGAGTCCTGAGGAGATAAGTACTATTGTGGAGATGCGCATCATGATGGGAAAAGCTATTTGCCAGGTTGATAAGGTGGGTTTGCGCATTTGTCTTCCCAAGATCTTTAAGGAGAAAGGGCTGCCTTGCTTTGTCATTCTTCACCTTCAGTGTATACGCTGTGCCTTGCTGACGGAAGCGCCGGGCCTGGCAGCTGCGACCTGCTGACCACCACAAGACACCGTGGAAGAGACTGAGGCTGGATGCCCCACTTAACTGGAAGACTGCCAACTAGATCAGAGAGCTGGCACTGGAATCGGACATGGCTACGACCACAGCTGAAGTACATCACCCGCCATCAGAGATTGAGGAGGGGCAGGACCTTTTTGATTATGTCTCCTCAGCTGAGGATGCGTCGACCAGGTCCTCAGCCGCGGACAAGGTCGATAAGTCCTCCTCTCCTCAGGTAGAGGTGGGCAGTCCATCTCACCCTTCTATTATCGACTAGAAGGATCGGCTAGACATATCCTCCTACCGACACTTCCTGACCCTCGATGCACGCACTTGGTCGTACCAGCTCGGAGTCACGATCTTTTCTGACCTGTATGATCTGCTGTGGGCCGCCGACCTGGGTGAGGGGATTCCACCTTTTTCGATTGTCAAGGGGAAGGAGGTATGTCTAGCCGATCTAAGAGCTTTCACATGCTCCCTCCACATTTGGCCCCTTTGACTGGTTGTCTCGTGTGGTGTGCGAGTTTTTTGTTTTTACATTGTGTTTTCTTCTTATACTTATTTAGCCTAATACACCCTCATTGTGGGTGATGGTCATTAAGCCCAAACCAAAAAAAAAAAAAAAAAGGCATTGCCTGATCATAAGAACTGCTTTTCGGTGCTACTACTATTCAGACAACAAAAAACAATGATGACAACAACAACAACAACTACTACTACTGCTACACCTACTACTGCTACAACTATACTACTATTACTGATACTACTACTACGACTACTACTGCTAATACTACATAGCTTTGAAGACATGTTACTGTATTACGAGAAGCTCATTCACATTCGTGCCAAGTCAGTTCACCCTGATAGTTTATTTCATACTGCTTGTATCTCAAGACAATTTTACTCGGATCTAGAGAGATTTTTCGTTTTGGAGGGGTTAAGAATAATATCAATGCCTTCAGTGGTAGAGGCCATCCCTACACTGGAGAATAGTGTCTAGAAATATGAAGAATATGCTAACATATAGGATACTTTTGATAGCTGCACCCACTACTATCCTATCCACCACCCAAATATATGCAAATAGTTGCAATTTTTCTCAGGACGCACCTCTCGGACACATCCCAAACACCCGCCACTATTAATTTTCGGTAAAGCAGTACCGGTAGCTTACTTCTCTAGTTTCAAGTCAATTTCCAGCTGATTAACATCGTGTGGAAGTAGTAATAACAAAGTAAGAAGTAGATAACCGGACTCTGAGGGTTAACTTTCAGTTAATTAAGTTTGGAAAGAATGGAATAAATGCATATTTTTGTATAGAGAGATACTTACATATACTTCATTCCATCAGACGATTTTATTCAACTTTTGACATACAACTGGCACTGAAGAGATTAATGAAAGCTGTATCTAATTCCTCCAGTTCGGAAAGCCTTACAAAACTTAACTGATTTGGTGGTGAAAGTAATAATAGATCAAATAATTTTATCACGTCACTGGACTGCTTTTGTTATTACCTCAGGCAGCACTGACATGCTTTCCCACTGTTTTTCAGATGAACGAAGAGGGTATGGGGACCTGATTCTGGTCAATGATCTGAGACACAGTAGGGTTCCTAGTTTTAGGGACCTAGAACTCTATAGGCCATTTAACTAAGAGACATGGCTTGGCATTTGTCAGATATGTCTTGCAAATTAACAGCCAAGATATATGACAGGAGTGCATTTACCACTTGGTTACGATTACGCGTTAATAATTTTTATCGCACAGCCACAAGACGAATTTATTCAACAACGCTAGTACCGAAGGAATTATGTAACCTCTAATCTGATCAGTCTGAAAAGTCTCCTTTAAGAAAACTATCTGGAGGTAGAAGGAATTTTTAAACATCTGATTCAGTGGCTTACTTGTCACTGTTATCATCAACTTAGCCTCTTTCATATTCGTTTTTCTGAGTCGTCATAGTATATCTAGTTTTCATATTAATGGAACAAAGACTTACGCCATAACTATAGAGTCGTGTCATTGTTTAAGTCAGTCGACAGTAGGCCTACTTGCTTACTGTTATCTGTAAAGCACTAAAACTATTTTGTAATCACCCATTGTAACCAGAAGCCATTTCACGATGGGATCTCACCATACGCATAGCCGGAAAGTTTTTTTTCTTGTCACATAATTTTGCACCTCAATTTCTGATTTTATGCAGGTTCAGGATGTAAAACACACAAACAAAGCCAGCCAGCCAACCTCACAACTGAAAACATTACCATTCCACTCGCTTGCAACGCGGGTGGTATGCGAGCGGCGTGATAATGTTTGCATTTCAGTTGTAAGGATGGCTGGCTGGCTTTGTGTGTGGGTAAACAAGATATCAAATGAACGGCGTGAGCTATCAACATGAAACTTTCAGGGTATCAAGATATGGCCAAAATCTTGGATGAGTTCGAAAATGGGCACTCGGGGTCAAGGTCAAGATCACAAAGGTCAACTAATTGACCTTTGGCGGTCATTTTTGTGACATCGACCTTGACCCGAGTGCCCATTTTCGAATTCGTTCAAGATTTTGGCCACATCTTGATACCCTGAAAGTTTCATGTTAACAGCTCCAGCTGCTCATGAGATATCTTGCTTACTCACACACCAACAAAGCCAGGCAGCCAACTTCACAACTGAAAACATTACCACTCCTCTTGCTTCGCAACTCGTGTGGTAACAAGTACCTTCACAGTGTACCGTAATTATTTCAACTGTAAATAAAATTCAGCTGTTTATTACTATTTTCATATATGAGCTCAATCTTTATCTCTTTTCGCTCGTAATCGTCTCAGCATTCTGAAAGAATTCAGTGTAGCTGAACCTGTATTATAAAACGCCATTTAGTATTTTGCAGCCAAAACTTTAAACATAACTTTATTTATTTAGGTATTCAGTCCTGAAAAGCAGGATGGTATATTTTTTTGTACCTCCCTCTATACAGTTGCGCGAGAATCAGCCTGTGTGTGTGTGTGTGTGTGTGTGTGTGTGTGTGTGTGTGTGTGTGTGTGTGTGTGTGTGTGTGTGTGTGTGTGTGTGTGTGTACTTTAACTCCTTCAAAGCCATATCATGGACTTGAATTAAACACCCCAGCTGGGTTTGTCTGGTTACTCCGAAAGTCGTCCATCGTATACAGCTATTCAATCATGATTTTTTGGGGTGGTCAGCCCCCTCACCACATTGAAATTTTTCAGAAACAGTGAAAGAAAGACAGACCTTAGAATATGATATGCAATTGCCTCTTATCGGTAATAAGAAAATATGAAAGCGTGACCCCCCCCTCAGTCATTGTTGGGGGGTCAGCCCCCCTTCCAGAACTAAGATGATCATAAGTAGATGAAAGTGAGCGCATATATTTCGATAAAACCTACATACATTGCAGCAATATGTATGCAGTTTCCATTTTTTCTCTGAATGCACAGGAACAAACTCCATGTCTACTTTATTTACTTCTTTGGATGATGAGAAAAAGGTACTCTGACATAATATCCCATTTATACCCCGTGAAATAAGGTCGTTCGTGGTCAAGCTACCGTGGATTGACTCAGGTTGCTGCTGCTGCTGCTGATGATGATGATGATGAAGGATCTGTGATTTTAGTGGTGATGGCTTTAGAAAGAATATCACTTAACTTCTTTACTCCCATGTCGTCTTCGTTTTCACATTCTCTTCAACTTATGATAAAGCCAGTATGGTAAAGGGGCTATGTACTGTACGTGGTGTCTTACGAAACTTAGGTCAAATATGAGGTTATGAGGAGGTTATTCGTGGACTATTATTGAGTAGTGAATAATATATTGCCATGTCACCAATTCTCAGCCGTTAGGAAGCTGAAGTTACTGATGACATTCTGGGTGAATAATGAGGCTGTTCTCCTAACGGCTTCTATCCTTCTCTCTGTGCCTTCATCTGTAGCTTTCTTTATGTTCGTTCTACAGCTGCTGTTGTAAACGACCGCCGTTCTTCTCCTGGAGCTATTGACAGTGGCGTTCCTCAGGGCTCTGTCCTATCACCATATCTCTTCCCTCTAATCATCAATATCCTTTTAAGCTTTACAGCTAACTCTCTCCACTCAAATATTGATGACACCACCTTTCACCTTTCCATTAGCTTCCCGCAGCGTCCATCTCGGCAGTTACTTCAACAAGCAAGGGATGAAGCTATGACATGCCTATTCTCTGACTTGACTGATATCCCTGACTGAAGGTAAAAGCAATCTTGCTGACTTTAGTGCATCAAAAACTCAGTTCTTACATAATTCAGCCCAACAAAATCTTCAGCAGGAGTGTCTTCTAATTATTAACAATATCCAACACAATTCCCCATCCTCTATACACATACCTGGGGTTTCATTCTCTCGGAATTTATCTTAGAAAGATCATAATCTCTTGTAAAATCTGCTTCCAAGAGTTTAGGTGTGCTAAGCCGACTCCATGCCATCTTTACTTCTGCACAGTTGTTGATTTCATACATGGGTTTTATTACCCCCCTCGAATATAGTACAACTCTCATGTGTGGGGAGGCTCCCTACACACAGCTCTTCTCAACAAGGTGGAGTCAAAGGTTTTTCGTCTCAGTAACTCTCCTCCTCTTACAGGCTTCATTTAACCCCTGAATCTTCTCCGCACTGTTGCATCTGTATCTCTTTTCTGTCGCTACTTCAATGGTTACTGCTCCTCTGAACTGGCTGCTTGTATTCCTCCACCGCTAGAGAGGGCGGACAGCTCCCACCAAGTAACAAACTCTCATCCTTTTCTGTCGTAATCTCTAATGCAAGAGTAAACCGTTACTTCCAGTCCTTTATGTATGCAACAGGTTAACTCTGGTACTGTGTTCCTCTGTCTGTATTTCCCTCTGCCTATGATCTCCAGTCTTTGAAACGCAGTGTGTCCTGGCATCTCCAAATGAACGGTTCTTAAATTTGGCTCTCTCTTAATTTGTTTTTGTATTTTCTTGCCGACTCCTGGCCTTTGGCTCCTTTCATCCTTGCATAAAGAAAAACATAAGGTACTTGCAGCTTCAGATGATATGTAGAGCCAAATTGATATAGCATTTCGTACTAAAAAATAATTAGACAATAATTTCAAGAGCTAGGTATTCGTTTCATGAGACCTTGCGCAGCCTGTTATCCTCGTCAGTACAGAAAGGTAAGTGATGCCTTTATTCTTGTTACAATCACACATTAATCTTTTTTAGCGTACAGGAGACATAGTAATAAGGTTTTTATTTTTTTTTTATTTTTTTTATGGCTTCATTCTTGTTCCTTGACAATTTACAGACGATTTACTGAATTGGCGAAATAGAGAACGTGTTATTAAGTTGAGCACATTCTCCAGAATTAATGGCTCGGCTGATAATGTAATCTGCTTGTGTTTGAGTTAATGGCAGGGAAAGAACGCTGCGTATGGGGAGAAATAATTGGAGATAGACAGATAAATAGATAGGTAGGTAGATAGATAAATAGATAGATAGATAGACATTGAGAGAGAGAGAGAGAGAGAGAGAGAGAGAGAGAGAGAGAGAGAGAGAGAGAGAGAGAGAGAGAGAGATGGCAGGGGAAAATTAGTGAGAGTTATGGAGAATTGAGGGAAGAGACAGTGGGTGAAAGGGAAGGCCGAAGAGGTTATCAAGGTAGGAGAAGGGTATGGTGAAAAGGGAGGAGAAGAATGAGAGTTAAGAAGATGGGAGAGGAGGAGGAGGAAGCGAGAAGAGATGGTGGAAGAAGGTAAGGCAGAGGATGAGAGGAGGTAAAGGAGGCAGGGAGAGTGAGGAAAAAAAAAAGTGGGAGGAAGATGGAAAGGTTAAAATGAAGCAAGAAAAGAGGCGAGAGGAGAGAGGGAGGAAGAAGAAAAGGAAATAAGTTTTGATATTAAGGAGCTTTGAGTGAGGAAAGTGAAGAAGAATGAGGAACAGGTAGAAGGAAGGGGAGAAGATAAGTAGAGACACAAAAGGGAAAGAAAGAGAGGAAGGGACGAAAGGATAAAAAAAGAGATAGAACGAAAAATGTACTGGAGTAGGGAGAGATAATAAGTGAAAAGCTGATTGATAGATAGGTAGGTTGTTAGGAGATGGGAGGGTGAAAGGAGAAAAGGTGAGAGGGAGGTTTGGAAGTGGGCAAGGGGTGCGATGAAAAGGTAGAGGAAGAGAAAAGAAGAGGAAGGAGGAGAGAAGGAGAGATAACGAGTTGTAGAGAATAAATAGAGAGAGACTGTGAAGAGAAACATGGAAAACAAAATGGAAGCTAAGGCAGGAGAGGGCGAGGAAAGAGTGAAAAGGAGGAGGGAGGGAAAAAGACAGGACGGAAGGGAGAAACGAATAGTGAAAAGAAATAAAACGAGAAGCTGGAGTAAGGAGAGAAGGGGAGGAGTGAGAGGACAGGGAGGGAAAGGGAGACGAGAGGGTGAAAGATGATGATGGGATGGAAAAAGAGGATGGAAAGAGAGAGAGAGAGAGAGAGAGAGAGAGAGAGAGAGAGAGAGAGAGAGAGAACCGTGCAAAATACGATACGGTACAATACGTGTAAAAAGAAACTTACACGTTCGAGAAATGTAGGGCAAAGTAACTTGGAAGGCAAAAGAACTCCATCCTTTAAACAAGGACAGATAAACAGACACAGAAAGCGAAGAAGGAGTACAGAATAAACAAGTGATGCAAGGCACATCAAACCTCACCCGACGGCATTTGTTTTATTGCCGTTAAACACTGGCTGGTTTCTGCCATTTAGCGTCAGTGCACAATAAAAGTCTAAGGTAATGGAGCAAATGTTTTCAAGTATCACGCTCTGAAAATGCGTGATCATGCATTTGACCTTTCTAGGTCACTTAAGGTCAAAGGTCAAGCTGCCAAATGAAACCCCATGTGGGACTTCCTAATGTTGATAATAATAAATATCTATCTTCAAAGAGTTTTGAGTTATAGCCCTCTGATTATCCATGACCTTGATTTTGACCTTTCACGGTCACTATAGGTCAAAAGTCATGGTGCCAATTAAATGCCCATATATAGCTTCCATTGTGTTGATACTAGTAAATATCTATCTCTAACCAGTTTCGAGTAATAGCCCCCTAAATATCGGTGACCTTGAATTTGACCTTTCAAGGTCGCTCAGGGCCAAAGGTCTTGGTGCCGGATGAAAGCCCATATGGAAGTTCCTGTATGTTGTTAATATATTTTTTTTTAATGTAAGAAAGAAGGAACCAAAGACCAGTGGCCCGCAAACCGTTCCTCCCAAGAAAAAAAAATACAACAGAGAGATAAATTCAAGATCTGTTCATTTCGAGATGCCTGAACACACTGCGTTTGAAAGACTGGAGATCATAGGAAGCAGGAAATACAGACAGAGAGAGACAGTTCCAGAGTTAACCTGTTGCATAAATGAAGGACTTGGAGTAACGGTTAACTCTTGCATTAGAGAGTTGGACAGAAAAGGGATGAGAGTTTGTTGCTAGACGGGTGCTACGCGCCCGTCGTAGAGGTGGAGGGATGCAAGCAGACAGTTCAGAGGAGCAGTGACCATTGAAGTAGCGATAGAATAGAGATAAAGATGCAACAGTTGGTTTCAAGATATAGCCCTTTGAAAATCGGTATCCTTGATTTTGACCTTTCAAGATCACTCGATTACCTCTAAAATGTTATCACTTTCTTTTGGGACCAGTGGCCACATATTCTGAAGTTCCATGTTATTTCATTCAATCTTTTTTCAGTAATGTTGCTAATAAACAAGGAAACAAACAAACAAACAAACTGGGTGAGGTAATATCCCGAATGTGTGTGCATCGTAACTCAAAGCTAAATTCTTGAGATGATGGAGGAGGAGGAGGAGGAAGAAGAAGAAGAAGAAGAAGATGAAAAAGAAGAAGAAGAAAAAGAAGAAGGAAAGAGGAAAAGAAGAAGAAAAGCAGTACACGAGGAGAAGATAAAGAGGACGGGTAGAAGAAGAAAAGAGAAATCATGGCGATGGTGATGACGATGATATAGAAGAAAGAGAGAAGAAAGATGGAAAGAAAACAAATTTAATAAAATGGGAGAAGAACCGAAAAAAAAGAAACAAAAAGATGGGATGAAACGTAAAAAGGAGAGAAAAAAAGGAGATCAGGAAAATGAAGATGAATACAGATAAGGTATAAGTGGAAAAAGAAGGAAAGTAGGGGAACAACAAGAAGGGAAGAATGTCACGTGATCGTAATTTCTGATGCGGAAAGAGGCAGAAATAAAGGAGGAAGAGGAGGAGAGGTAGACAGGAGGGAACTAAAATAGAGAAGGGAAGAGATGAAGGAAGAGGAAAGGAAGGAAACGGAAAAATGAAAAAAGGAAAGATGAGAAGAAAACAGGTGAAGCTAACAGAAGAGAAAATGTAAGAACAGAGGGGAAAAGAGAGAAGGAAAAAGTGAATAAGAGATGGAAAGAAACAATAAATCTACAGAATAAAGGAGAGGAGAAACGATGAAAAGATGAGAGGACTGAAAAGATGAAGAGAAGAGAAAAATGAAAACAAGAGCAGATGAAAGAAAAGCATTCGGGAGCTGAATGCTAATCGCCCACCAGAATATTTTTGACCAATTTAAAATTTTGGCCATATCTTGATACCCCGTAGGTTTCACGTTCATTGCTCAAGCCATTCATGAGATATAACGGTGCTAAAGGCGGGAGATAATAACTAGTTAACTTTTGGCAGCCATTTTGGTGACCCTGACCTTGATCCCGAGTGCCCATTTTCGAACTCGTTCAAGACTTTGGCCACCTCTTGATACCCTGAAGGTTTCATGTTGATAGCTCAAGCTGCTCATGAGATATGATGGTGCTAAAGGCGAGCAATAAAAACTAGTTATCCTTTGGTAGCCATTTTGGTGACCTTAACCTTGGCCCACAGTGCCCGATTTCGAACTCGTCCAAGATATTGGCCATATCTTGATACCCTGAAGGTTTCGTGTTGATAGCTCAGGCCATTCGTGAGATATAATGGGAACACACACACACACACACACACACACACACACACACACACACACACACACACACACACACACACACACAGAGGCGGGCAAAATTATTATCGCTCTCCCTTGTTAAAGGCTGGCGATAATAAGGAAAACGGGAAAGATGACCGCAAGGTGATGGCAGCTCGTGATTCGCTCCCAAGCTAGTTCATTTGCCACGATCGTCTTTCTGTTCTCCTTTTATTAACAGTGAGCTGAAAGGGCGACGTTTGAGATGTATGAGGGTGTTAGGGTACAAGGTGTGGATGATGAACTGTGTGTTTGTGTATGTGTCTGTGGGTGGGGGTGGGGGGGTTTTGATGACGTGTGTGTGTGTGTGTGTGTGTGTGTGTGTGTGTGTGTGTGTGTGTGTGTGTGTGTGCGTGTGTGTGTGTGTGTGTGTTGTGTTGTGTAGATGTGGTTGGCTGGAGCCATGAATATGACAGTGCGTGTAGAGGGACGTATGTGCGTTTGGGTGAGGGGTAGGTTGGGGAGATGTGCCATGTGCTTTGTGTGTGTGGGTGTGGGTGTGGGTGTGGGTGTGTGTTGTCCGAGCAAGAAGGACCCAAAGGCTAGAAGTCCAAAAGAATGTTCCTTCCAAGAAATAATACAAACAAGACTGGAGGGCCCCACCAAGGGAGGAGCCACACCTGCTAAAAGCCGACACATATATAGCGCTGCTCGAAATATGACTTTGACCTTGACCTACTTTCACCAATTTCGAACTCGCGCGAGATTTTCATCCCTACTACACACCTGTAAAATTTTGTGATGATATCTTGAGCGGTTGTCAAAGTTATTGTGCTTGCAAACACTCAGAAAGACAGACAGACAGATAAACAGTCAAGATCCGTTCAGTTCGAGATGCCTGGACACACTGCGCTTAAAAACTTGAAGGTCATAGGCAGTAGGAATACAGACGAAGGCAGTTCCAAAAATGAACTGTTGTATACATGAAGGACTGGAAGTAATGGTTAACTCTTGCATTAGAGCGTTGGACAGAAAAGGAATGAGAGTTTGCTGCTAGACTGGTGCTATGCGCATGCCATAATGGTCGAAGTATGCAAGCAGACAGTTCAGAGGAGCAGCGACTATTGAAGTAGCTATGGAAAAGAGAGAGAGAGAGAGAGAGAGAGAGAGAGAGAGAGAGAGAGAGAGAGAGAGAGAGAGAGAACAATGAGACAGTGCAATGAAGAGACAGGGATTGAAGGGAGCCAGTAAGAGGAGGAGGGTTAATGAGACAAAAAGCCCTTGACTCCATGTTGTATACAAGACCTGTAAGTGGGGAGCCTCCCCACACATGGGAATTGTACTCTGCACAGAGGCGAATAAAACCTAATGAATAAAGTGAACAACTTTACCCATAGGTAAAGAAAGCACAGTGTGTGTGTGTATATATATATATATATATATATATATATATATATATATATATATATATATATATATATATATATATATATATATATATATATATATATATATTTATATATCTATATTTATCTATCTATATATATATTATTGATCGGGAAAATCATGACAGAGGCAGTGCCAATGCTTGAGCAACCTTTCAAGGATCAGACTATGAAAAAAATGCAAGTCTACGAATGGTATGCACGTTTTAAGAAAGACGACATATTAGTCCTAGACTCTCCACATCCTGGCCGTCCTTAAACCTCTTGAACAGATGAAAACATCAAAGAAATTCGACAGGAGGTCTTCGTAGATCGTCGTCGCATTATTAACGAACTAGCAGGGACCACAGGCTTTTCTTGGAGTTCAATGCAGCGGATTTTGACATACAATCTTGGCATACACTGAGTCATGGCAAAATTCGTCACCCGTTTTCTACCGGAAAATCAAATAGCAGATCAAGTGATCGTGTCAGGACTTGGAAGAACAGTTGAGAAATGACTCAGAGCTTCTAATGTCATTACAGGGAAAGAGACCTGGGTATACGTGTATGACCCCGAAACCAAGCAGCAGTCCAGTCAGTGGAAGACACCAACATCACCATGACTGAAAACAGCGTGTCAGGTTAAGTCCAACATCAGAAAGTGTTGATCTTGTTCTTTGATACTGAGGGAGTTGTCCATAAAGAATATATTCCCAGTGAACAGACTGTGAACCTACAGTGCTGAGGCATTTAAGAGAAAGCATCAGGTGCAATCGTCCAGAGGAATGGAGTACTCTGAAATGGTTTTTGCTTCACGACAACACCCCATCACGCAGGCGTCAACAGTTCAGCACTTTTCGGCCAATAACGTGTTGCTCCACACACCATGAACCCACAAGATCTTACTCCCTCCGATTTTTTCTTGTTTCCAAAGATTTGGTTAGAACTGAAAGGCAAAAGATTTGACCACTTACAAGAAATTCAAATAAAAACGCTGGAGTCTCTGGTAAGGGTGACGAAATACGACTACAGGGAGTGTTTCCAGGAATGGGAAAAGCTCTGAGACAAGTGTATAGCGTCTAAAAGAACTACTTTGAAGGGAACTAAAATTGATTTGCTTAAAGTTTTGTAACGAAGTTTTTTGTTAACAGTTCCGGGAATTTTGGTTTCCCCCCCTCGCATGTCTTTCTCCTATTTCCCCATTTACTGCAACCTCTTTCTTCCCTCGTCCACTAGTTATTTCATTCCACATCCTCTCTCCTTTCATTGTTTACCGCACCTTGTTATCCCTACCCATCTGCCTCTCCTCTTCCTTCATGCAACCTCTCTCTCTCTCTCTCTCTCTCTCTCTCTCTCTCTCTCTCTCTCTCTCTCTCTCTCTCTCTCTCTCTCTCTCGTCAGTTTTGTCAGTTCTTTCTCTCAGGAACCCTCATTTCTTTCCTTCCTTCCTGATAGTCTTTCCTCCTTTTGTCTCTCTTTCCCATCCAAGTATTCCACTTCACCTTTTTCCCTCCCTGCATATAATTCCACATTTACCAATCAGTTTCTCTTTCTATTGACAGGTCTCCTCTTCGCTCACTTCATCCTTTCTCCCCCGTTTCTTCACTTTCTCTAATCACCTCCCTCATTCCCTTTTCCCAATCCCCTTTTCCTTTTTAACTCATCTCTCACTTCCTTTCTCTCTCTATTTTTTTCTATATTCCTCCCTCTTTTCCCTCATTCCTTACCCCACCCTCCACAGTTTCTCTTCCCTTTCTTCCTGTTTTTGTTATTTCCCCTTGTCTCTCCAGGTCATCTTCCCCTCCCCCCCCCTTTGTGTGTGTGTGTGTGTGTGTGTGTGTGTGTTTATCTATATATATATATATATATATATATATATATATATATATATATATATATAAATAGATACAGACAATGACCAGAAAAAAGACGGACACACACACACACACACAAACACACACACACACACACACACACTTATTATATATATATATATATATATATATATATATATATATATATATATATATATATATATATATATATATAAGTGTGTGTGTGTGTGTGTGTGTGTGTGTGTGTGTGTGTGTGTGTGTGTGTGTGTGTGTGTGTGTGTGTGTGTCCGTCTTTTTTCTGGTCATTGTCTGTATCTATTTGTGAGTCCTACACCGGGTATAGGTTTAACAACCCGTTCCATGAGGCCCAGCAGTCCTCCTTCGTACCACACACCTCCACTTGTCACCACTTCAGCGCTATGACCCACCGACCATATTAAATACATGCTAGATTTGTCACATAATTTTAGGATTGGTGTATTGGAATGAGCGAGGGTGTGTTTACATGTCGGCTGGTCATATGATAGATCGGCGAAGTGAGCTTTAATGAAATTTAAACACTTAAATTGTTCCCTGTCAATGCTGGGTTTCAAACCCTCCTGCATTTGGACAGCAGACGACCTCTTTACCTACCCGGCCACCGCCTCCATTTTTGTCTTTGTCTGTCTTTTTATGTCTTTCTGTGTATACAGATTTCTGTTTGCCTTTCAGTCTATGTATCTGTTAATCTCTGTGCTTATTTGTCTGTCAGTCTGTCTGTATATACATAATTATATCCTGTCTATCTGCCTATCTGTCTGTCTTTCCATCTTACTATCTTTCTATCTGTCTATCTATCTAGATACTCTGATATCTTTGTTCTATCTATCTATTGCCAGACGCCTCAATCCCGTTTGGGGTGGCCACAAACATATCGCCTCCAAGTCGCCCTGTCCCCCGCCATTTCACTGCCCTGCTCCCAACTCACACCCCCCTCTCTCATATACCTCTCCACCCCATCCCTTCATCTCATCCTCGGCCTCCCCCTCCCTCTTCCCCCCTCCACCTCACTCACATACACTCTCTTCGTCAGTCTTTCACCCTCCATCCTCTCCACATGGCCAAACCACCTCAGTGTGTTCCTCATAAAGCTTCCTATCACATCCACATCCACACCACAACGCTCCTTTATATCCTCATTCGTCAGCCTGTCTCTCCATGTGACTCCACAGGCTCTTCTTAAATAACTCATTTCCACTGCTCTCACTCTTGACTTGTGTCCTTCCAATAACGTCCAAGCTTCACTTCCATACGTTAGAGTTGGTATCACAATACTGTCATGTAGTAACTTTTTCACTTCCATGCTCACTTCCCTGTTTCTTATCACTGCTTTCAAAGAACCAGCAACCTTTCTTCCCTGCTGTACCCTTTCAAGCACTTCACCCTCCAAACCTCCATCCTTACTCATCACACTACCCAAGTACTTAAACGTACTCACATTTTCCAATTCCTCACCATCCAACCTCGCTGTACATTCACTGACTTCACCTCTCTCAAAGACCATCACTTTACTCTCCCCTACATTCACCTTTAGATTCCGTTTCTTACACACTCTCCCAAACTCATCCACCAAGCCTTGCAGCTCCTCTTCGTCTTCACTCAACAACACAGTATCATCTGCAAACAACAGTACAGGGAGTTTCCAAACACTATCCTCTCTCACCAGGGCCACTCCAACATCCACTACCCTACCTTGTACCTCTTTTATTACCCCATCCATGTACAGATTGAACAACCATGGAGACATGACACATCCCTGTTTCAACCCAACTTTCAAAGAGAAAAATTCACTTAGTTCACCATCCACATGCACTGCAGCCTTCGCACCTTCTTACATACTCTTCACAGCATTCAACAACTTCCCATCTACTCCATATATTCTTGACACTTTCCACAATCCTTGTCTATCCACCCTGTCATATGCTTTCTCCAAATCCATGAAAATCGCATACAACTTCTTTCCCTTCTCTAGAAACTTTTCCACTAAAGATCTAATAATGAATATCTGATCTACACAACCTCTTCCCTTCCTAAAGCCTCCCTGTTCTTCTCCAACTAATTTCTCTGTTCTTTCTCTAACTCTGTCAATAAGTATCCTACCGTACACTTTTCCTATTATACTAAGAAGACAAATGCCCCTATGATTACCACACACTTCTTTTTCCTCTTTTCCTTTGTACAAGGGAATAATTATACCTGACTTCCAATCCTACGGGACTCTACCTTCCTCCCAGGCCAATCTGCACATCTTCCACATCCATTCTACTACTGTCTCTCTCCCATGCTTCAGCATTTCACCACACACTCCATCAATTCCTGGGGCTTTCCCCGATTTAACTTTCTTCATTCCTTCCACAACTTCTATCCTACTGATTTCTTCCTGTCTTCTCACCTTCCTCCTTCTCCCAGCCATTCTCCAGCCACTTATACTCACATTACTTCCATCCTCTATGTTCAACAATTCCTTAAAGTGTTCTCTCCATCTGCTCACTTTTTCTCTCTTCTCTACTAGCAATCAACCATTTTTATCTTTCACTCCCCTGCTAACTTCACTTCCATCCTGTCTTACTCTTTTTACCTCTTTCCAGAACATTTTCTTACAGTCCCTCCACTTTACACTCAAATTCCTTCCAAATTCCTCATCCACTCTCTTCTTACTCTCTCTTACTAATCTTTTCACCTCTCTCTTTCTTTCTACATATAACTCTCTCTTCCGTCTCTCAACTTCTTCCACGCCCCTATTTCTCATCCATTCATTGTATGCTTTCTTCTTTTGTGCCACAGCCTGTCTCACCTCTTCAGTCCACCACGCTGTTCCTTGCACCCCTCTCCGTCTTCTCTTCCTTCCACACACCACATCACATGCTGCACATATTTCTTCTGTAAATATTTAAAAACACACCTTCCACGTCTCCCATCTGCTCCAATTCATATTTGCCCAATCGTTCCTCCACTTCTCTCTTATACTCTGCCTTTTTCTCATCCTCTTGTATCTTTGTTATTGGTAAATTATTATTACAGAAAATGGTCGGATCACCTAAAAAGACATAATAAATCTGCATGTATGTAACTCTCTCTCTGGTAGTACCGTTACTAGGGGCGCCCTTCATCCACTCACTTGATATAGTGCTGTCTACTTCTTCCTTCGTGTCCATCAAACTTCTCTGTGTCTGTCTTCCTCTCTTCCTATATCTCCCATCCTTTCCGTCACTAAATATTACTCTTCTTTCCACTTTAGGTGGCCATTTGCTCGCAGGCAAGATAAATGGTTTCCTGTAACTCAGGGAACCATTTACAATGCTGGGTGGCAATCACATAGCTAAATAACTGAGCGACATGGAGCCAACTATGGTGCCTTTCTAAACTTAACTGGTTGAAGAGATGTAAGTGCGTTGTCCACCCAGGAGCTAAACTTCCACACCAATCCCTGGCCTCGCTGTGGCAAGGCGCTGTTAGTTACTTAGGGGCATTGGTTCACTGCAAAGGACTGCCCCGCAAGGGCGGTTGCTTGCTTGTAGTTGGTGGGTCCGCTCGATCAGACAGCCTGGGGTAACACAACAACAAGTATAATTCTCTCTCTCTCTCTCTCTCTCTCTCTCTCTCTCTCTCTCTCTCACTCTACGTAAGCCCTTAACATAATCGTTTCTTTTAACCTCATTCTTCTATTTGTTCGTCTCTCTCCTCTTTCTTCTCCCACTTCTTCGTCTCTCCGTCCTTTCTTTGTCTCTATCCATTTCCTATCCCTCCTTGTCCCCCTTCTCATCATCTTTCGATCCTATTGTCCCTCTCCTTTCTCTCTTATCTATTTTCTTTTCAATTCCCTCCTATCTCACGCCGCTCCTTCCTCTTCATTATTCCTCTTCCTCCCTCATACGCACGTTGGAGCCTACAGGCAAAACAGGAAGGGACAAAAAATCCGCTAATAGAGAAAGAATGAAGAAAGGATGAGAAGGGGCGGGATGTGAAGATACTTAACTAGTGGAGCCGGTTGAGAGGAGATAAAGAGGAGATTATGTAAATGGAGAGAGAGAGAGAGAGAGAGAGAGAGAGAGAGAGAGAGAGAGAGAGAGAGAGAGAGAGAGAGAGAGAGAGAGAGAGAGAGAGAGAGAGAGAGAGAGAGAGAGAGAGAGAGAGAGAGAGGCCTCTTGTAGCCCCTCTGGGACCTGTAGCAAACTGGACAGACGTTTACATGGATGCATCAAGAAAAATCACACAACTTCGTCCAACTTTTGACCGAGGAAACACCATCCCAGTTATCAGCCAAGTTTTGATTCGCCGGGCGACTCTGACCCACCAAGTTATTTCCCGTCTTGTGATTGGATGATAACATTCGGGCCAGATTCAGTCTCAAGTTTAGATTGGCGGGCGGCCTGGGATGAGCTGGGAGCCAAGGCACGAGGTTCAATAAATTCAAGGAAGGGAGGCTGGGGCCTGGGATGTCCTATGGTCGTTGGTAAAACTTCAGCTGCTATCGCACAACGTCAACTTCACACTTACTGTAGTGCATGTCAGTCACTTTCATCCCAGACGCATCATGTCTAGTTCCCTACAGGCCATGTCCGTCACTTTCATCCCAGACGCATCATGTCTAGTTCCATACAGGCCATGTCCGTCACTTTCGTCCCCGACTCGTCATATAATTTATTCCACTGCGTCTACTTCAGACTTTGGACCTTTTCGCCACATTCTTCATTGCTACTTGATATTCTCTGCACTGCATTAACTTCAAATCGAGGGCATGTCCTTCACTTTCTATCAACACGTGTCATGCCAATTCCACTGTGTTTACTTCACTCTTGGGACCTGCCCCCCACTTTCCTCACTAACGTATCATATCTATTCCACTGCATCCACCTTATACCCAGGGGACGGCAAATCCGTCACTTTCTTCCCTGGAGCATCATATCAAAGAGAATCGTCAATGAGCATAGAATATATATCAAGCCTCTGAGCTTAGGAACTTCAACCAGCAAAGAAAGGGCAGAAGTAGAAGAGGAAAAATATTAAGTGACATTTTGCCCCCAACTGTTCACCGGCTGCATCTCGCCGGTGGAAAGTAGGAAACAGAATAGATGAAATACTAGGCAAACTTTTGTCCCGCACTGTACACCACGTTCATCCCAGGCCCCCCAGCCCTTCATCATGGCTCCAAGCGGTCGTCTGCTTTGCTCTCATAGCCTTGAGCCAGTTTAGGATCTTTTCTCGTTTGCAGGGTTACATCATTTTATAGAAACTGTTTCCATGTAATTCACCGACCCTCATCCTTCGGCCCCGTTTTCATGAGCTTTGGAGACGCCAGTCGCGTTTCTTTATTGGTTTATTTTTTGTACAGGACACATAATTCCCTCGGTGCCGTGACGTCATTGAGTCATTTAATTCTTCCAACCTCGAGATGTCTTTTTAAAATCTTTTGGATGCACCTTCCGTAGTGGCTGAGTAAACAAAAGCTACACCTGGCCTCTTACGCTCGAAAAGTCTCTCCAGACCTGAATATAATTACCTGGGGGAGCAAGAATAAAATATGTATAAGAGATTAGATTGAAGAGGTTAATGTTATCTTGTATATTACCCTTGTGAACTTTTTTTTTTTCTGCTATTTCCCGACGATATTATAATGCCACAATCTTCCATACCCCCCCCTCTCTCTCTCTCTCTCTCTCTCTCTCTCTCTCTGTTGTGTATGTGTGTGCGCGCGCACCTCCATACTTGCTGAGTCATCACGGTATCATACCTTTCAGATGTTTGGGTGGCAGGTTAGATCCCTTCATCTGTGCAATTCAGTATAATATAAAGCAGGACACTATCATACGATGCTAGTTGAAACTGGTCGAGTCTGCGTGCGCGTAATCTCATATCTATGTGCCAGCGAAATTTTTACAAATACTTCATCTAGGCAGTCTTCCTTCACTGCACGGAGTTACGGTGATGTGATGTAAGGTTAATGCGGACGATAAAGGATACAAATATAAATAACGCACGAGTTATTATTATAAAGCAATATACAAAAATAAGTCGCTAAAAAGAGTCTCTGTAAATTAACGATGACAGGGTCCTCTCTTATACAGTTTCATTTGACGTAGCTTATTAACAGTAAAACAACACTATGGCTCTTTATCCTTCCCTTCGCACTTCGTCGTGATTAGCGCTATGTTTTGCTGATATATAATCTATTTAAGGCTAGGTATTGAAGACGGTGTAACTGTAGTTTGAGATCATGTTAAAGTGCACTGAATATAGCAAACTTCCTTCACCCACGTGCATACAGTTCCCTGCCTGTGACATGGGAAATTGGTGAATTACAGAAGGTTAGGGACATTCTCAAATCTGTATTCTCTTCGGTTATTGAAGCTCCCTAGCATTTTCTTAAGGCTTTTGCCTACTAAACCTGTCTACTCTCCTGAATTATTGTTTATGCATGTTAATTTCCTAGATAGATTCCATAAGAAAAGAATAATTAACGGTAAATATGAAAGAAAACCATGCTAAGGATGAGATGGTACGCAGTTTCCTTAACTAACGAGAGTATGGGCTTGGCGCTGTAGACTGCATTATGCAAGTTTCTTAGCAACTTACTGTGCCAAGTTTTATACTCTCTTTTATGTTATCTGCCTCTCTGTATTATTACTACGGACATAGTTTGCGTTAATAACATACAAGAGAAACTGAAGTGTAATGTACATGATAAATTGCTAAGGAAGATGTGTTGCGAAATTTCCAAAGACAAACAGAATAATTAACTCCCGAGAACATCCAGCATTTATTTGCCAAAGTCATAGCCAGTCCCTCCTTGTTTACATGCTCACTTGGGCCAACAAGAAGATGGTTAAGTTTATCTTATGTGCCAAGTTAGGCTTGCATCCTCTAGGAAGTTCGGATGCTGTGCCCGCCAAAGTTGTTACCATGTTTGCCAGCGAATAGCCTAGCTAGAACTTGAATTAAAACCCGACTGCTTAAAAGTCGTCATTCTTTAGCCAACTGAGAGCTGTCTGTTAACCAGTTGTGCCGCCAGGGTTTATCGGTGCTGCTACATGAAGGCGTCCCTCTTTAGTACCTTCAATGGTTAAAATAATATTTGCGGTATTAATGTTAACTCCTGCAATCTGATGACGTACTTCTTGTTCATTCTTGCTGAGTCTAGGCGATTATATCTCGCTTAGGAGAACCTCTGGTAGTGTGTAGGTGTTAACAAAGGCTATATTTAACGTCTCCTGGCTGAAAAGTGACCTAACTTGGATGAAATCGTCTAGACAGCAAATATAAACTTTACAATAAATCATCACAACGAAGGAGTCAAAGCGGTTGTCTCCAAGTTATTCACTACAAGAGATCTTTCCTGTGTTGGTTGGAACTGAATGGCGCTTTTGAGAGCTAAATATGTTGCTGGAGAGCGACACTTAGCCTCTTGGTGACACCGATACAGTCGAGCGGTTCCACATTCCGGTTAAACAAACATCCCTTAACCCCATGTCCATTCCTCAAAAGGAGGATGGTGGATTATAGAAGCAGAACATAGGCCTGAAGTCCGCTGGGTTCACATTTCCGATAAACCTGCAGCAATAACAACAACAAAACAACAGACGTCATCGTTTGAAGAAGTGAAGTATTTCCGTCTACCAATGAACAGCAAAAACTTGACCCTTTCACAGCCATGATCCATTTTGCATTTTATTCTTCCTGTCACTAGGGGACTTTGTGCAACCTAGAAGAGAATTTTCGAACTGCAGGGAATAGAAACAGGCTTCATTCATTCTCTCTCCTAAGCTGAATAAACTCGTACAGTAACAGTAACAATGATATGGAAATGATGTCCTCGGCCTGATGTGATTAAACATTAACCATATACCACAACACGTCTCTCCGATGCTGGATAAAATCTCATGGCATATACTTTGTCCACACAGAGGTCCCCCAAGGGAGGAATCACACCAGCCACGAGCTGATACATATTTAGCGCGGATAGGGATATGATCCCGACCTCGACCTACTTTCAAAAAGTTAGCACTCGTAGGAGATTTTCATCCCTACTACACACTTGTAAAATTTTGTGATAATATCTTGAGCGGTTGCGAAGTTATCATTGTAACAGAAACACAGACCTTGACCTACTTTCACCATTTTCGAACTCATAGATTTTCATCCCTACCACACACCTGTAAAATTTTGTGATGATATTTTGAGCGGCTGTGAAGTTATCGAGCTAACAAACACACAGACACACGGACAGACAAACAAGCTGAAAACAATACTCGTATGAGATTTTCACCCCTACTACACACCTGAAAATTTGGTGATGATATCTTGAGCGGTTGCTAAGTTTTCATGGTAACAGACAGACAGAACTCCACCTACTTTTACCAATTTCGAACTCCGCATTTTTTCCCTACTGCACACCTGTAAAATTTGTGATGATATGTTCAGCGTTTGCGAATTAATCATGGTATCGTGCTAACACACACACACACACACACACACACACACACACACACAGAAATTGAAAACAATACCTGCTTCGCTTCGCGGCTGGTATTAACAAAACTATGTTCCCTTTAACTAGGCCTAAAATTACCATCTTGCTTTCTTGAATGCTGTGTTGTAATAAGAGATAAATAATTTTAGACGAAGGTCGTCACGAAGAAGAGCATTAGAAAAGATGCAGAGCCGTAGTATAGTCTTGTTCTGTCATTGGGTTGTTGCGGGAAGCAGACTACAACAGGACGAAAATTTTCGCCAAGATTAAGTGAATGGACAATAGCAACAATAAAGCATAAAAAGTTTCATTACGATGACGAGGCGAACTAACATACGTACACCCGCGAACCAAAGTTTCGGTAACCCCCTCGATGGAAGGAAGTGGAAGTCAGGGTTAGAGAGAGGGCAGGTGAACGGACAACCGTGAGTGGTACTTTGGAACTGAGCTACGAGGCGGATAGTGAGAAACCTAATGACACTGGATTCAAAACATTTCCATGCTATTCACCTGCAAAACATTATGCGTTCGTAACATACATACTGTAACATATAACATAGACTACTATGTTATCATGGTGTCCTGTGATACTGACCCATCTGTTTCGGATCCTCATCACACAAACAAAGCACCGAGCCACTTGTATATAAGTTGCAACTTGTCATTATAACTGCAGTCATAATTTTTGTGAATGTTATCCCTGGATTGTATATAGCTATAATATAGAATGATTGTGAATTTAATGTTGATTCTCACAGTAGTTGTGCGGATGGTTATATATGTGGCAATTATTTTATGTGGACGACTAAACCACATTGTGATGGACAGCGGAGAGCATTCGCCAATAATTTACTATAACCAGATGAAACTAGATGCAAACAACACAAAATATTATGAGACAACGAAGACACAGCTGTGGTATCCTGCTCCGCCTTGTTATCAAGGCCTTAACTGGGGCTTCACCTCATACGTGCATTATTTTCCTTCAGTCTCTGCCTCTTATTACTCTTACTTCCCGGTATCCTCTTACTGCGAGTTGTCATATTCCTTTTGGAGGGTTTCTTGTCGTCCGGTCCTATAACCCGTACTGCATTACATTATTCCTCGCATCATCACTCCCAAACAAACAACGTTAGCCCAAGACTGCTGAATCTGTTAATACAATTATTGCCACTGCCACTACTATTCCCCCCATCCCCATTGTGTCTACTGCAATTCCCCTCACGGTACTACTACTGCTGCTCCTATTACTACTCCACTACAAATCTGTATAATAATACATATGATTGTCCTTATGTCTGTGTATCTGTTAATCATATTGTCCCTGTCCCACCGTCGACAACTCGTCACTGACCCGGCACCGTTACCCCAGTTGCACCCCACCCCCCTCTCTCGCACTCTCCATGAGTTCTATTCCTCCCCCACTCCGCCTGTTGTTCCCCTTTTACCGGTGAATATACGTGGCATGCATGAATAAGAATAATTATAAAATTGACGGCAACAACATACATCTGCAGTATTCCGAACATTACATAATTATAAAAGTCGCAGACCCAAACGTGCCTATATTACGGAGCTCTGATATATTAACCACAGAACCGACCACAGACCGTTCCTATCACTGCCACTGGACCTTACCTGTAGCACTTCACCATGGTAATACAACCCACTGAAGTCCTTTGTGGGATCACTACACATGTTTGGGAAAAATAACAGCGCACAACATGCCTACAACCCATTAAAATACACCCGTGACGTTTCACTGACATCCATTAAATTGCCTGGAAGTTAGCGGACAAACAAACACACGGCTGGACATAGACTGAGGCCGAATGTCTCTCATCGGTATATGACAACCTGACAAAACTATTACGATCCTGCTTTGTAGGTGTCATCATAGTTATAATAATAATAATAATAATAATAATAATAATAATCGTAGTAGTAGTAGTAGTAGTAGTAGTAGTAATAGTAGTAGTAGTAGTAGTAGTAGTAGTAGTAGTAGTAATCACATGTTAATATCCATGATACAGAGGAGGACAAACACCATAATCACCCTGATAAAACAAGTGAAAACAGCTGTGACATATAAAACCAAACAGTGCCATAATATGCTGTAATGGTAGGGTTATAGTAATACTAAATTAATGTTTGACCGCAACCCAACCTTCTGTCATGGCAAACAGATTCTGCATTGCGTCGACATATGCTATTCCAGTGTGTGTCCTTCTCAGTATCGTGCCTAATAATATGTGATTAAATATTATTATTATTATTATTATTATAATTATAACTGTGATGACACCTGCAATGCAGGATCACAAGAGTTTTGTCAGGTCGTTACATACCGATGCGAGACATTCTGCTTCTGTCTGTCTGTGTCCAGTCGTTTGTTTGTTTGTCCACTATCTTCTCCTAGGCGTTTTGATGGACGTCAGTGAAACATCATATGCTTATTTTAGTGGTTTGTAGGCACGTTGTGCACTGTTATTTTTCCCAAACACGTGTAGCGATCTCACAGAGGACTACAGTGGGTTGTATTACCATGGTGAAGTGCTATGGGGAAGGTGCAGTGGTAATTATAAGAACGGTCTGTGGTCGGTCTGTGGTTAATATATCAGTGCTCCGTAAGATAAGCACGTTTGGGTCTGCAGTTATTAAGTGTAATGTTAGGAACACTACAGTACACATCTACGATGTTGTTATTATTATATTATTTATCGCCTACCTTTAGAAGGCGGAGCGATCATGTTTTTAACTGCATCTGTGTGTGTGTGTGTGTGTGTGTGTGTGTGTGTGTGTGTGTGTGTGTGTGTGTGTGTGTGTGTGTGTGTGTGTGTGTTCCTATTATATCTCATGAACAGCTTGAGCTATCAACATGAAGCCTTCAGCGTATCAAGATATGGCCAAAATCTTGGAGGAGTTCGAAAATGGCAACTCGGGGTCAGAGTCAAGGTCACCAAACTAACTGCTAAAGGTCAACTAGTTTTTATTGCCTGCCTTTATCACCATTAAATCTCATGAATGGCTTGAGCTATCAATAAAAAACCTTCATGGTATCAAAATATGGCCTAAATGCTGGACTTGGCAAACAGAATATTTTAGAGGGCGATTACCGATTAGCTCTCAAATGCCTTCTTTTTTATTATTAATGGATGTCACGTATATTCACCGGTAAAGGGTGAACAACAGGCCTTCTGGCCCAAGGATGAGGTGAATGGTAATGTGGTGTCGGAGTGGGGGAGGAGTAGAATCCATGGTGGGTGGGAACTGGAGTAGCGGTGCCGGGTCAGTGACGAGTTGTCGACGGTGGGACAGGGACAATAATTATGATTAATAGATACACAGACATAAGGACAATCATATTTATTATTATACAGATTTATAGTGGAGTAGTAATAGGAGCAGCAGTAGTAGTACTGTGAGGGGAATTGCAGTAGACACAATGGGGAAGGGGGGAATAGTAGTGGCAGTGGCAATAATGGTATTAACAGATTCAGCAGTCTTGGGCTAACGTTGTTTGTTTGGGAGTGATGATGCGAGGAATAATGTAATGCAGTACGGGTTATAGGACCGGACGACAAGAAACCCTTCAAAAGGAATATGACAACTCGCAGTAAGAGGATACCGGGAAGTAAGAGTAATAAGAGGCAGAGACTGAAGGAAAATAATGCACGTATGAGGTGATGCCACAGTTAAGGCCTTGATAACAAGGCGGAGCAGGATACCACAGCTGTGTCTTCGTTGTCTCATAATATTTTGTGTTGTTTGCATCTAATTTCATCTGGTTATAGTAAATTATTGGCGAATGCTCTCCGCTGTCCATCACAATGTGGTTTAGTCGTCCACATAAAATAATTGCCACATATATAACCATCCGCACAACTACTGTGAGAATCAACATTAAATTCACAATCATTCTATATTATAGCTATATACAATCCAGGGATAACATTCACAAAAATTATGACTGCAGTTATAATGACAAGTTGCAACTTATATACAAGTGGCTCGGTGCTTTGTTTGTGTGATGAGGATCCGAAACAGATGGGTCAGTATCACAGGACACCATGATAACATAGTAGTCTATGTTATATGTTACAGTATGTATGTTACGAACGCATAATGTTTTGCAGGTGAATAGCATGGAAATGTTTCGAATCCAGTGTCATTAGGTTTCTCACTATCCGCCTCGTAGCTCAGTTCCAAAGTACCACTCACGGTTGTCCGTTCACCTGCCCTCTCTCTAACCCTGACTTCCACTTCCTTCCATCGAGGGGGGTACCGAAACTTTGGTTCGCGGGTGTACAAACAGACCCTTACACACACACACACACACACACACACACACACACACACACATTTCTACAGGTTTATCTTCAAACTTCATTTACATTGTACCTCATTTACACCCTAACTACACACTGCACTATTCTTTTAGTGCGGCAGTTTTGTTTACAACTGCCTTATCCTTGCTTCCTCTTCAGTGGGATTAACAAGACAAGCAAGACGGAGAAAAGATGAGAGAACAAGGCAGAAAGGCAAGGTGAGATGGTAAAGCTGAGTGAGACAGGGTGCGAGAGTAAGGTATGTTGAAGCAGTGTGAGGAAGTGAGGTATTGTGGAAGTAAAGCAGAGGGAGGCAGGGTGAGGGACAATGAGAGTAAGAAACACTGATGCGCCGGTAAGGCAAAGTGAAGCAGAATGTTAGTAACGTGTAGTGAGAAAGGGTGAGAGTAGATAAGAGTGATACCGGGTGTGGGTAAGAAAGTATGACACAAGGTGAGGCAGAGTGGGAGAGTAATGCATGGCGGGGCAAAGTGAGGCATAGTGTGAAAGTAGGTAAGGGTAAGACAGAATGTGGCAGGGTGAGAGGGTAAGGCTGAGCAAGGCAGAATGAGACAAGGTGAAAGGGTAAAGTTTTAGAGAGGCTGAGTGAAATAAGGTGAGAAAGTAAGGCAAGGTGAGGCAGGGTGAGAGAGTAAGACAAGACAAGAAAGGATGCGTGAATTAAGGCAAAGCAGAGTGAAGTAAGGTGACCAGTGAGGCAGGGTGACCAGTGAGCCAGAGTGTGGTGGGGTAACCGGTAAGCCAGAGTGAGGCAAGGTGAGACAGCAAGGCAGAACAACAGACTAAGGTAGAGGAAACTGAGTAAGTAGGGTGACCAGGGAGGCAGAGCAAGGCAGGACGAGGCAGAGTGACCAGTAAGACAACGCAAAGAGGGACAAGGCTGCATTGCGTGTATTAGATGTGAGCTAAGCCGAGTAAGGATGAGTGAGGCAAAGTGATGTGGAGCGAGGCAGAGCTAGTAAAGGTGAGGCAAAGTAAAGCACAGGCATAGGCAGGGTTGCGGTGTGTGCTGTGTTTCAGAGAGGCAGAGTGAAGCAAAATGAGAATGGGTAGCCCGCGAGGCAGCACAGACTACGGCAGGGTTGTGTGTGTGTGTGTGTGTGTGTGTGTGTGTGTGTGTGTGTGTGTGTGTGTGTGTGTGTGTGTGTGTGTGTGTGTGTGTGTGTGTGTGTATGTGTGTGTGTGTGTGTGTGTGTGTCCGAGCGCGCGCGCTAGGTTTAAGAAAGGAAGGATGATGATGCAGGGTTGATCAGTGAGACACTGCGCAGTCTGACAGAATGAGCGGTGAAGCAAGACAAAACAGCATAGGGTTAGGCAGGATGAGGTAGTAACAGGTAGGGAGGCAGAGGCAGGACAAGGAAGAGAGTGAGAGATAGAGCGAGGCAGAGAGAAGTAGGATGAGACAGGGAGAGTCAAGGTGAGGCAGGAAGAAGCAGGGTGAGACAGGGAGAGACAGGATTGTGCTGTGTGTGATCAGTAAGACTGGCATCACTTGCTTAACAGCCACGCAGACCAAAGCAGAGAGAGAGCGAGAGATCACTTACTTTACAGCGCTCTGCCTTGCCGTCCACAGCTGATAGGGTAAGGGAAAGAGGGCGACGTGAGGTGGGGGAGGGGGAGGATGGTGGTGAAGAATGAAGGGAGAGAGTGGAGAAATGACGATGAAAGAGAATGGGAGAGTGGAAAGAAGGGAGGGGGGCACAGGGGAGAATGATGATGAAAAGAAACTAGGAGTGGTTAAGAGGAACTAAAGTGGGGTAATGATAGTGAGAGGGAGGAGAGTTGGGAGGAGGAGAGGAGTGGGGACGTGGAATGGAGAAGAGAAGAATGATAAAAGACAAAGCGCAAGAAGGAAAGAGGAGATATAAGGGACTGGAACTGAGAGAGAGAGAGAGAGAGAGCGAGAGAGAGAGAGAGAGAGAGAGAGAGAGAGAGAGAGAGAGAGAGAGAGAGAGAATTGGGGAGTGAGTGAGTGAAAAGGTTAATGAGTTAGAATAATTTAGTTCAAGTTAGGCCAAGGAAAAGAGAGGAAAAAATGAGAACTGGCAACGATAAAAGAAGGTTAAAGGCAGACATAATTAACCATCTCTTGTTCGGGATATCTGGTTTATTATTTATTAATTTATTTTTTGGATCCTGAACATCTCTGTCACGGGGGGAAATGGAAATAAGAATAGAATGCTAATAAATCGTTGGCTGACACAACGGAATCGGCTTGTGAATTCAAGCAGTAAATTTTACTTTTATGCTGGCTGCTGCCTACTTCTTCCTTAGCCTTTATCATTCTTTCTCTGTGCCTGCCCTCCTCTCTTCCTATTTCTCCCATCTTTCCTGTCACTTCTTTTTGCTTTTCTTTCCTTAACAGGTGTCTTTACATTAAGTGACAAGCCAAATGGTTTCCTGTAAACCAAGAAACCATTTACAATGCTGGGTGGTAACCATATAACCAAACCATACGTGCTCTCTATGTGTCAACGACTGGGTTGGTGGAAAGTTAGTGCCTCTCCTCGTAAAACAAATAACTCAAAGTCAAATGGCCACCCATTACGGGATTATGGTGTCTGGTAATAGATAGACAGATAGACAGAGATCGCCGAATCTTTAAAGACGAGAATTTCATGAACTTTCTCAGCAGTACACAGCGGAGACAAATCACTCACGAATGCTGTATTGCTCGTACTGCTGGCCCCTGAGAAAGTGTCCCTACCCCTGACAATCGATAACTAATACTACTAATAATGGACAGGTTCTTGCTGGTGCTAACTCCTAGTTGGCACAAGGATTTAAGAATAAATACTAAAGAAGTGGCGTAAATGCCACGTGATTCATATGAGAAATTTGTGCAAACTGGGAGAAGCAAATTAAAGAAAGCACAATGTGGTGAAATCAATCACAGTTCTAAATTACATCAAGCTCAAAGAAAGGAACTGTAAATGTATTGATTACAAAAGAAATTTACATTACAAGAATCTCAGTGAGTTCAAAATATAAAATGAAATACAGTCACTCATGCACTCAAGCAAATAGATAATAATCTTAAGCCTAGAAAAACAAACACAAAAATACGGGTCAGTGGAGAGATGTGAAGCTGTAGCTATGAAAAGACTGGGCGTCTGTCTGCTGCTTTTCCAGGCGCTGCGATTCGCTGCTAACATCCACTACTGCCGATCACCAACTCGGTGGGGAGAAGTAGGGAATCGTTGTACTGCTGATTACTGCTATGATGGGGATCCTGCTCTCAACGCTGGGCACGACGACGACTTCTCCTATGGCGGTCCAAAACTAACTTATGTAACCAATGCCGGGTACATGGGCATGCGAAATAGGCATGGCTTAACTTAATGGCTAGACAGGCAAGACGTGGGAACGACAATTACACAAAAATATCGCTCTGTGAAACGCACTGCTTATACATGAAAACAGTGACTCATGAAGCAATGATGAGTGTTATGAAAACTCGTTCCAGATCTGAGTACAAACACGAGCGGTTAACTGATTGAGTGAAATTCTACGAGTTTGAACATTGTTCAAGCGTTCCCAATATAAATACTAATACATTGTCACGAATTACCATACTAATAATATGATCTAGTGAATTCGTGACATTATGCCCCATCAAAATGAAAAATTTCATAGAAAATTAAACAGTAGGTATTATTTACTGGCTGAGATTGTGGCAGATAGAAGGGTGCAAGGAATAAATGTGTTGGGAGAGTTGAATGATTCTTTGATCACGAAGGAGGAAGTGGAGAAGGCAGTAAAGGAGATGAAAACAGGGAAAGCTGCAGGTATGGATGGGTGTGCTGTGGAATGCCTGAAGGGTGGTGGAGTGACTATTGTTGACTGGTTAGTAAGATTATTGAATGTGTGCTTTGAGAAAGGTATGGTGCCAATTGACTGGGCAAGTGCTTGTGTGGTCCCGTTGTATAAAGGCAAGGGTGATAAGTATGAATGTACTAGCTTTAGGGGTATAAGTCTGTTGAGTGTTGTAGGTAAAGTGTATGGTAGAGTGTTAATTATGAGAGTTAGAGAGGGTACAGAGGGAGTGATTAGTGATGAGCAGTGTGGCTTTAGGAGAGGGAGGGGATGCGTGGATCAGGTGTTTGCTGTGAGACAAGTGTGTGAAAAGTATTTAGCGAAAGGCAAGGATGTGTTTTGGGCATTTATGGATTTAGAGAAAGCGTATGATAGAATTGATAGGGAGGCTTTGTGGACTGTTTTAAGATTGTATGGACTTGATGGTAGGTTACTAAAAGGGGTGAAAAGTTTTTATGTAAATAGTAGAGCGTGTGTAAGAGTGGGAAATGCTGTGAGTGATTGGTTTCCCGTGAGAGTGGGGCTGCGACAGGGATGTGTGATGTCGCCTTGGTTGTTTAATATTTACATGGATGGTGTTGTAAGGGAGGTGAATGCAAGAGTTTTAGGTGGTCTGAGTCTGGTAAATGTTGATGGAGGAGAGTGGAATCTGAAGCAGCTGCTGTTTGCAGATGATACTGCACTGGTGACTGATTCAGAGGAGAGATTGAGACAGTTGGTAGAGGAGTTTGGAAGGGTGTGTGAAAGGAGGAAATTGAAAGTAAATGAGAATAAGAGTAAAGTGATGAAGTGTACGAGGTTGATAGATGGTAGGGGGATGAATATAGTTTTGAATGGTGAGTTGCTTGAGGAGGTAGATTGTTTTAAATATCTAGGGTCACATGTTGCTGTGGATGGAAGAATAGATGCAGAAGTGAAGTTTAGAATAAATGAAGTAGGAAAGGTGCTGGGAGGAATGAAAAAAGTGTTTAAATGTCGTTCGCTTAGAATGGATGTAAAGAGAAGGCTGTATGAGGGTGTTGTGGTACCGACTGCGTTATATGGGGCTGAAACATGGAATATGGGTGTAGCAGAGAGGAAAAGTTTGAATGTAATGGAGATGAGATGTCTGAGGAGTATGTGTGGAGTGACGCGTATGGATCGAGTGCGAAATGATGAAGTGCGAAGGAGAACTGGAGTTGTTCGGGAGATGGCTGGTAGAGTTGAGCAGAGGGTGTTGCAATGGTTTGGGCATATGGAGAGAATGGATAATGAGCGATTGGTGAAAAAGATAACTAGACCTGATGTGAGAGGTGTAAGACTGAGAGGAAGACCACGAATAGGATGGATGGACAGTGTGAAGAGAGCGCTGGATGCAAGAGGGATGTCTGTTGAGCAAGGAAGAGTGGCTGTGCGTGACAGAAATAAATGGAGAGAAATTGTGAATGAATAAGTGATGACGCAGCCCTGAGGGGATATTCTCCCGCATTTGGTCTGATCAGCTAGTCAGGTCAGGTGTGGGTAAGGGGATGGGTCTGTTATGATGTGGCAGGGGTAAACCAGTTCTGCTGTCGGGCCCTGCTGTGGATGTCACTGCTTGCATTGCGCAGTTGACCCTTGTGCGGTGTGATGCGGTGAGGATCTGTCCGTTCTCCCCTTTGGGGCTAAGATGCGAATGAATGTGTTTGAATGGATGAGTAAATGGAGAGTGAGTCGTCCTGTCTCGGCTACCTCCCTTTCCTTGGGGGAAGCAGCCTAGGTATATAGATAGATAGATAGATTATTTACACCCTAACTCAGTCACACAAGATTCACACTGTGGTGTGTGTACTATCCTGCTACAGGAGGAAATCACTGTTGCCAATGAGCATAAAAACCTCGAACTTACGTTAATAGATGCAAGCTTGAGGGAGAAAACTCCGTGACGACAGTGAAAAATCTTGTACTCAGGTCAAAATGAGTGAAAGTTCACTACATTTACATTAACAACTAATTGTTATGTAGCATGGTGTATGTGATACACAGTGTAGATGTGACAGTGTAATGCAACTGTATCTACGTGTAAAATTATATAATATAAATTAATAGTAAATGGGGATGACGAGGGCAGAGGAGAAGAGGCGGGAGCATGCGGCAGAAACAGTCAGCTGATCTGCATGGCAAAACTGCTACACCCGCCAACTGCACCTGTGAAATCAATCAAGGTGGAGCATCAATAGTGTCAATGTGACAAACAATTTGTATTAAACTGCAGTTACCTTCTGCCTAGAAGTCAATGCATACACAGTGAAAAGTATGCTTGAACTGAGAATAAAACTGACAGCCAAAGCTTCGTATATTCGAGGTCGCCATTATTTCCTTGTTGGGTAGATTATTAACCAGGAAACATAGTCCTTGGATTGTCATATCTCTCAGGACCCCTGTAGTTTACTGGTTAAACCCATATCTCCATTAACCAGAGATCATGGTGTTCCCTGGTTAATGCATAGACACAGTGTAGATGTAAGTGGTGGCACTTTCGAGGGAGACAACAGTCAATCAGGCACCAGCTCCTTCTCTCATCTCCGAGACCAGCTTCGCTTCAGCTGATCCACCCCCTGCTGCATTGACCCCTGGTATGTTAAAAAGATCCTGATGGGTGCCAATTAACTAACAGGTTAGTGCCAATTAACTAACAGGTCGAAAGTAAGAGTAGTGACCGTTAACTCAGGGTTCTGTCCATATGCTCCTAGTCTAAGTACTGTCCTGTGGTATTTGTTCCTACTCACTTGGACATTCTAAAGCATACTTACCCTTATGATTCTACACTTACAACTAATATCGGTAAATTGAGAATCCCTACAAAAACTCGGGCAGGTCACATTTTAACACCCAGCATGGGTCTGAACACTAATGTGGATAGCATGTATTCTCGTGATGCACTACAAGGTCTTTCAGACACAGCCTCGGATTGCCTCTGCAGGGGTCTCAAACTTCTTTACTCAATGGTACATATGTATGTACAAGGTTTGGACACAATGTGTTCTATGGGACCCATAAGTGAGACGTCAGATCTTACTGGTATACTATTAACTGGAAACCAAGCTAGGCCCTGGATTGCTCAAATCGTTGAGAACGCATGTCTTATGGAACCCAGTGTACAACAGTTGCCCATGTTAGTCGTCAGTTAGCATGCAAGACATTAGGTTTGCACCTACATTTTCACTTCCCTTGATGTATCTCACAACAAAGTTAAACTGCTGCAAATACAATGTCCAGTGTGTCAATCTTGCATTAGCCATCTTAGTTGTGCTGAGACTAGTGAGTGGCATATGAACAGTTTCTAAAGTGAATGATGCTCCATATAAATAATTGTAGTATTTCTTGATGGCGTCAACCACGGCCAAGAGCTCCAGCTCAACAGCACTGTAATTCCTTTTGGCAGGTTTTAGCTTATGGCTGTGATATACCACTGGGAAAATTCCATCTTTCGATTCTTGCATTAGTACAGCACCTACTCCATCTTGTGAAGCATCGATACGCAGTACGAAAGGTTCATTAGAATCAGGTAACTGCATGATAGGGTCCTCACACAGCATATTCTTGAGGGTGGCAACAGATCTTTCTTGTGCTTCTCCTCATTCAGTGGTATTTCATGTTTCCAAAGTGTCTCGTACAATGTCTGGGGAATGAGAGCAAAGTTGGGGATAAAACTTTTACAATACCCCACTAAACCAAGGAATGCCCTTACCTCTTTCTTGGTCACGGGTCTAAGGGCTTCCCTAACTTTCATGATCTTATTGCCCTGACACATGCAGCAATTGTTGCCAACGATATGACCAAGGAACACCTCACTATGTGCAGTCTTACACATGCTAGGCTTGACAGTCATGTTGAAACTGTGGAGTCTACTGAAGACAATTTCCAAGAGTCTGAGGTGCTCCTCCAACGTGGCAGAATGAACAGGGACATCGTCAACGAACATTTCTACTCCTACGATACCATGGAGCACTGGTCTCATGGCTCAACTGAATACTGCTGGGGAATTGGTAAGTCCAAATGGAAGGACTTTATACTGATACAAGCCCCTAGGAGCAGCAAAGGCAGTGAACTGATGACACTCGGGATGAAGGGGAATCTGGAAGAATCCCTCCGCTAAACTGAGCTTCGTGAAATATCATGACCCTGTCAGCTTGGAGAAGATGGCAATATGGTCACCCATTGGCTCAACATCCACTTTGGCGATTGCATTTAGCCACCTATAGTTGCCACAAATCCTGACTCCACTATCATTCTTGTGGACAACTACCACTGAACTACAGTAAGGAGATGAGGACTTTTCAATAATACCTGCAGTCACTGTGTCAGCAATTTCCTTATCTACTGCATCCAGTAGTCGCATGGGAATTGGTTATGGCTTAACCTTTATGGGAGTATTGACGGTCAGCACAATTTTGTGACACTCAACCTTTGCGAGTCTAGATTGGTCAGAGAAGATATTAGCATGCTGAGAGAGCAGTGACCTTATGGCGTTCTGGTCACCTAATGCTAAGTCATTGTTATGTAAGACATCTCCGACAGT
Organism: Coenobita brevimanus; assembly: GCF_032717465.1. NCBI lineage: Eukaryota > Metazoa > Arthropoda > Malacostraca > Decapoda > Coenobitidae > Coenobita > Coenobita brevimanus. The sequence goes on along the minus strand of NC_137030.1, from coordinate 25,548,959 downwards.
CTCCTCCTGACAGGATTGAACGGTTAAGGGCTCGTCATCGTGGTCATCTGCTGGGATCACTGCAGCTGCCCCAGTTTCTTCTGGTGGCTGGTCACTGTCATTGACTACTTGTAGGTCAGTCTCTTCGGGATTTGACTCATGATATACCATCAACATGTTAATGTGGAACCTTTTACAAAGATTCCCCATCTGGATTATGTAGCTGAGGTCTGAAATGCACTCTACTACATCATATGGTCCCTTCAACTGTGCCAACAACTTGCTCTGGGCAGTGGGGAGTAGCACCAACCATTTATTGCCTGGAGTAAACTTCTGAAGCTTTGCTTTCTTATCATAATAAGCTTTCTTAACTTTACGTGCCTTAATCAATTCTTCCTTAGCTAGCTCACACATTGACTGAAGGCGGTCAACTAAATCAAGGACGTAAGTGTAGGTGGTCTTGACTTCAGGGGCGAGTTCTTCATCGTCGCATAACTCATGAAGGACTTCAAGTGGCCCATGGACCGACCTTCCATACACCAGTTCAAAAGGTGAAAACTTCAAGGAATGCTGTGGGGCTTCTTGATAAGCAAAAAGAAGAGGGGCAATGAACTGCGGCCATTCTTTTGGCTCTTGGGCAGCCATGCACTTTAGCATCTTTTTGAGGGTCCCATTGAACCTCACACACAACCCGTTACACATGGGATGGTAGGGCTTAGTTCCCAAGCCTTGGATCGACAACCAGTAAGATAGTGCCTATAAAGTTTAATGATAACTAATACCCAGCTAAGAGTGAGTGAGTTTTTTTCGTTAATAATTTTAATGCTAGGAGTTAACATCCTGGCAAGGTCGCCAGATATCACGGGGGAAAATGGAAATAAGAATAAAATGCTAATAAATCGTCAGCTGACACAAACGAATCGACTTGTGAAACCAAGCACTAAGTTTTACTAATTCACCGACTCTCTAAAGACGAGAAGTTCATGAACTTTCTCAGCAGTACGCAGCAGAGACGGATCATTCACGAATGCTGTATTGCTCGTACTGCTGGCCCCTGAGAAAGTGTCTCTACCCCTGACAATCGATAACTAATACTAATAATAATGGACAGGTTCTTGCTGGTGCTAACTCCTAGTTGGCACAATGGATTTAAGAATAAATACTAAAGAACTAGCCTAAATGGCAGTTGTGATTCATATAAGAAATTTGTGCAAACTGGGAGAAGCAAATTCAAGAAAACACAATTGGTGAAATCAATCTCAATCTCAATTCTAAATTACATTAAGCTCAAAGAAAGGAAATGTAAATTTATTAATTGCAACACAAATTTACGCTACAAGAATCTCACTGAGTTCAAAGTATAAAAGGAAATACAGTCACTCTTGCACTCAAGCAAATAGATAATAATCTTAAGCCTAGAAAAGCAAAAACGAAAATACAGGTCAGTGGAGAAAAATGGAGCTGTAGCTATGAAAAGACTGGGTGTCTGTCTGTTGCTTTGCCAGGCACTGCAATTCGCTGCTATCGTCCACTACTGCCGATCACCAACTCGGTGGGGAGATGCGGGGAATTGTTGTACTGCTGGAGACTAGCCGCTATGATGGGGTTCCTGCTCTCAATGCTGGGTACGACGACACCTTCTCCCGTGGTGGTCCAAAACTAACTTATGCAACCAACGCCAGGTACAGGGGCATGCGAAATAGGCGTGGCTTAACTTAATGGCTAGAAAGGCAAGACGTGGGAATGACAATTACACAAAAACATCGCTGAGTCAAACGCACTGTCTATACATGAAGACAGTCACTTATGAAGTAGTGATGAGTGTTTTGAAAACTCATTCCAAATCTGGGTGCCAAAATGAGCTGTTAACTGACTGAGTGAAATTCTACAGGTTTCAACATTGTTCAAGCGTTCCCAATATAACACTAATACAATGTCACGAATTACCATACTAATAATATGATCTAGTGAATTCGTGACAATCTCTGGCAACGGCCCAGTCAGCCAGTCTCATCTTAAGATAGTGCTTTGATGTAGTTCCCAAAGGATTTTCATACAAAAGGTTTAGTTGAAGGCCCATACAGTGCTGAAATTTAGCAAAGTCGCATATAGTCCCGCAGCTATGTACTGTACTTCTGGAAGCTGCTTGTTATTTTAGCTGACTCCTGACGATTTTATTCGGATGCATTTAAGTCACTTTAGTATCAACGTGGTAATACTATTATCATTAACTTTTCCTGATTCGGGCAACTTGAGAAGTGTATTGCAACTAAAGACGGGATTATGGCCTACGTGAAATACAACAGCATTATTTTTAATATTGTCACCAATAACGCTCATGGCTGTGACATAACTAGTATCTAACTCCAGTAAAAACCAGATGACTTGATACAACTTAGAATCAATCATAGAAACTTGGTATTGAAAGAGAAAAGAAGTATAGGCAAATAATAACAAGACAGCAAAACAATGAAAATTTGGGGGATGGTGACTCTTCAGTCTGATGACGTCTTAGATTACTTTCTTCTTGCTACCTGTAGACGATTTTTTTTTTTTTCAGAGTAGATTTAAATCTCTTAAACTGATCGGGTTTATGAAAACAGCATCTACCTCTCTGCAGTTCGAAAGACCTCTCTCCTGAGCTGAATAAAATTATTTGCAAATATCAAGTATAATATCACCATTACTATCTTTAGCCAGGCAGCTTAGGGCTTCATTTCAAGAAGATGGGGACATGCCGGATAAAAGCACCAGTTTCTTTTCTCGTGCTCTTTAGAGTCCTACCTTTGATTCTGAGACCGGCGCCAAACAATCTGGGCATCTGCTGCCTGTATGAGACATCTTTATAATTCCTTGATATTTTGAGATATAAAAATCAGGAAAAATAAGAGTAGTTGGTTAGAAAGTGACATTTAAGTTCCTGCATGCAGTATAACCACCACATTCATTGATTTTATACATTTTCTTATTATTTTATTGTTGCAGACTGCTATCTAAACCAAGAAGAGTGCTGGAGAATTAAGCTATTAGTAGTATCAAAGGTGACGTTCAGAGAGACATGGGAACCTTTTTAGAACATGATAATCACCCATAAAAACTTTCTCTATTAGAAAGAGGGAAACTGCAACAGGGAAAGAAGTCTGACCTTACAGGTATTCTGACGCAGGTTACACAGACAGAGCCACCTACTGTTTTTGATGTGAAAGTGTTTGATGGTGATACAGTGGTACACTTTCTCCCAGTCACCAATATCAGTACATTTGATGACTGTGCAAACAGAGTCTTTGTTCCACACATAATCAAACAGCTAGACACTTCCAGAAGAGTTGATATGGTTTGGGACAGCTATATCAAGAGCAGCACCAAGGAATCAACGAGACAGAAACGAGGAAGAGGTGTAGGGAGAAAGGTAGCAGGTCAGACAAAAGTGTCAAGCAACTGGCCTGATTTCATTCGTGATCCTGAGAATAAGCAGGAACTCTTCCAGTTCCTCTTCGACAAGATTGGCTCCACTTACTGCCCAGATGGAAAGCAGATATTTATAACATCGGGTGCCAGAAATACCTTCTTCGCAGGAGAAACTAACACGTTCACATCAGACATAATGGCATGAGCTAATTCAGCAACCCTATGCAAGCCATAGGCTAAACAAGTCACACGAATCATTTTTGGAAACAGAATTTCTAGTCCTGTCATACATTAAACCATATATGGGGCTACATCAGTGCGTACAAGAAGTACACGATGATACCTGATGCCATCCACCCATAAATAATTCCAAAGAATCAGTGAAAAATGCTGCCATGGTTGAGTGATTTACCTTATCTAAGACCTTCAAATTAAGCAAGTATGATTCGTCTCTTTCTTCTTCTGGCCCCAAAATGCCAAACACAAAATTTACAACACATCTTTCATCTGCATCTGTCTTATCCAATGATACCCAGATGGAATTATCACCTACCTTCTCCCTCAATCTATTTAAAGTTTCATTGTAAAGATCAGGAACATAATTTTTTCTCAGTGTTGATTAACTTGGCATTTTTTGATCTGTGTACTTCTCTAGGAATGAGACCAGTTCCTTGTTGTTCAGCTTATTCAGTGGTACATCAGCTGAGACCAAGGCTCTAAAAAGATCTTCATTAAACTGAGAATGTTTCGGCCCGGGCCGAGACAATGTTGTGGGTAGCAGTGCCTGTTGTTTGGCACTCGTTTTGGCTTCTTTTTTCTTGGCATGCTTTGCAGTTTGAATATGTTGCTGCACTTGAAATTTCTTGGATGAAGAAACCACCACCTCACAATATTTACAAAGTAATACTTGGCCAGTGGGGGAAATGCCCAGGAGCTATAAAGTGATCGTGATGGGGGATATGAACAGAACAGTAGGCACTGGTCCAGAGGATGACATAATGAGTTGTTATGGAGAAAATGATAATGGGAATCGACTAAAGGATATGTGTCAGGAGAGAAGGTTGTGCATTTGTAATTCGTATTTCAAACACAAAGATGCACATAAATATACATTGTATAGAGGAAATAGGGATCGTGCTGAAATAAACCTAATTGATTACGTGCTCGTAGAGCGGTCGATGATGGGAATGGTTACTGATACGAGAGCTGTGAAAGGACGATGTGGAGGTCTGTCAGATCATATGATTGTGGTATGCAAGATGAAGCTGAGAGGAGTGAGGTGGATCAAGAGAGAGAAGAGCAGTCAGGGTGAAAGACTGAAAGTTAAGAAGCTAAGGATCAAAGAAGTGGCAGATGATTACAGGACCAAAGTAGAGGACGAGTTAGATTCAGTGAACTGGAATGAATTGGATCTGGACAGCCTGTGGAATGCATATAGGGATTGCTTAGTTAGGAATCCTAAAGAGGTGTGTGGTGTGGCAAGAGTATCAACAAAAAAGAAGGGTACTGCATGGTGGGATGAGGAGGTTTAGAGAGCAGTGGAGGAAAAGAGGAAGAAGTGGCTAAAGTGGTTACAGGATAAGGGTTCAGTTGAAATAAGAACTGAGTATATCGAGAGCAAGAAGCACGTGCAGAGACTAGTAAACAGGAAAAAGAAGGAGGTAAATGATGATCTGGGAAGAAAAATGAATGCGAACTACTCTGAAAATAGGAAGTTATTCTGGAAAGAGGTGTGGGAATGTAGAAGTTAAAGCAGAAAGAAATGTGATAGTGTGAAGGATGCAGGTGGTAGGTTACTAACCCATGGGGATGAAGTAAGGACCAGATGGAGAGAATATTTTGAAAACCTGATAAATGAGAATAGAGAGTGAAGGCGGCTGTAAACTTGATTGGTTTTGGGGGTGTGCAGAAAAGGAATGCAGTGCCAGGAGATGTGACACTCGCACAGGTGAAGAACGCTGTGAAACGACTGAAAAATGGGAAAGCAGCTGGAGTTGATGAGGTGTATGTAGAGATGCTTAAGTGCAGTGGAGAAAGTGGAATGAAGTGCTTGTTGGAGATATGTAAGAAGGCATAGATGAGTGAAACTGTGCCTGCAGAGTGGAAAGGCTGTGATTGTACCCCTGCAAAAAAGTAAAGGTGAACGAAGTGAGTGCAAGAATTATCGTGGCATAAGTTAATTGAGTGTGGTAGGGAAGGTATATGGAAGAATTATTATACAGATAGTAAGAGAGATATCAGAAGTCCTAGTGAATGATGAACAGGGTGGCTTTAGGAGTGGCAAAGGATGTGTAGATCAAGTATTTGCAGTCAGACAGATAGCAGAGAAGGCTTGTGAGAAGGACCATGAGGTGTTTATGGCATTCATGGATCTGGAAAAAGCATACGACAAAGTAGACAGCAAGGGATTATGAAAAGTTTTGCTCATGTATGGTGTAGATGGTAAGCTGCTAGGTGCTGTCAAGAGTTTTTATGATGGTAGCGAAGCACTTGTAAGGGTTAATGGGCATCTAAGTGAATGGTTCACAGTCGGTGTGGGCTTGCGACAAGGTTGTGTGATGTCCCCATGGTTGTTCAATATATATATATATATATATATATATATATATATATATATATATATATATATATATATATATATATATATATATATATATCTATGGGGTGATGAGAGAAGTGAAAACACAAGTAGTGGAGAGAGGGATGGCGTTGGTAGTGAATGGTGATGGGTGGAATGTCTCAAATTTGTTGTATGCTGATGATGCAGTACTGCCTGCAAATACCGGACACCTTGGTAGGCTAGTGCGGAGTTTTGTTGATGTCTGTGAGCGTCGTGCCTTGAGAGTAAATGTAGAAAAGAGTAAAGTGATGGTTACTGAGAGAGAAGGTGACTCCCAGTGTGATGTCACGGTGAATGGAGAGAGATTGGAATTGGTGAGAGAGTTCAAATACTTGGGTACAGTGATAGAAAAGAGAGGAATATGTGCAAAAGAAGTTGAAAGTAGAGTGACACAAGAAACAAAAGTAGCTAATGCAATGAAGACCTTGATAAGAAACAGAGGCTCGAGTGTTGCAGCTGCACGAGGCTTACATGAGGGAGTGTTAGTGTCAACTCTAACTTGTGGGTGTGAGACTATGGGGTGGCATGAAAATGAAAAGTCAAGAGTAAGAGCAGTGGAGATGGGACTGTTGAGGAATGTATGTGGAGTACAGAGGGTGGACAGGATACAAAATAGTGTGATTCGTGAAAGGTGTGGAGTGAGGAAGTCGGTGGACACCAGAAGCGAAGAAAGTGTCCTGACATGGTATGGTCATGTGGAAAGAATGGATAACAATAGAGTGGTGAAAAAGGTTTCTATCTATCTATCTATAGCCCGACGCCCTAATCCCGCAAAGGGTGGCCGCAGACAAAACGCCTCCAAGTCCCGAGGCGCTTTATTTGCTTTTTTAGTTAGTTCTTTTTACGGGGTGGGGCACTAACCCACCACCAACCCTTTTAGTCGCCTCGTACGACAAGCAGGGATACTGGGGGAGTATTCTTGAAACCCCCCTACCCCAGGGGGTTTACCTGAGTGAATTTGAAGGAGTGAGGAGGCGAGGTAGGCCAAGGAGAAGGTGGAGGGATATGGTGGATGAGTGTTTGAGGAAGAAAGGTTTCGAAGTCTGTGAAGCTAGGGAACTGACAAGAGATCGAGCTGGCTGGATGAATGTTGTGAGGAGAAATGCATGATCAGAGATTCTGGCACCCCTTGTGAGCATGGCAGCATCCGGATTGACTCAATCGAATACGTTTGAGTGAAGCTGCAGAATGTGATGAATGTTTTTTGGCGTATCCGGTAGAGCCAGGATTCCGGGGACTTGAATGATGAGGGAATGGAAGTGTTGCCTATTTTGACTGGACAAGTTTGTGCTGTCTGGACATTGCTACTCCTCACCCAGCTCTTGGGTGGGAAAGGAGGTCCGGATGATGATGATGATGAATACTTGGCCATCGGTGGTGAAGTCCTTGTATTCATTTACCAATGCATTAAGAGTACTGGAGAGCGATCTCTTAATCTTAGGCATCTTGCAATGCTCAACCTGAAACAAAACAAATACATGTTCTGTATTTCCAAAGCCAGTCTCACTAAGGCCTATCATTTATTCCTGCAGCTTAAGAATGTTGGCCTCCTTTTAGGCTAAAACCATGTGATATAATTCATCTGAGGGAGGATTCGTATGGTGTCTTTATAAGAGTATGCTTATATTAAGAGACAAGTTTTTTATTTATATTCCCTAACATTATTATAATACAAGCAAATCAAAGTGATCATTTCAGTGGGAAGATGAGACACTGAATTCACACAGCTACTGTATCTGCCCACCAGGAAGCACAGACGGAACTGATGGAGCCTGACAGTGAAAACCCTGAACCCTCTGCCCTGATGAGTCACGTGTCCGATATATGAATCAATCACGCACAGTTGTCCCGCGTTCACTGCCCAGCAAGTTACAGCCTAGCCATCCACACTCTACAGGCTATTGAGTGGTACAGACGTCTCTGTCTATGGCCCTTATGATTATTTTGAGACTTATTTGAGTAAATTATGGTTTCAAGTACTATAATATATCATAAATACCAAAGAACTTTTCAAGAACATGCCGTATGAAAAGTTACAAAAATATGCACTTAAGCTCAAATATTGTTAAAATATGCATTTGCACATGCACATATGCAAATACATAATTATCCTAAGGCTAGTAATGAGTTAAAAAGTTTAGGCAGAGGCTTTAAGATTTCATTCTGCAGTTCCCTTAATATGCATGCAGCTATTTTATTCGGTCTTGGTGTTATATTCTCCTTTAATGTACTAATTGCAAGTAGCACATCACGTTCATTACCTGTAATATCACTTGCTGTGTTGCCCTTTTCTATGGGAACTGGGGAAATTTCAGAAACTCCAGATATAATTTCTACTGTAAATACTGACTCAAAAAACATGCTAAGAATCTTTGTCATCTAAATTTTGTCATCAGTATGCTCTCTGTTATCTGTAATCAATGGCCAGATTGTTAGAGCTATTACCTTTTTGCTTTCGCTGTAACTGAAAAATTCTTTGGGATTTGATTTGCTGCTGGTGACAACATGTATAGATCAAGTTTTTCATTATTTCTTTTCTTATTTTTTTGGCTTTCTGTCAAAGAGCATATATTTGTTTTCATCACTTTGACTCCTTGCATTATTATAATTATTGTATGCAAGATTTTTTGCTAATAATGTTTATTATCCACCATTTGGACTTAGAAGTTATGACAGGTCTTCTGCTGTGCATTGGAATACGTAACTTGACTGCATTGTTAAGTCTGTTAAAAACTGCCATGCATCATTGATGTCTAACGTTTCAGTGATGGGATACCAATCACTGGCACCTACAACTGCATTTTATTTATTAAAATTAGACCACTTATAGTTGGACACATTCCTGTAACTGACTTTGATATTGTTCTCTCTGAATTTAAGATTAAATTTACGATGATCACTTGTACTAAGACTTTCTCTTACAATAAAATTATTCACCAAATTTTCTGATGTGGCCAAGACAAGATCTAGGGTGTTAGCTCCACGTGTTGGATAGCCTAATGTACAAACTGATGTAATGAACTTTCCTGCAAGTTTGTATACGAATATTGGTTGTGAGGATAGGACCTCTTCCCATTTTGGAAATGGTAAAGTAAAAGTGCCAGATACTGCAGTAGTTTCCATTCAAGATACATATTTTTTTGTAGATTTCATTGTCAGTGTTGAGTGGCTGTCAGGGTGGATGATAAATTAGGTGTGATTTTATGACAAGGCTATTTTCCAGACTGAATGTAAATACTGTCGGTGTTTTTAGAAGATGCCTTGGTAATAATGACTGAGTGGAATTCAGATTTAATATATATGAGGCCCTGCACGCCACAAGGGGCAAAGCGACACATTTACGATTTTCCACAAATCACCTTCAAAGTCTGGCGACATAAAAAAAGTTCCTAGAAATGTTATTTTTTAGTTTTACTTCCTAATATTTGGACATAAGGTGCATAAATGCAAGCACATTAAAGGCAATATCAAAGAAATTTTGCACAGTAATAATTTCATTGTAAAAATTACGTCATCACCAGATAAATATTTTTTGCTAGTGTCCTGCTGGACTTTGTGAGCGTTTTGCAGCCACTTTTGTTTATTATTTCTTATTCAAACAAATAAAATATATTCGTCCAATACTATTATAAAGGTATTTTTTTTTTAAGGATAATATAGAAGAAAATGGTAAAGTGCAAATTGCCACCGATGCAAGGGGTGCTTTGCACTCGGCAGAGATGATGCTAAGACTGAGCAGGTAAGGCGCCACTCTAGAGAAAATTGGCGGCTCTATTTGGCCTTGCATGAGTGACATAGCACTTTCTGATTGGCTGGCTTGTCACTGCTGTGGGATGATATACGAATCGAGTTCACCCTTTGTGGCACCCAACAGAACCTACACCCCAGACCAGGTGTCAAACAGGTCGCTTGGAGCATACTTCTCACTTCAGACTCTCATCCTTACTGCACAAATTGGAATTGAGCAAAGTGATTTTGCGCAGTCTTAGGGTTGTGTTTGAGGAAGCGGCTGGTGGAAGAAAAACTGGTTTCAGCAGGTATGTTGCTTTACCCTTTGTGGCGTGTAGGGCCTCATATAACAACACACCGTCTCCTGTTCTATTCTTCCTTTCATCACTGAATAAGTGTTAGCCTGGTAAACTAGACTACACACAAAAAAATGTCTTTGCTCAATATTTAGCTGTGATTCTGGTATACCAATAACATCATCATCATCAATAAAGATATTTGCTTCTATATCTGACAGTGTGCATTTAGAAGATCTTTGTTGCATTTCTCTTACTGATGTGGGGAGCTTATATTAAATAATTATAATGTTGTCATATCTTATGTATGGTCACCTCCCGTGATTATTTTTTTTCTCTCTCTCTCCAGAAAGAGCATACTGCATCACTAAACAGATGACCGAGACAGGCAGAACCAATGCCTAGTGTAGTCCATTGTTCAAAAATAGCGTTCGTGGCTCATAAAAGAAGCTCTCTGCATTATTGAACTCAATGCCTTCTGTAAACAAAGTGATCTGAATGTTATTCATATTGAAGGCTTTACTGACGAAATTTCCTGCATCAGTCCTTAGGAGTATGTTTGAAATTTAAATGTTGTTAGTGTTGTCCTAGCATCAGATCATCTCATTCTCCATCAGCTCCTCTGATCAGATTCATATGACAGCATTAGTACCTCTGTGAAGACAAAGTTGGCTATTGTTTGCTGTATTCTCAAAAAGCATCCGCAGCCTCTGTTATATTATCTACTCCCGCACCTGAAAATCAAAACTACTTTCTTTTAGAGGGTGCTCCATTGCAACGTTCCATAGACTGACCATGGATGATGGAGTACCCCTCAACTTGTATCTCTGTTTCTTTTAGAATCTGAAATTTATATATTGTATGCAGTTACTGGAATAATGCCCGTTTTTCCCACTTGCCTTGCAACATTCTGCACTGGCTGTAACTCATTCTGTATGGTGGAGGGAGAAGTAAGCAGAGTGGAGAAGGAGGATGGTCAACTATACTGTGGCCCTGGACAGCGCCAATTGTTGGACGAGCAGTGATATTTCCCTCCATTGTGTGTTACGATGGGTGGGGGCCAAACGTCTAACTGACTGCCTGAAATAAGTCATAGTGTGCAACAGCAATTGTAGTGTCCAAAAGGGGTGGCCAGCCACACCAAATCGTAATCTCAAAAGGGGGAAAATAGTAATAAAGTAAAAAACAAATAGCAATGATCAAAAAGGGTGAATGATATAGGCGATAAAATTTAAACTTAACTTACTTGACAAGAACAAAATCAAACAGGTTTGAACAGGATTGTCAAACTAAGGCTTATAGTAATTATCCTAAAGTTCCAAACATTAGTAATAAAGGTAAAGAAACGGTGCCAGGGCACAGCAAATCTGTCTCTGGCAGTCATTTTAGTGCTGACCTATAAACACAACAGGATATCTAGTCAGAGATGTCATATATGAAATTCGGAGTAAATCGGGTGAAAATTGACGATTTCATGCCCCTTTGAAATTTTTGGCCCGACCCACCTGACACTGACCCCCCTACCCCAGACTAGGGGGTGACCCCCCTGATGTAATGAGGCATGGTATAGGATGCAGATTTAAAAGATGCACCTTTAGGTTTTAGTTTAATGTCTATATGATGAGTTTCAAATTTGTGACGAAAAACGATTTTTACCTGTCCTTTTTTTTTTTTTTTTTTTACATTTTTGGGCCTACAGCCTGGCCCTTGGCCCAAATTGCCCCAAAACTTAATCAGGGAATCAGAAGGTCATAACCCATCATCCCTGTAATTTTTGTCAAAATCATACCAGTAGTTTTATTTTTTTTCATAAAGTTGTTAAGACAGACAAACCGAGATAAAACAATACCTGTCCCCGAGCACCTCCGGACGGGCGCGGATTATTTGAACAGTTAAACTATCTCATGGGTTGTTAACCCCTTAACCGCGGGGCATCACTTTCGTGACGCTCGGCCACAATGGATCATACCGCGGGGCGTCACTTTTGTGATTCTGTGTTATTTTGAATTATCCCGGGCTCTCAAGTGGTGGCTTGTATCATCTATCAGTACTGCCAATGTCCAACACTAGTCAGCACTCCAAATCTCATCTGTACTCCCATCCATTGTTGACAGTTTAGCGATTTTACCCCCTTCGTGACTCCCCTCCCTACCTGCCCTCCATTACCCTGTCCTCTCACCTCTCACGCTGCGCTGCGTTACACAAATTTCCCCCGGATTTTTCCACAGATTTCATCCATTGAAATAAGCCCTATGCCCTATACTTATACAAAATAATATATACCAAAAAAAAAAAAAAAAGGTAAGTGATAGTTTGGGCACCCCAAACGGGATTGAGGCGTCTGGCAATAGATAGATAGATAGTGTCATACACCAGAAATTGGCTAATTATCACCTGACAAAACCTCATGTGCATTCATTCGCTACATTACCACGGTAATATCCCCTTTGATTTATGCCTTGTAATCGATGTCTGTAATAAAAATATATATCAGAAAAGAAGGGAGAATCCTAATTGACATTTACATTCACCTGAAACTACCTATTTCTTTATGTATTGCCGAGATTTTCTACCTATAAACAATTAGCCTGTAAGTTAGCAGCAGTCAGCCTAAAGTGTCATTGTCAACCCTTCCCTTCTCAGATAAGCCGCAGCATTTAGTTCCTTTTCCTCCGCTGTAGAGAAACGATGTCGCACTCGCGCCCCCCCATTCCTGCCGCTTCTGCGCCCATTGCAAAGGGCCCCGTGACCTCTACTCCTAAGAAAAGTAGTGAGGCAAGCAGGAAAGGCCTTAGTGACTCTGCAGTGGCACGTGAACTTGCAGAATTGTCCATGATTATGATGGAGAGTGACTATGACGATTCGGGTGAATCTTGTGATGAGCCGGGTGAGGTTATCGTGCCAGAAACAGCAACAGCGAGTGCTACAGTGTGTGAATCAGTGTTTAGCTCCAAGGGAAAAGAGCCTTTAGTGCAGCAAGGACAGGAATTTGGGAAGGGAGTGAAAAGGCGGCGTGTTAGCCCCAGAACAATGCCCCCACGTGACCCAGCCCGCCATGAGTCACGAGTGCATTCACCTCCCCGTTCCCCAAGCCCCACTTCACTCATGTCTTCATCATCGTCGGCTGAGTTATCTCCGGAGTCTTCGTCGTCGGAGTCACCACCAGCATCAACGGTGAAGGCAGGCCGTAGAGGTAGAGGTAAATCAAGGAGAGTGAAAAGTAGTGTAGCTAGTAGGGTAAGGGCTGCTAGTGCTGTACGGCAACCTAGGGTCAGTGTGAGTGACCTTGACCGAGATAAACCTCCCTCACAGCCAACCTCCACCACCACCACCACCACCCGCCCTACACCGCCACGACAGGGAATCATGGACGCCTTCGCGTGGACGGAAGGGTCAGATTTTGTGCCAGAAAATCTAGTTTTTGATGAGAGCTCCTCAGGAGTTCAGCCTGCCTTCACTATGGACGAAAATGCTGAGTGTGTCGACTACCTTTTGGCCTTCCTACATGACGCAGTCATGCAGCACATATGTGATGAGACCAACAGGTATGAATCACAACGTGCTGCAAGTGGTACAGGTGCAGCCAAGATGCAACAGTGGTCCATGCTGGGAGTGCAGGAGCTGTATGTGTTCTTTGCCCTCATGCTTCTCATGCCACACTCCAAGAAGCATGAGTTGGAAGAATACTGGTCCATGGACCCCTTACTACCCTCACCCACCTTCAATAAGTACATGGCCAGAGATCGCTTCCGGAACATCATGGGAAACCTGCACTTTGCCGACAACGATGTACCTTCCCAAACTGACCCACTCTGGAAGATTCGGGAGATTCTGAGCAGAATGAACGATAAGTTTATGTCATTCTTCCACCCCTTTCAGAAGGTTGTCATTGACGAATCTTTGGTTTTGTTCAGAGGACGTTTTCGGTTTGTTCAGTACATTCCAAGCAAACGCCATCACTTTGGAATTAAGTTCTTTGTACTGTGCGACTGTAAGACGGGGTACATCCTTGACTTCGTCATATATTCAGCCAGCACTGTCGATCTGGATAAAACACACCCCCTTGGCTTCTCAGGCTGTGTAGTGATAGTGCTCCTAGAAAAGTATTTTGGTGGGAATCATGTGCTGTATACAGACAACTACTATACAGCACCGAAACTTGCCAAATACCTTTCTGAGCACGGCATTGGCTCCTGCAGCACCGTGAAAAGTAATCATGCCCACTTCCCAAAATTCCCAGAGGCGGGAACCTCGCAGAGAGGAGATGTGCACCTACGCAAGTGTGAGAAGATGCTGGCAATACGGTGGCATGACAAGAGGGTCGTGCACATGCTCACCACCGTACATAAGGGGGAGATGAGAGACAGTGGGAAGGTCGACCGTAGGACAGGCGAACCTGTGATGAAACCTGATGCTGTGTTGGACTATAATATCAACATGCGGCTGGTGGACAAGTCCGACATGATGATTGGTGAGATCGACTGCCTCAGGAAGAATACTAGGTGGTACAGGAAAGTTTTTCTGCATCTGATAGATATGACGATGCTGAACGCCTTCATCCTGTACAAGATGAAGGTCAAGCCACCCAAGTCCTTCTCCCTGAGGTTGTTCGCCAGGACTTGTGTCCAGCAGCTGCTGGAAAGATATGGTAGGGTGACAGCAGCAACTCCAAGGCGCCATCCAGTAACACTTCCCGACCGACTTGAGCAGAGGGCGTATATGGATCGGCACAGACTTGAGCTTATGCCTGCCACAGGGAAAAGAAAGGCTACGATTCGCAGGTGTCAGGTATGTGCGCATACCACCCGCCACACACTTGAGCATAAACGCACCTCTTGGCAGTGCGCTGAGTGCCAGGTTCCCCTCTGTGTTACCTGCTTCTTCGATTACCACAGCCAGAAGCAGTTCTAACAGTGCAAGTGTGGAAGCAGAATGATTTGGAAATAATGTGTGAATAATGTGTAAATAGCAGGTGAAATCAATGGATGTTCAGTTCATATGATTGAACAGTGTATTTTAGTTTTATCTTACTGAAAGTGACAGTGAATAACATAGTGTAAGTAAAACAGAAGGGTAAATATTGAAAATAGAATAGAAAATGTAAATAGTAATGTAAGTAATTAGTAATATAAGAATATGAGTACAAATGATTTATGTTATAACAGTGAAAGTGAATCCGTGGGTCTCTACGTATTTTACTGAATGAAAAATTGAATGACTTCAGTGACAATAAACTAATACGACTGAAGGAAACTTATGGAGAAAGACTCCAGATATATGTAAGTGTGATATAGTAATAGAAATATAAAGTGTGAGGGGTTTTATGAATAATAAATGACAGAGTACCTAGAGTGAACTAGCGCAAGTGCGACGATCAGACACGCTCGTAATTTCCATTGCTTTCACAGTGTTTTTTTTTTTGGAATATGGATCCCAAACTACTTGAAAATTTTAGAATAGTGTTTATAGTGTTTGTATCTGGCTGTGGTAATCATATTACGGGTTGTCGGGAAGTGTAAAGTGGAGACATCGTTACCCTACTTCAGAGGTCTCCACAAGTCCTACAGTAACCGATGAAGGCTCAACAAACATTCCAGGAGAAAGCTGAAGGTATGTGCCATTAGCTTATTTAATTTTATTATTCTAGGACTAATATCTGATTTTTGGCAAATATTTTTTGAGAGTCTGTCGGAGCCCAAATAACCCCGCGGGACACGCAAAACATTGGTAAACAAGCCCGCGGTGTAGGGGTTAAACCGCTTGTGGGCACAACAAGGACTATAAAATTAAAGATACAAACTCTTGACCCTTGAATAGAATGGATGACATCAGCAGGAACAACTAGAGTAACGTGACCAGAGACCTGCTTTTAGGCAGGATAGTCCCGCTTTTTTTACGTCTGTCCCGCTTATTTAATTGCGACTAAAATGTCCCGCTTTTTTAGCAAATTATCTTACGTGTCCCGCTTTTAGAGAATTACTATTACATTAGATATAAGATGATCTTCTTTAATGAAGCTATGGTGAATTTGTGAAATTATGCATAATCCAAACCAAACGAAATACCGAATTGTTAATATAGAATCGGAGTTTGTCTAAGACTTAGGTGTTTGATTAGTAGTCTCAGGGCGAGGTGGTGATTATATATATATATATATATATATATATATATATACACACACACACACACTTGACAGTGTCCCACTTTCAGCTCGGGTAAATCTGGTCACTTTAAACTAGAGTGACTAAAAATTAGCAATTTGTATAGAGTAAATAATAGTATTGTCACTAAGTGCTACCTAATAGGTAGATCATGTGATCACAATCGAAATTACTAAACATTAACTTACGTGTGGTAGCTATTCACTACAAAATCGTATATACAAAGTCCAGAAGCAGAGCACACAACTCCTCAGATTCAACGTCAGACTTCAGTAGCTAATTCAACTTGGTAGAAGACAACCAGGCTTTTACTGAAACTCAGAAAAGCACGACAGGTGCAACAAAAACTCATTATCGGTCGAAACTAACATAAGCAGACATGAGAAGGTAGCTCCAACGGCAACACTGAGGGGTATGGAAGATTCTAGAAGCGAATGTGCGCATCAGTAAAACGTCTGCAAGGCTGAGGACTATGCAGCAATCACAGTGATGGATAATTCTTACTGGTAAAATTCTCCTCATGATGTACCACTCCAACAAGCGACAACACGCAGTAGGCCAGCCACTTTAACCCAAGGTTTGGATATTATAAAACTCTTCTCAGTTCACGCAAGATCTATTCATGATGTTACAAGTAAATAATAAATGCTTTGAAAAACTCATGAATACAAGAAATTTTTTCGGCCACACGTAACAACTGTGTCTGATGTTATTCACAAGAAACTCCAACACATCAACCTTTACGGTATGGCTCTTGATTTTGTTAGGAGCCTCGGTCAGCTTGTATTCTAGGTTTTGACGTAGCCTGCACATCCTGCATACAAAGGAGAGGTTTGTATAAAAGGATTCGGTGAAACTACGGGAGCAGACAATGTAAATAGTGTTACGGGACACTTGAAATTCAGTTACTGTGAAGACTTATCAGAGAGAGAGAAAAAAAAAATACTGATTAACACCTGGAAGAGACGGTGGGCCAAGATCCAGTTAGTTTTACAATATTTACTAGCAAAATAATTATCACAATGTATACAATAGTTATATATGAAGTTTTGCTGCTGAAAACTGTACAGGAATGGTAAATTACTGGTAGGTAATGTAACTGCAAAAGATAATTTATTATTCTGTTAATAATCTGCTACAAAGAATTGAATGCTAAACGTTATCTGGAATGATGAAAGAATAATATGCTATCACCTGCATTAAAGAACAATGCCAAGTCAGATCACAAATAAGATATAAGTTTTCTTGTTTCATATAACAGATAAAAAAGACAAAGAATCAATTAATACCTAAAAATAGTAGGAAACAAGTTGTTAGTTTAACAGCTCCTGCTGAAGGTGAATCTGCTACTGTGTTATAGACCCTAAAAACTGAACCGCGTCCCGCCAGGGTATTAAACTTTGGGACTGTTCACCCGGCCATATACTGCATTGGCGGACACAAGGGGTGTTGTGGCTGAACCAGTGTCGCTTACTATACAGTATGCTTGCACCCAGTCGACTTGTGCAGGCCGATTACACTTGGTTCACAGACTACACACACATCCAATGCCACTAAAATTACACTTACAAGCCTTTCTTACCTTACATACAATCTCTTCCAGACAGCCTAAGCCACTTGGTAGAGATACATGGCTGTATCGTCCTGACTTCAGTTGGGATAGGCCGGTCGTGCAGTGGATACTCAAACGGTTGATAATATATATATATATATATATATATATATATATATATATATATATATATATATATATATATATATATATATATATATATATATATATATATATATATCTTGTTACGGAACAGAGAAAGATAACGTACACTTTAAGTGAGAATACGAAGAGTCACTACTGTCCCGTAAAGTTCCAGGTTCAAAACAAAAGAGTTCGGTAAAATTACAAGTTAAAGTTTAATGCTTAAATTAACAACAAAACATTCAGAACTCATAAGGATAATGTAATGGCAAATAAACAGGTTAAATATATGGTTAACTGCAATAGCCTCTATTAACACGAAGTTAGCAAGAGTAAATTTATCTAAGTCAGCCCTGATAAAATGAGATACCAGATAATACTCAGTGAATGCCAGATAAATTATTACAGATACAAACTATTATCAAAAATGACTGACAAAGAACCCTACATAAATTACTATTTCACTAGGCCTACAAATTAAACTTATGCTATACAGTACAAGAACAAAATGCAACAACAGTTATACTCAAATTACACACAGCTGCTAGATGGTTGGAGATTTCTTGAGCACTCACAATAATAATATCTGTACAGGGGAGGACAGAGATGTGAACAAAATGAGGAGCAGATCTAAGTGGCAATGATGCAGAGACTGAGCTCATTATATAGGGGCCAGCAGAGCCTGATACAACTTGTAATGAGGACGCGCAAATGAAGCCATGGGGACAAAGAGATGACAATCCCGCAAAGTATAACAGAGATGTCGACTTACTCTACTATAACGGTAGAAGGGGGGACTGAGGCAGAACACGCTCGTGATCAAACATGCAGCATACTGTGCGTTAAAATTACACAAAGGATGATGAAATCATAGGCTATGTAACACCTCCCCACAAAGAAAAAGAAATTTACAAAGGAAATTTCTTACTACTCTAAAACAATCTGTCTAAAGTCTAGATAAGCAATCTGCAATAACATTTTCTTTCCCCTTGACATGTTGTATGTCTAATGAATACTCCTGAAGAAGTAGACTCCATCTTGCCAATCTCTGATTTTTATCTTTAAACTTACTAAGGAATTTCAGTGGGTTATGATCGGTATAAATGACTATGGGGTCAAAACCAGAACACAAATAAAATGAAAAATGCTGTAAACCCAAAATCAAGGCCAAAAGCTCTTTCTCAATAGTTGAGTAGTTCTTTTGAGGTGGAGTGAACTTCTTACTGTAATAAGATACAGGATGTTCAATACCCTGATCATCCTCTTGCAGCAAAACAGCCCCAGCTCCTGTATCACTTGCATCAACAGCCATCTTAAAAGGCTTAGCAAAATTTGGAGTAGCGAGCACTGGCTGACTTAATAGAATAGCTTTAAGTTTGTTGAAAGAGGATTCACAGTTATCGGTCCAGACAAATTCAACTCCCTTTTTCAGTAGGTCTGTAAGTGGTGATACAAGAATAGAAAAGTTAAGAACAAATCTCCTGTAATAACCTACCATTCCCAAAAATCTTTGTAGCTCTTTCCTACTTTTAGGTCTGGGAAGATCACTTATAACCTGAACCTTAGCTCCTGGTGGTGCAACATGTCCATCACCAATTACATACCCAAGGTACTGAACTTTAGCTTGACCAAACTCACACTTTGATAAATTAGCTACAAGATTAGCATGAACTAAACGGTCAAGAAATTTACTGACATGGCATAGGTGATCTTTCCAGTTGTCACTGAAGATTAATACATCATCAATATAAACAACACACCCTGCCAAACCCTCTGTTACAACATTCATGAGGTTCTGAAATGTGGCTGGTGCATTTTTCATACCATATGGCATTACCGAACATGCAAAAGCCTTTCCTAGTGTTACAAAACATGAGATCTCCCTAGCACGTTCAGTCATAGGTACTTGCCAGTATCCCTTTAACAAATCAAACTTACTTATGTACCTAGCCTTTCCGATCTTGTCTATGCAATCTTCCACACGAGGGAGAGGGTAAGTGTCTGTTTTGGTTATCTGATTAACACGTCTGTAGTCGATGCAAAGCCGCTGTGACCCACCTGGCTTAGGGACCAGAGTGACAGGAGAACTCCACTCGCTCTGACAGGGCTCAATCATCTTGTGGTCCAACAGGTAGCCAAGCTCCTTCTGGATGAGAGGAACTTTCACTGGGTTCACACGGTAAGGAGGCAATTTAATTGGCTTTGCGTCTCCAACATCGACATCATGCATCAACACAGTGGTTCTTCCTGGAGTGGCACGGAACACTTGCGGGTACTCCTGCAGTAATGCCGAAAACTCCTGCCTTTCCTTAGGAGGTAGATGAGAAAGCTTAGTCTGGAGATCATTCATGATATCAGGATTCTTCCCCAAACTATCACTCAGGCTCATACTGCATGGGAGAGCTTCACTTGCAGACTCGGGTGGAACAGCTACAGTGCAGACTGGATTATTTTCGTCCCGCCTGTGATATAACTTTAGCATGTTGATGTGACATAGTTGCTTGCTCTTTCTACGATCTGGTGTGGCGATGACATAGCTGACATCACTGAGTTTCTTCTCCACGAAATAAGGGCCACTAAACTTGGCTTGAAGAGGTTGCCCATGAACTGGTAGCAGAATCAAAACCTGATCTCCTGGCTGAAAGTGGCGTAACCTGGACTTCTTATCATACCAAGTCTTCATCTTCTCCTGAGCAGCTCCTAAATTCTCTCTCGCCAGCTGTAAAGCAGTGGACAGCCGTTCTTTGAACTTCATCACATACTCCAGCAGGTTGACGTCATCTTCCTCCGACAGCCAGCATTCCTTGAGTAACTTAAGGGGTCCTCTTACTTCATGGCCAAACAGTAGTTCAAAAGGTGAGAAGCCCAGTGATTCATTTGGAGATTCTCTTGCGGCAAACACAACGAATGGAAGACCTTTATCCCAGTCTTTCTGATGTTCCAAACAGTATTTCTTGAGCATCGATTTGAGTGTTTGATGATATCTCTCCAACGCTCCTTGGGTCTGGGGATGGTAAGCTGAAGACGTGATCTGGGAGATGCCCAACTCTTTCAGAGACTGCTTGAAAACATTTGACATGAAATTACTTCCTCGGTCTGACTGTACCTCCTTGGGCAGACCAAACTTTGTGAAGAACCCTAGCATTTCCTTAACCACGTTCTTTGCTGAGATATTTCTAAGTGGAATGGCTTCAGGATAACGAGTAGCCATATCAATCAGGGTCAACACATAAGAAAATCCTGAAGAAGTCTTAGGAAGAGGGCCCACAATATCCACCAACACACGGGTGAAAGGCGCCTCAAAAGGAGGAATGGGAACTAGAGGTGCAACCTTTTCGGTCTGATTACACTTCCCCACAACTTGACAGGTGTGACAAGACTTACAATACCAGGAAACATCCCTGAAGATACCTGGCCAGTAGAAGTGTTTCAAAATGCGTGCCACAGTCTTCCTCACTCCAAGGTGTCCTGCCAAACTGGAATCATGAGCCACTCGAATGATATCCTGCCTACAAACACGAGGGATGACAACTTGATGTACAACCTCCCATTCACAGTCGGCTGATGCTGTTGGGGGTCTCCACTTCCTCATAAGTACTCCTGACTTTACATAATAACAAGTAGAAGCACCGGCTGACTCTTCTTCACTGTAAGCAGAGTTAGCTAGACCTTTCAACTCAGGGTCAACAACCTGCAACTCAACCAACTCTTGACGAGACAAATTATCAACACTACGGGGTACTGCCTCATCTGGTGAGTGGTCCAAATTAGCAAGAAAAGTGTCAGCTAGGATAACATCATCATCATCATTATCCTCTAAATCACCAGTAACTTTAGACTTAGCCCTAGTGACAGCACATGCAGGGAACACATCAGGGACATCACAATCCTGGGACACAGCCACTGGCTCACTAGACAACTGAGGAGCTGGACACACTTGACTTCCACCAATATCATTTCCAAGTAAGAAAGTTACACCTGACATTGGGAGTGTCTCAACCAACCCAACCATAACGGAACCATTAACAAAACCAGACTCTAAATTCACTCTGCACAGAGGAACAGAGAAGTAATTATTCCCTACACCTTGTAAGATTACAGTTTCATCAGAGGAATTAAAATTAGAGCCTAGAACACTGGTCAGCATAAGGGATTGGCAAGCACCTGTATCACGATATATTTTAACTGATTTCCTGTCATTACTGTCCAGAGGACTGACAAAACCATCAGACAGGAAATTAGCACATGAACTCTTGAGAGTGTCACCCACGTTACTGCTCAAAAGAGGAGCTCCATCATGAGAATTTAAGTTACCCCTCAAAGCAGGTTCAGTTAACTCAGTTAAAGAATTCTGGGAACTCTCAAGAGTGGACACTAGACCAATTGACTGAATATTTAAAGACTCCTTTTTGTTCACATCACGCTGTCTCCTGAAACATCTCTCCGTAGTATGACCAAGCTTACTACAATAAGTACATTTACTTTTCTGAAATCTAGAGGTGAAGCTGGTATTTACTTCCTGAGAAACATCATCCTTATTCTCTTTCCTGTTACCTGTACTCTGAGTAGAGGCAACGTACTTACTCTCAGCTTTCCCTTTTTCTCTAGAATATCTCTTGTGAGTGAGAACATACTCATCAGCTAAAACTGCAGCATCAGACAAATTATCTATTCTTTTCTCATCAAGATATAGGCTTACATCTTTATAAATACACCTCTTGAAATCCTCCAGCAAAATCATCTGCTTAAATTTACCAAAATCAGAATCCACATTCTTAGAATTTAACCACTGCTCTAACAGATCTTCTTTGATTTTTGCATACTCAACATGGGATTGCTTATCTTGCTTGTAAGTTGTCCTAAATTTTACTCTATAGGCTTCAGGGACAAGCTCATAGGCCTTAAGAATCAAGCTCTTAACTACATCATAATTATCAGACTGATCCTGAGGCAAAGATGCATAAGTTACTTGAGCTTTACCGGTGAGAACAGTTTGAAGGAGTACTGGCCAATACTCCTTAGGCCAATTAAAACCTGTAGCTACCCTCTCAAACAACTGAAAATACTTTGTTAAATCAGATTCATTAAAAGGAGGGACAAGTTTAACATTTTTAGCCACATCAAAATCATCAGAGCTAGATGATCCAGTTCCACCTTGTTTCATGCGATACTCATGGTCTGCCTGAATCCTGGCAAGTTCAACTTGTGCCTGAGCCTGTATCTGTGCCTCTTCAATACGAGCCTGAGATTCCGCCTGCTTAGCATTTGCCTGAAATTCAGCTTCTTTAGCACGAGCCTCCTGCAGAGCTAGCTGTAACTTAGCTAATTCAATCTGCGTTTGCTCATTTGGAGGAGTTACATTAAACAAGCTTTTATTAATCATGCCAACAATTTGATCCTTAGAATGATGAGAGTGAACTGCAATTCCCAATTGTTGAGCAACAAGCTTAAGTTCATTCTTTGTTCTGTTTTCTATATCACACACTGTTTGCACATTTGACAAAAAATCTTTGGCTTCATCAAGTGTAGAAATAGTAGCCATCATGAATATATCACAGTCACAAAATATCAAACAATATCCTTATGATAATATCCTGAATATCCTGATATGAGGTCGCCAAATTTATGTTACGGAACAGAGAAAGATAACGTACACTTTAAGTGAGAATACGAAGAGTCACTACTGTCCCGTAAAGTTCCAGGTTCAAAACAAAAGAGTTCGGTAAAATTACAAGTTAAAGTTTAATGCTTAAATTAACAACAAAACATTCAGAACTCATAAGGATAATGTAATGGCAAATAAACAGGTTAAATATATGGTTAACTGCAATAGCCTCTATTAACACGAAGTTAGCAAGAGTAAATTTATCTAAGTCAGCCCTGATAAAATGAGATACCAGATAATACTCAGTGAATGCCAGATAAATTATTACAGATACAAACTATTATCAAAAATGACTGACAAAGAACCCTACATAAATTACAAAAACTGCACTAGGCCTACAAATTAAACTTATGCTATACAGTACAAGAACAAAATGCAACAACAGTTATACTCAAATTACACACAGCTGCTAGATGGTTGGAGATTTCTTGAGCACTCACAATAATAATATCTGTACAGGGGAGGACAGAGATGTGAACAAAATGAGGAGCAGATCTAAGTGGCAATGATGCAGAGACTGAGCTCATTATATAGGGGCCAGCAGAGCCTGATACAACTTGTAATGAGGACGCGCAAATGAAGCCATGGGGACAAAGAGATGACAATCCCGCAAAGTATAACAGAGATGTCGACTTACTCTACTATAACGGTAGAAGGGGGGACTGAGGCAGAACACGCTCGTGATCAAACATGCAGCATACTGTGCGTTAAAATTACACAATGGATGATGAAATCATAGGCTATGTAACAATATATATATATATATATATATATATATATATATATATATATAAATATATATATATATATATATATATATATATATATATATATATATATATATATATATATATATATATAATCACCCGTTTGAGTATCCACTGCAGGATATTGTATGTAGGGTGAGAAGTGCTCATAAGTGTGATTGTAGTGTTGGAGTGGCTTTGGATATGTGTGTAGTCTGTGAACCAAGTGTAATCGGCCCGTGCAAGCCGACTGGGTGCAAGCATACTTTTATAGTATGCGACACTGATTCAACCACAGCACCTCTTATGTCCGCCAAAGCAGTACATGGCCAGAAGAACGCTCCCAAAGTTTATTACCCTGGCGGGGCACGAACCCTCGTTCTCCAGTGTACAAAAACGCACATTTAACTACAGAGGCTCCATATATATATATATATATATATATATATATATATATATATATATATATATATATATATATCAGAGGCTCCATATATATATATATATATATATATATATATATATATATATATATATATATATATATATATATATATATATATATATCATCATCATCATCCGGACCTCAGTTCCCACCCTAGGGCAGGGTGAGGAGTACCAGTGTCCAGACAGCTGGGCCACACTTCCATTGACTCATCATTCAAGCCCTTGGAATCCTGGCTCTATCGTATATGCCAAAAACATTCACCACGTTCTGTAGCTTTGCATAAACGTATCTGATTGAGTCAATCTGGACGCTGCCCTGCTCACAAAGGGTGCCAAAATCCTTGATCATGCACTTCTCCTCGCAACATTCATCCAGCCAGTTCGATCTCTTGTCAGTTACCCTAGCCTCACCGACTTCCAAACCTCTCTTCCTCACACACTCATCCACAATACCTCTCCACCTTCTTCTTGGCCTACCTCGCCTCCTCCCTCCTTCAAATTCGCTCAGATATAGCTACTTCACCACTCTATTGTTATCCATTCTTTCCACATAACCATACGATTTTAGTACACTCTCTTCGATTCTGGTGTCCACCGACTTCCTCACTCCACATCTTTCACAAATCACATTATTTCGTATCCTGTCCACCCTCTGTACTCCACATACATTCCTCAGCAGTCCCATCTCCACTGCTCTTATTCTTGACTTTTCATTTTCGTTCCACACCGTAGTCTCACATCCAAATGTTAAAATTGTCACTAACACTCCCTCATGTAAGCCTCGTTTAGCTGCAACACTCAAGCCTCAGTTTCTTATCAAGAACTTCATTGCACAAGCTACTTTTCTTCCTTGTCTCACTCTACTTTCCATTTCTTTTGCATATTTTCCTCTCTTTTCTGTCACTGTACCCAGGTATCTGAACTCTCTAACCAATTCCAGTCTCTCACCATTCACTGTAACATCACACTGGGAGTCACCTCTCTCAGTAACCATCACTTTACACTTTTCTACATTTACTCTCAAGGCACGACGCTCACAGACATCAACAAAACTCTGCACTAGACTACCAAGTTCTTGTCCGGTACTTGCAAGCAGTACTGCATCATCAGCACACAATAAATTTTAGATATTCCATCCATCACCATCATTACCAACGCCATCGCTCTCTCCATTGCTCGTGTTTTTACTTCTCTCACTAGCACATCCATATATATATATATATATATATATATATATATATATATATATATATATATATATATATATATATATATATATTGAACAACCATGGCGACATCACACAACCTTGTTGCACGCCCACGCCGACTGTGAACCACTCATTTAGATGCCCATTAACCCTTACACATGCTTCACTACCATCATAAAACCTCTTGACAGCACCTAGCAGCTTACATCTACACCGTACATGCGCAAAACTTTCCACAATCCTTCTCTGTCCACTTTGTTGTATGCTATTTCCAGATCCATGAATGCCATAAACATCTTATGGTCCTCCTCACAAGCCTTCTTTGCTATCTGTCTGACTGCAAATATTTGATCCACACATCCTCTGCCACTCCTAATGCAACCTTGTTCATCACTCACTAGGACTTCTCATATCTCTCTTACTTTCTCTATAATAATTCTTCCGTATACCTTCCCTACCACACTCAGTAACTTATTCCATGATAATTCTTGCACTCACTTCACGGACCTTTCTTTTTGTACAGGGGTACAATCACAGGCTTTTTTCACCCTACAGGCACAGTTTCACTCATCCATGCCTTCTTACATATCTCCAACAAGCACTTCATTCCACTCTCTTCATTAGACTTAAAAATATATGCATACACCTTATCAACCCCAGCTGCTTTCCAATTTTTCCACTCCTTCACAGCACTCTTCACCTGTGGGAGTGTCACGTCTCCTGGCACTGCATTCCTTCTCTGCACACCCCCAAAACCAATCATGTCTACTGTCGCTCTGCTCTCTCTATTCTCATTCATCATGCTTTCAAAATACTCTTTCCATCTGGTCCCTACTTCATCCCCATGGGTTAATATTCTACCACCCACATCATTCACACCATCACATTTCTTTCAGCATTCACTTCTACATTTCCGCACCTCTTTCCAGACTAACTTTCTTTTTTCAGAGTAGTTTGCATTCATTTTTCTTCCTAGATCATCATTTACTTTCTTCTTTTTCCTTTTCACTAGTCTCTCTACGTGCTTCTTGCTCTCAGTATTTTCAGTTCTTCTTTCAACTGGACCCCTATCCTAACCACTTTAGCCACTTCTTCCTCTTTTCCTCCACTGCTCGCTTGAGTTCATCATCCCATCATGCTGTACCTTTCTTCTTTGTTATTACTCCTGTCGCATCACACACCACTTTAGCATTCCTAACTAAGCAGTCCCTATATGCATTCCACAGGCTGTCCAGATCCATTTCATTCCAGTTCACTGACTTGAACTCGTTATCTACTTTGGTCTTGTAATCATCTACGGATCTACCATTTCTTTGATCCTCAGTTTCTCAATTTTCTGTCTTTTTCCCTGGCAACTCCTCTCTCTCCTGATCCATCTCACTCCTCTCAGCTTGATCTTGGATACCACAATCATATGATCTGACAGACCTCCACATCGTCCTCTCACGGCCCTCGTATCAGCAACCATTCCCATCATCAATCTCTCTACAAGCACATAATCAATCAGGATTCTTTCAACACGATCCCCGTTTCCTCTATACCATTAAATTTTTATGTGCATCTTTGTGTTTCAAATACGAGTTTCAAATGCACAACCTCCTCTCCTGGCACATGTCCTTTAATCACTTCCCATTATCAATTTCTTCTGGTACTCCATAACAACCCATTATGTTAACCTCAGGACCAGTGCCTACTCTTCCATTCATATCCCCCATTATGATCACTTTATATCTCCTGGGCATTTCTCCCACTACTTCATCCAGCTCATCCCAAAACCTGTTTTTCTCTCTCTCACTCCTGTCCTCACAGGAGTGCTACAATCACTACCACTTTCACCTTCTCAAACTTGAATTTGTCATACATACACCTCGAGCTGACACATTTGTAGTCTCTCATTCCACACTGCCACACCTCATTCATCAACAAAGCAACTCCTTTCTTGTATCTTCCTTGCCCATTCATTCCTGATCTTATTCATTTCACACCCTCCCACTCCTCCATTTTGCACCCTTTTATCTTCGTTTCAAACAGTGCCATCACGGCATATCTCGCACTCTTGAACACATTCACCACTTCCACCCTCTTGCTCTCCTCATTCATATCTCTCTCATTCCACTTGGCCAGGCGAAGCTGCCCATTTGGTTGGGGCCCTGGGCAGGTATTGGGCCCTCCGAGGCTCTCTGAAACAACTGCCATGAGTAAGTGATTCTGGATAGGGGAATCTGGGGGACAGTTAACCCTGCCGAAACCCCGGTTATAAGGTTACCACCCAGCGTGGCTTGTCATTCAATGTAGAGCTCATATGGCATCACTCTACATTGAGTGAGTGCATATATATATATATATATATATATATATATATATATATATATATATACAGTATATATATATATCTATATATATATATATATATATATATATATATATATATATATATATATATATATATATATATATATATATATATATATATATATAAAACACTCAAATTGCTGATGCCAGTAACTAGAACCAACCTAACTGATTTTATGCTGTACCTGAAAATGAGTAAGGTTAATACCGTTAAATAAAAGCGTAAATTTACTTATCTCTAAAATGGAAGAACAGAAGACTGGGTATACATAAAATGCAAAAGCACATGAAATCAACACACAGGTACAGTATGATACTCACCTGCAAAATACACATAATGACGCAAATGAAAACATACGTATGTAAAATTTAATCTTACCTATAAAGTAATAGGAGTGATGTTTCGCTATGGAAAATAATGTAAATAGAAAAATTGCTGTTGAACAAATACAACAAAACTCGTCTGGTGTCGGGAAGGTAAACAAACGCTGGCGTAGTAACTTGGTTCACGAGTTTAATTATGGGTCACAGTTATATAATACTGGAGCATCAATACAATGAAAAACACTATATTAAATTATTACTGAGACTGATTCTGGTACAGAATAAATGAATACAGGCAACACAAAGTCCCATGATGACGACCATCATCCACTTGCTTGATGCAGTGCTGCCTACTTCTTCCTTCACCAGTATCATTCTTTTTCTGTGTCTGCCCTTCTCTCTTCCTGTTTATCCCATCTTTGCTGTCAATTTCCCTTTCAATTAGCTTTACACTTAGTAATAAGCCTAATGGTTTTCTGTAAGCCAGGAAACCATTTACATGCTGGGTAGTTACCATAACCAACTCATCAGCTCTCCCTACGTGTCAACGGTTGGGTTGGTGAAGGGTTAGTGACCCTTCCAGTAAAAAAATAAAACTAACACAAAGGCAAATGGCCACCCCTTAGGGATTATGGCTGTAGATAGACTTTCTTAGGCCCTCTGGCGGGACAAGGCGGAACCGTGTGTCTAGGACAAAGAGATGTGGGTGCCAATGTATAGCTATTTATATAGGATATAAATTATTCTTTTATTTGTTTAGACTAAAACAGTGAAGATTGCTGTCTAAATCGCAAAACATTTAGTCACTGAGCTAACAGAAAAGTAATGAGTTGCTTACTCAGTACCGTCTATGAAACAAAGCTAATACTGGATATCAAACACAAGTCTAAAAACAAGACTAACAAACGTAAAACAAACCGTATTTAAACTACACAAACTAAACTTAGCAGCCAAACAAGCAGCCAGATCACTCACCTAGACGCAGGACTATCACACTTGTAAAATCCCTGAAACACGGCACTTAAGTGCTGAACTTTTTCAGTGTCTCAGTAACACAAAGAGTAGACCAGCATGCTCTCCAATACAAGTTTCTCCAACTATCATCACCAACCTACATGCACAGTACACACCACACTTCCTTTTCAAAATTTTCGTAATGGCGTTGAATAACATAGCCTCGGAGTCCCCAGGGGGGGGGGGGACCATAAATGCCCCCACCTTCAGCCCCTCTCCTGTGACGACTCAAGGTGCCTGGAACTACTGTCTGACTCTCTTGTTCTTCATTTCTGCAACATTAGTGGCCTTTCCTCCAACTTTCGCTCTGTTGAGCACCACCTCTCCTTCTCTAAACCTCACCTTCTTTTCCTAACTGAGACTCAGCTGTCTGAGGCAACTGACAGCAAACCCTTTTCTGTATCCTCCTACTTTCTCTATACTTATTCCAAAGCCAAAGGTGGCTGTTGTGTATATATACACAACAATTATCTTGCTCTCGTGTTCCTGAACTCGATTCTTCTGAATTCTGTACACTCTGGCTTTGGCTTTCCTGTCATTCTCTGACTAAATATGTCTGTGCTGTTTACTTATCTCCTAATTCTACTGACTATCAAAAATTCTTTGACTATCTTACTTCTGCGATGGAACACATTCTATCCATCTCTCCTTTCTCTGAAATCTCCATTCTAAGAGATTTCAATGTTCACCACCACCTTTGGCTCTCCTCTCCATTCACTGATCCACCTGGTGAACAACCCTACGCCTTTTCTATCCTTAATGACCTAGAGCAGCTTGTACAGCACCCTACCCGAATCCCTGACCGCCTTGGAGAGAGCTCCAACATACTTGATCTCTTCCTTACAACTAATCCTTCTGCTTACACTGTTAATCTTTTCTCTCCGTTGGGCTCCTCCGATCATAACCTTATCACCTTAACCTGTCCTATCGCTCTGATACGGCCAGCGGACCCTCATAAAAAACATCGTCTCTGGCACTTTGGAGCTGCGGATTGGGAGGCCCTCAGGCAGTACTTCTTTGATTTTCCCTGGAATGATTATTGCTTTCATGGCTGGGAGCCACCTGGGTGTGCCTTGCGCATTACGGAGGTTATTCTCTCGGGCATGGAAGCATACATTCGTTTCTCATATCCTTTGACTAATGCAGGAAAGTCTTGGTTTAATCACGCTTGTTCTAATGTTGTCTGCAACAAGGAGAGGGCCTAAACAAGGTACTGGAGCCAACCCACCCCTGAATCACATCTTTTATACATTCCTGCCCAGAATCGTGCTAAGTCTGTTCTTCGCTCTGCTAAAAATAATTTCATCCATACAAAATGCTCTCAACTCTCCAACTCAAAATCTTCCCGCTCCTTCTGGCACCTTGCCAAAAACCTTTCTAACAACTTTACCTCATCATCCTCTTTTCTACTCTGATGGCTCTGTAGCTATTTCTTCTACTGATAAAGCAGATCTCTTTGCTCAGACTTTCTCCTCCAATTCCACCTTAGACGATTCCGGTGCTGTTCCTCCATCACTTCCCCCCTCAGACTTCCTCATGGCTAACATTAAAAATTTCTTCAGCTGATGTATTTTCTGCCATTGCTGGCCTCAGTACTAATAAGGCATATGGGCCTGATGGAGTCCCTCCTGTTGTTCTCAAGAACTGTGCTTCTGTGCTTACACCCTGCCTAGGCAAACTCTTTTGCCTTTCTCTGTCAACTTGTACCTTTCCTCCTTGCTGGAAGTTTGCTCTCATTCAGCCAGTCCCAAAGAAGGGTGACCATTCCCAACCCTCTAACTATCGCCCAATTGCTTTAACATCCTGTATCTCAAAAGTTTTTGAGTCTATTCTTAATAGAAAATTTTTAAAGCATCTTTCCTATCACAACCTTCTTTCTGATCGTCAGTATGGGTTCCGTCAGGGACGCTCCACAGGTGACCTTCTCACCTACCTTTCAGACTCCTGGTCATCCTCCTTTCGGGACTTTGGTGAAAGCTTTGCCATTGCACTTGACATCTCAAAGGCTTTCGATCGAGTCTGGCATAAATCTTTAATTTCCAAACTGCCCTCTTACGGTTTCTATCCTTCTTTCTGTGCCTTCATCTCTAGCTTCCTTTCTGGTCGTTCTATAGCCGCTGTTGTAGACGGCTATCGTTCATTTCCTAGATCTAATAACAGTGGTGTTCCTCAGGGCTCTGTCCTATCACCAACTCTCTTCCTTTTATTCATCAATGACCTTCTAAGCTGTACATCTAACCCTACCCACTCATACGCTGATGACTCCACCCTTCACATTTCCATTCGATTCCCACAACGTCCATCTCAGCAGTTACTTCAACAGGCAAGGGATGAGGCTATGGCACACCTAATGTCTGACTTGGCTCGTATCTCTGACTGGGGTAAAAATAATCTGGTTGTTTTTAATGCATCAAAGACTCAGTTTTTGCACCTATCAACCCGACAAAATCTTCCACAGGTATACCCACTTATGTTTAATAATACTCAGCTTAATCTTGCATCATCCTTGAACATGCTTGGGGTTTCATTTGCTCGGGACTTGTCTTGGAAAGATCATATTACATCTCTTGTAAAATCTGCTTCCAAGCGATTGGGTGTGCTAAGCCGACTCCGTTCCTTCTTTGCCCCTGCACAATTGTTGACTCTATACAGTGGTTTTATCCGCCCCTGTGTGGAGTACAACTCTCATGTGTGGGGAGGCTCCCCACATACAGCTCTACTCAATAGGGTGGAGTCAAAGGCTTTTCGTCTCATTAACTCTCCCCCTCTTACTGACTCCCTTCAACCTCTGTCTCTTCGCCGCAGTCTTGCATCTTTATCTCTTTTCTATCGCTACGTCAATGGTCACTGTTCCTCTGAACTGTCTGCATGCATTCCTCCACTTCTACGACGGGCGCATAGCACCCATCTAGCAGCAAACTCTCACCCCTTTTCTGTCCAACTCTCTAATGCAAGAGTTAACCGTTACTCCCAGTCCTTCATTTATCCAACAGGTCAGCTCTGGAACTGTCTCCCTCTGTCTGTATTTCCTGCTTCCTATGACCTCCAGTCTTTCAAATGCAGTGTGTCCAGGCATCTCGAAATGAATGGATCTTGAATATGGTTCTCTCTTGTATTTTGTTTTTCTCTTGGAAGGAACAGTTTTGCGGGTTCATGGCCTTTGGTTCCTTCTTCTTCACATAAAAAAAAGGGTATTCCCAGAGAGGAGCAGGAGGTCTAACCAACAAGACAGTCGGGTAGGGAATGAGGCCAGAAAGTGTGGGATGCAGCTTGTAATAAACATCTGACACATCCTTGGTATTTTATTCATTTTATCTACATGGCTTAAACGACACACTTCGCATAAGCTAAACAAAAATGTAGATACAGGGTTCAGAGATGAACAAATGTAAACCACACAGATCGCACATGAAACATAAAAATGGAGACACAGAGCGAGAGATGAATCAAATGACAGTGCATAAACGATTCTAGTGAGCAGATATTTTAACGAATCTATCGAATACATGGCAAATATGACTCAGAAACGAAGCAACAGAAGTCTGAGATGAATGGTGACAACATATGAAAGATTTTAGAGAGCAAAGATTTTAAAGAAGCATTTGAACAGGTACACAAGCACAACAAATAGCTGACAGAGACGAACGACTTTCGAATTATTAGAGAAAAGAACTTGAAGGTAAAGTTTAAAAAAAAAAGTAACACTTATCGACTGTACAAGGGTCATCAAGGAAGATATGTTAATCATAGGATTTATATTGTGAAGAAGGGAAGCACTGTGGCCTTTACTTCCATTCTGGTCAGTGAACGTAAAAAGACTAAAGAATAAAAGCGTCCAACAGGCCTGCATTTCTTGAAGCGGAAGAACTGAAGTAAAAGCACAAGGAGTAATTGGTCGAGACGAACATTCTGGGAAGCGAGAGAAGAATAAATGCGGGTCAGAAGAATAGGAAACTCCAGCAAGCAATTATTTCCGTAAGCCAAAGGACAGATATAAAGGCACAGAGAATATTTGGCCAAGAGACGAAGAACTGTTAAAGAAGACTAAAAGCCCAAACGAAAGAGAATCAAGCAGGCAAAGGATTGCAAAAGGAAAAGAAGAAATATACAGTATAAGAAGAAAATAAATATACTAACACTGATAACAACGAAGAAAATATAAATGGAGGAACTTCGAAAATTAGAAAATAAATAACTACCCAGAATCAGGGGTGTCATTTCAATTTTCCTTGGGGGGGGGGGGAGGCATAGGCTATATAGGAGACCCACCTACTCGCACCTCCCCACATGGGTGGGTTGGCGAGCGAGCATTTTGAAGCCACAGGCAAGGCTATATTTAGGGAATTAAAGCAGTAAACAAATATAAATACTCTATGTAATTGTTTGTTAAACCAGTTACTTCATGACACACATACTAATGGATATTCCATCATTGGCAGTATTTCTGCGTGAAGTTGAATATATTAAAGTACAATACGCTAATGACCTTGGAAAACAGGCCAAATAGTATTTAAAATATTTGTACTGGTGAAAGCTTAAACTGACTTCATTCTTATAGCCTAATGAAAAGATAATGAATATAAAATTGAGAATGCAAAGTGTAAACTTGTAATTTAATTAAAAATGGAAAGTTTTTAGCTTACTAGCCACAAAAATACCATGAACCATATAAAGTAATGCGAAAAAGTAAGCTCTACACTAAGAGGTGGGAGACGTAAAACCATAGTTTTTAAATTTGGAAGAGGCACAGATAAGAAGAATATATTAATTTCAGAATTCATCAGAGGAAATTGAAAACTAAACTGCGTATATTTATTGAACTGGAAAATGAATAAACTATTGCAACAGTGGTTCTCTGTGATCTCTGCTTTGTAACGTTATCAACCAGGTGTTAAAAGTAAAATTTTTTAACAAGTACCTTTTCTGAGGCCATAAGTAGCAAGTCACTTTAGCGACCATTTCTCATTGGGGTTCTTAGATATGTCTTGACTAAGTAATATACTGAAAAAAAAAAGTCATTCATTGCCTGCATTAGTTACTGGAAGGGTGATAAGAGTTTTGACAATTTTCACTATTTCTGAATATGCACAATCTAATGGTTTGAGTTCATATAATTCAAAAAGATTTTTTGGCTTGCCACTCTTACTTAGAAAATGTCTTTCTGCGACAGATATTTGGGAAACTAGAAGAATTTCATTTATCTTTATATCTTTGTAAGACTGTACTACACTAGAAAGCTTCTCATACTCTAGAACAGCGTTTCTTAACCTTTTCCGACCTCAGCATTGCCCTTGTAATGAGGTCTCAGTCCAGCACCCCTCTACATCTGGTTACAGGGACTGCAGTTGCTACACTACTGCAGGGTTAAAGTAAAGTGAAGTACTGCCTGACAGTTTATATTATAGTGTCTCAACAAAAAAAAATCAAGGATGCCAATACTAAGCAAATCCAGTAAGAAAAAAGATAATGCAGCATTTTCCAGCACCCCCTAAAATTGATTTCAGCACCCCCTGGGGATGCTAGCACCCCAGGTTAAGAAACGCTGCTCTAGAAAGTCTCTGGAATTGAAATCAGGTGCATTCATTGCTTCTGTCAGGAGCATGTTTTGTGTGAAGTGAATATCAAGCTCTGAGAGAAATCTGTCTAATATATCAAAATATGTTCTTTTGATTTCAGTCTTTGGAGCAATACAAGTATTCTCCTCATTTCTCCCTAGAGATGAATCTGTTGAGAAGCTCTTTAATCCTGATGATACCTTCTGAAATCTCTTAGGTCTGCTCAACTGATCCGAATTATTCAAGTTGGAATCAGTCTCATATGTTGAAGCAAAATCTTAAGCTTTATCAAAAACATCAGAGAAAGCTTCGTCCGTTCTCAAGACCTGCAGTTCTTTAATAGT